>NW_021849218.1:1161022-1362763 GCF_003651465.1 Formica exsecta
AATTTAAAGTATCGCGCGTGTGAATCATTCTGAGAGGAGGAGGAGGCCTAGAAGAGGCATCGGGCACCGGTGGAACAACTTTGTGGTAAGTACTTTTTTATTTGTATATTAATTATTTATTAATTGCGTACATGCAATTTAAATTAAGCCGTTAATCGTGTAATAGTAATTTGATTTTTTATTTATTTGATTTAAACAAGAGAGAATTAGAGAAAAAGATTTTATATAAAAGCTATAATTTTGTAAAAGTTTTTGCTTTTAGCTTATGGCTTTATATAGAATTATTAGAGTTATTAGTAGTGTTTTTTCTCAAAATTTATAAAATTATTTTATTTATCTACTTATTATTATATGCATCAAATATAAAATTCAATGGGTATCATAAATTTTTTGAAATATTAATTATTTTGAGCGCTACTACAATTTGAATTTTCTATTTGTATGTTACAGATCAACGTAGCGCCCCTGCATCCTGCACCAGCGGAGCAACCCAAGGGTGAGTATTTATTATTTGTATATTGGTTGTTAAAAGTCGCGTACGCGCATTAATTCAATCTCAATTATTTGAATGAATTAAACAAGAGAAAATTAGAAAAAAAGACTTTTACATAAGTTCAATAAATGTTTCCATTATTTAAAAAAGTAGTCTTTAAAATTTATAAATTTAACACGTAAAATAACAATTTTTTGAAATATTAATTATATTTTGGGCGTTGCTATAATTTAGATTTTATATTTGTATGTTACAGACAACGTAGCCTCAAGACCAACAACTCCGCTGTTGCGCATCAGTGTCGGCGAGTAACAAACTTTTATTTAATTTTAAAGTAACGGTTTTGTAGAGAATGTAGATGTAGATTATAGATTGTAGATTGTAGAAAAATCCGTTACTTTTAAATGGGTGAGCTAAAACAGATCAAGTTGAATAATTTTTAATAAATTCTTTTAATATGCATTTCATCTATTGCAAAAATAAATTAAAGTCTAAATTAAAGAAGGAAAATTATAGAAAACATTTTTTTCAATTTGTAGATTCTATCTGATTTATTGAATAAAGAACGCTAGTAATTTTATCAATTATATACGTATAATGGTAACTCATTTTTATAACTCGCGCCGATTTTATTCTAATTTCTCACAGCTCATCCATATCGTAGAGTTTGTTTGTAGACATTGTTCTTAAATTTTATTTTAACTGATATAAGAAGATCAAATAATCAATCAATTAAATTATTTATAATATAATAATAAATGGCATAAATATTGTGTAAATTAATCTTATTTTATTATAAATTATATATTATTATTTATTATTATATAAATTAAGAAATGGATGAGCTAAAACAAATCAAATTGAATAACTTTTAATAAATTCTTTTGATATGCATTGCATCTATTGCAAAAGTAAATTAAAGTCTAAATTATGAAAGGAAAATTATAGAAAACATTTTTTTCTGATTTGTAGATTTTATCTAATTTATTAAATAAAGAACGCTAATAATTTTATCAATTATATACGTGTGATGTATACGTGTGATGTATACGTATGTAACTCATTCTTAACGCACATCTTATCCTTATTTCTTAGCTCATCCATATCGTAGAATTTGTTTGTAGACATTGTTTTTAAACTTTGTTTTAACTGATATAAGAGAGACCAAATGATCAATCAATTAAATTATCTGTAATATGGTAACAAATTGCATAGATGTTGTGTAAATTAATTTTATTTTATTATAAATTGTATATTATTATATATATGTATTATTATATTATTAAATAAATTATATATTAATATATAAATTTTAATCAAATTTATATATTTATTATAATTTATCATAATTTTTTAATCAAAATTATGATTGATAATTTGGCTTTATCTCAGTTAAAATAAAATTATATTAAAATGAACATCTAACGAACGATCGTAAAATCACACGATTGTCATCGAGCGTGAAATGTTTACGCTCATCTGCCGACGATAATAATTACCCGGCAAAAGAAGGAGTTCATCTTCTTACGAGCGCAAGAAAAATCTTGCGCTTATTCGTTGGCGATAATAAATAGCCGGCGATAAAAGAAGTATGTATCTCCTTTTTCGATCTCTGATTAGAGATCGATTCAGAAAATGGCCAGGAGCAACAAAAGGTAGGTCCAACTGGCCCGAAGAATGAAAATAAGCTACGTAAAATAGGCGGTCAATATTTATCAAAATGCATAGAGAGAAATACATAAGGTATAATTAGGGTACGCGATTAGGGCATGCGAGTAGGTTGCGTGGTTAGGGCACGCGAGTAGGGCGCGCGGTTAGGGCACGCGAGTAGGGCTCGCGGTTAGGGCACGCGAGTAGGGTAATTAAATGTCAGGGAAACGTTTTTCAAATCTCAGATTTCTGCTGGTTCAACCAGCAAATAGGATTGATAGGGACCATTAGGAAATTAAAGAAAAAGCTATAAATAAGATTACAATATATAATAATAATATCCAATTTAAGTTTATCTTCAGGAAAATTTAAAAAAATAAATCACAATAACATTATAAAACGTTATAATGTGTTGTAATATATATTTTATATTAAAAATGTTAGAAAAATATATATATACGTTGTGCTATTATAATGTAAATATGTATAAGCCCAAATGTATGTTAATGCTTTCAGTATCAAATTATTTGCATTATAAAATATTTGTAAAAATTGATTATATATATTTGATAGTGATAGCATCATCAATTTGTAAATTATATAATTATAATTGTATTTTAATTATTATTTAATATTGAAATTATAATAATATTATATAAAATTGTATTTATTATAATTGTATATTATATGAAATATGTATTCTTTTGTAAATTATACGAAAAATTACCAAAAGGCGTATAATGACAATATATAAAAGTTCGTTCAATTAACATATATACATATATTTATTTTTAAAGTATGTATTGTAAAAATGTTTTCATACATATAAATTTAATCGTTTGTGTTTTCATATCAAAGAGTCGTTAATAAAATCGGGGAACTTTATATATATTTTATATATATTTTAAACTTTACAAATTTAATTTGGCTCATCGGCGAATTACAGATCGCTTACAATATAAAATTCCCAATAAAATTTCATGAGAATTTCCTGATTTCTCCAAGCACAAAAAAATTCCCTGAGAATCCCATGTTTTACAAGGGAGTAGACACCCTGTATTAAATTAATGCGCTTATTGGCGCGCGCGATTTTTTTTCCAATAAAATCGATGATTTTCGTCGATCATTTTGCGTAACTATGTTAACTGATAATTTAATCCTCTACGGGAAAATCGTTACACCGCAATTACACCGATATCATTACTCATTTAAACACGGGAGATTACGAAAGTCATAAAACGCGATCGGTCGTGGAATCTCACTTGGAATCTATTACGATCATTAGTATAGTTATTTGCGCGTGCAATTTTTTATTTTCGGAGAAATCGACGATTCCTTAATTATTCCACATATATTTAAATTGATGATTTAATCCTGTATGAAAAAATCGCGTTATATTTACAAATTCCGTTTCGCAATCAAATATTTGTAAAATAAATTAATAAATTACACTGCAAAAACACCATACTTTTTCCGCGTTTTTCCGTGTTTTTTCCGTTCTTTCCGTTCTTTCTGCTTTTGAAAGCGATTGCTGTCCCTCTCGTCAGGTGAACGTTAATAATGTTGTCTGGTTCGTACCGGCAAGTAGTCGCAACGATCTTTATCGTGGAGGATTATTTCTTGTTGGTTTTTGTAAGATCCATTCGCAAAGTCTAGTTTGGTGCTTTGTTGAAAATTGGGGATTTTCGTTGCAGGATTGGAATTAATCCTCGGTTTTCCTGGCGATTCCTGAAAGTAATGGTTTCGATAATAACACAACGATGAGCGCCACACGCCTCTTTAAAGTCGAATTAAGAAATTAATTTAAACAGTATATATTTTTTTTAGAAGAAAAATATATTTTCTTCTCTTCATTAAAAGTGTTCTTCTATCATTATTAGTATTAATATTATTATTCGAGAATTACTTGTATTCGCACATTTAACACTAACTATAATAACGATGCATGTATTTTATTATCCATAAATATAGTCGTTCGTAACCACATTTTCATAAAAAATTGTTATATCCATTTATTTTTCAATAAAGAGATATATTTCTTAATAATAAAAGAACATGTTTTCTCGCGCAATTTTCAATCTCGTGAAATGAAGATAAATGGTAACTGTCGTTGATTCATTACCGAAATCATTGCTATCGGGAGTAGTCCGGAAGATTCGGGATTCGTTCCATCTTGCAGCGACTCTGACGTTCAATGGATCACTTAACTTTTCTTTGCGGATCGATTTTGCAGAAACTGATGTAGAAACAAGACGTTAGTCGTTTTCCACCTTTAGGATCGTTCTTCTCTCTGTCGGATATTAACCAGCGTGTCACCCGGCGGAGGGAGAGCGTTGTTAAAAACGTTGAATCTATTCTCTATAAAACATGACAATAGCGCGATTTTTTATAACGATATTTAAAGATTTATAAGACCCGTTTTATTCTGTTAAAACAGTCATCCGCGAGATAGAATATATATCTTATTGTTGATCGCGACATTCGTATAAAATCGCGCATTGAAAAATAAATTGAGCGGTGGATATTATAGAAATTACGCATATCGCAATCGAATATTACGAATATCGTCGGTTGATTTATTTGTCGCGTTTGCTCGCGAATTTTAAATCGCGATTTGTTTTATAATTTAATCGTTGATGTACATCGAAGCTTTGTTTATTTTTTGCGTCTTGAATTTTTTTTTTGAAAGTCTGCGCAAAATGCACCAATAGTGCACAAATACTTTCTTCTACAATTAAAGACAATTAATAATTTTATTAATGACTCTTTTGATCGCGATTCTTTACATTATATAAAACTTATTAAGCTTTATAATTATATGTCGATTATTAATAATAAATATCGCGTAATTAATTGTCGCTAATAAGCCTTGTCTAATCTAACAATTTTTAGTACATTTTTTATTATACGCATATTTTGGACATTTTCGTATAATTCCATGTAATAAATTATTTTGTATTATATTTTGTAAAAATAAAATAATACCTATCCTGAGAATTGAAAAAGAGGAAAAAGCCTATCCTCACACATTTTTCCTCCTCGATGGTATCTCCACCTTAACGAAGGCATTTGCCGGGTGAGGAGGTTTGCGTACTCTAATGAACCTGAGAGCTATGCCGGCGGTAACGTATAGCGTTTTCGAATAAAGCAAGTTTGATTGTTCTGAGACCAATTAATGACATCATATATTCTGTCTTGGATTATTAGGAGTATTCGAATTATTAAATTAATCAATGAAATACTTTGAGTAAGCGTTTGATTGATTAATCAGGGCAAAGAATCTTGTGTTTTAAAACCAAAATAGTGTCAAACGGGATGTACTTCATATTATTAATGTTATTAATATTATATTTATATTAATCAAATTCACACACAAAACCCATTTTTGGGCCGTAACAATACAAGGACTCGAAGAAGAAAATCCGCTGGACAAAAATGCATGGTAATTAGGAACAAAAAAAATTTATTATATTATAATAGAATACTTCATTCCGAAAATTGAGCAATATTTAGAAAAGATACATAAACAGGCAATCAAGCGACTATATATAATTATGAGTAAATTCATTAAAGTTGATAATAATTAGAATTTCTTAAAAATTGAAAGAACACGATTAGAACTATAGGAAAATTATATTAGAATAGACATCCGTTTTAAAAATTGTACATATATATTTAATTCTATATTTCACTTGTTATATTAAATAAAAATCATGCACGCGACATGTGTTTTTGACAGTTTGTCGGTATGTAGTACGGATACACACCAAATGATAATTTTACCGACAGTCGAGAGATGACTTTAGCTACGTAGTTCTAGCCTTTAAGATGAAAGAGATGGCGTTACTAAACAGCAACAATTTCATGCAGGTAACGCCGGCATTGTGTGAAACGCGCGTGAATGTTGCATTTCGTATCGTTCTTTGCGGAAAAAATGTGCGGAAGATATGTACACACGTATTCGCGATTGAAAATTGTTAACGCATACGATTCTTGGTGTTGATAAACAATAATTAATCCAAGTATTTGTTTTATACGCTGGACATTATATGCATCGATCTCGAATCGTTCTGATCGTACGTTCCGATAAAATGATCAAAAATCGTCGGATATATTTCGTAAATCTGAGATCGTGTACGGTTTTAAGCGACTTTTGCGTGTTTACTTATTTCAAGTGCAATGTATTTTTTGTGTGGACATTCATCGGAAAGAACGCAGCGAGTTTCGACCGAGTGTGTCTCTCTCTCTCTCTCTCTCTCTCTCTCTTCGTCTCTCTTCAGATTGAGAGAAGGTAAGATTGTAAAATATCGAAATTTTACGTAATGTGTGATAATGCACCATAAATGTGTTAATGTCAACATAGTAAGAGACAATTCAGGTAGCAAATGCACGTAATTTGACGTCAAAATAATATTATTTAACGTCCACATGACGTCATTTGACGTCAAAATAATAACGTTACTTGATGTCCAGATGACGTCATTTGACGTCAAATCATGTATGTTTGCTAGCTGGAAAGAATTTTGAGCTCGTGTAAATTCAACAAATTCAATTTCTGATTTTATTTGTATATGGAAAAGGATCTTTTGTCGAGCATTGCGTTTTATTTATTCGCGCGCGAGTATAAGCATAGAAATCATTATTGCTTACAAAGATATTCGTACATAAAGCTAATAAAATTGCACTTTGGTATTTTAATAAGAAAAAGAAACTGATTTAATAAGATAAATTGACATTAATAATTTTATTTTCTTATGAGATATAGAACGTAATAACAAGTAATGTAAACGATAATATATTATCCATATAAGTCACATAATATACAGATTTATTATTTAAGATTTGCTTCATTCAACCAACAATCGCGTTTTTAGATTTTCTAGTATTTCGGCCATCCTATTTTCCAGCTCGTTTCTTCTTTGTATCCCTTCTCTTTTTTCCTGCAACATATGTACGAAAGCTAAAAAATATTTTCATACATAAGATGAGCGCTGTAAAAATTTTTTTCTTTGATTTTTGATAGATTCTTTTTAGAGATAGAGAATTACATATTTATTGATACAGATCTAAAATTTGAAGCTTTTATCATTAAAATATCATTAAGTATATTTAATATTAAATAATTTAATTACAAATTAAATCTGTAACCAAAAACTGAAACAAAGAAATTATATTATTTTCTCTCTTTTAATTAGACATTGGAGAACGTTACTGGATTTGTGATAAATGAGTATAATATTATTTAATCAATGATTTACCGGCTGAAAAAAAATTCTGAAATTATTGAATTGTCTGGAAAATTCTTTTCATTTTTTAATATATATTTTTCTTTGTCGCGGGATTGTTTCGTACAAATTTTATTTTGTATGAAAATGTGTATATTTTACAATATGTATAATACTAGGAAGGAATGGAGAAGGAAAGAAAGAGGGTGAGTACTATAGTATATACGGTGTACATATATTAATTTATTATAATATATAAATTATACATATGTTTTTATTATACGTCATTATTTTATTTAACAATTAATAACATTTTAATAACGCAAATTTTATTCAAATTCAGATTAAATATAATATGAAAATTTCGTGTCAACAACAGATGCTATATAAAATGTGTCATAAATTTTCCATATCACGAAATAAGTTTTATTAATAATATACAAATTAACAACGCGTCGCATATTTTTTACTAGAATTCTTTCTATAAGATATTGCAATTAAATATTGCGTACAAATTCTACGTAATGAATTGGTCCGTTCGGTTTTAATTGCCTCTGCTCCGATACCTTTAAGGTCGCCACTTTGTTCCTGTATTCTGTGACTTTGGCTTTCTCCGTGTCATTTTCCGGTTCGTCGGCGTGTTTCACGACACTTTCGTTATCGTGATGATAAACGACCGGATCGAGGGGCATGTCCGATTCTTTCGCGATTTTGCCATTCTCCTCGGCAACTTTCAATGCGTCGCTGCTTTCGCCTGTAAAACTATAATCGTCCTTGTTGAAGCCGAAGAAGTCGTGCGCGCTCTGAGGATCGTCGAAAGGTTTACTTGTCGGGATCGGTTGCAAAATCTTCACCTTTTTATCATCCTTGCTTTGGTCCTCCGGTTGAGACCTTTTTTGTCTTCTTACTGGTCGTAAATAACGCGAATTTGAAGATCTGCTGTGCACGTTTTGATTTGAAGATGCCACATTCTGCAACTGTGCGAGAACCGGAGGAGATTGCTCGGCTCTCGATCGCGATTGATATATTTTGCTCGACCAGTTTTCAATATTAGGAATTTGATCTCTTGTGTCGATATTAACCGATTCCTTGGTCTCAGGAGTATGTTCGCCAAAAATATATCTGTAACGATCGAGAACATTGGTTGGAATTTGGTGAGGTTGATGATAGTGATCTCTCGTGGTCTCATTCAGGTTGTCTTTGATAAGATTAGAGTTCGCTCGAGTAAACTGTTGATTAATATTTTGTTGAGAAGCGTGGATTTGATTTTGCTGAGGAGCGTGGATTTGATTTTGCTGAGGAGCGTGGATTTGATTTTGCTGATATGTGCTTTTGGTATTGGGATGAGGATGATTTTGTGGATTTATATTTTCGTTCGGGAAGTAATAAAAGTTGTAGGGATATTGATACGGGTTACCAACGACTACCAGGTAACCGGAAGGTTGTTCCGAAGAGTTGTCGCTGTTCGCGTCATTTGCTGCGATATTTTTTACATGTTGGTAATAATTTGAAGGATATTTCTGTGAATTCGGTGAAATAATGTTGACCGGGTAACCGGAAGGTTGTTCCGAAGAGTTGTCGCTGTTCGCGTCATCTGCCGCGATATTTTTTACATGTTGGTAATAATTTGAAGGATAGTTCTGTGAATTCGGTGAAATAATGGTGTTCGTCGGTGCCGTATTGTCGAAGGCGTAATCGAAGGGCGGCGGCCAGACTTGCAATACTTTGTGCTCGCCTTCGTGCAATTTTCGCGGTCTTTCGGGCAAACCGATCTGCGGAGTCAGTTTCTCATTGGCGAGCGTTTGCATGGAATCGACGTTATCTGCGGGCAATCTGACGTTCGGCAATTTATCCGATTCTTCATAACTCAGCTGTCGCGTCGTTGCTTGCTGCACCTTGTCGTTCGTATCGATGTAGCGTATAGGCACGATTAGAGGTATGTGTTTTACGAAACCGCTTTCTTCCTGCGACTTCGTGTTCTCGAATTTTGCGGCGTCATCGCGTAGAATATTCTTGCTCGATCCAGTTGGCATTTTCGCGCGATTATTTTCCTTGCCACGAACACGCCCTGTTTTTGGTCGCGTCGATGTACGATTCTGGATTCTTTCGTTGCCCCTGTCGTCTCTTTTTCCTTCACTTTCGTCGTTCAAGTCGTATTCTTCATACTTCATCTTCGGCAAGGCGTATTCTTCTCTGAGCTTCTGTAGCCTAATCAAGTGTTCATCGTAACCGTCTGCGGTAGATGGTTCCTTTTCATCTTCTCCAGACGCGTCTTCGGGATTGCGAACACTCTGCGAATTATATACATACGGATGTTTGAACATGTTGATATAACCGGCGATTCTGTCGTCCTCCAGTTTTTTATCGTCCAATATCTCGCCGTAGCTGTCGCGGATTACTTCAGGGTCACCCTCGTGGAAGTAGTCGCCGATAGGTAATTGCTGATTGTAGTCCATTTCTATATACTTGTTAAAGTTCTCAGGTTGCTTATATCCGTGAAATTGCTCGTTAGAATCGTCGTCTTCAACTTCCTCGCTCTCAGCCTCTCTTAGAGGCTGTTTCGAAGATTTATTTGCTTGACTGATATGTTCCTCGTACCTTTCGGCAGAGTCTTCATCTTCTTCATCGTTATATGCTGGTTTTTTTTTCTCCATTGGTTCATACCTAGAAGCATGTTCTCGGTTTTGATTATCGATTTCTTCTCGATTTTGATTAGCAATTTTTTCTTCTCGATTTCGATTAGCGATTTCTTTTTCTCGATTTTGATTAGCGATTTCTTCTTCTCGATTTCGATTAGCGATCTCTTCTTTTCGGTTTCTGTCTTTCTCTTTTATCTCGTTCTCTTTATGATGTGTATTCTTATCGCAGTTTCTCTGCTCCTCTTGTTCCTTCAGTCTCTCGATACGTTTTGCTGCGAGCTCGGTTCGTCGATGTATAATTGATGGTTCACCGGCTTCATCACGTCTTTCTCGTCATAGATATCCTTTTCTTCCACCGTATATCGTTCTGTATTCTCCTTATTTCTGTATATCGTTTCCTGTTCTTCCCGAGCCGGCATTTCTGCGGTTTTGTTTGATTCGCTCACGATTGAAACTGCTGGGACGGGATACGAAAACTTGAAATTTTCAATGGGCATTGTGGCTGGTGGAAGATCAGGCGCGATCGGCAACGGAATTCTCACGAAAAATGGCGCTAACAAAGGTGGTCTGGTCACCGAGTTCGTTGTGGGATCCATCGAAATTTTCGCGGGAGGCATCGGCATCGATACGGGTCGCGAAATCGTCATCATCGTATTTGTCGCATTATTTTGACGACCGTGAAAGATCTGCTCGTAACGCTGAAGATGCCCTACAATGTCCGAATTATTGCCGAAGTTTAATACGCCGGTAAATCTAATAGTTTCCTGTTGCCTCGGCGCCGTGGCGTTCATTGACGTCGGTTGAGTAGATGCAGTTTGTTGTCCCATGACGTTACCCATCGTGGACGAGTTTGACATTGCGGCAGGTATCGTGATATTCATTGGATTTGGCAGCGAGGCGATTTGAATCGGAGTCACCGTGTATCCGAAGATTTGGGCCAAACCTGATAGCAGAAAACCGAGTGCTCTCTTATCGCGTAATTTATACGCGGATTGTTTGTCGATTCCATCAATTTCCTGTATAAGCGTATCTAGTCTCGATAGATCTTTGACGTCCTCCGATCTCGGGAATCTCGCTCTGAACTCGATTTCTTCTGCTAGCACTTCAGAAGCGCGCGCGATATATAATAAACAGAGAATAAGTATTCGAGTACGCGATTCCATTCTGTAAGACACTTAATTGATGATCAAAAAGAATCGCGTACTGCACATCGAATCAGACTACGCGTTGAGTCACTTTTAATAATCTAACTAAGACACATCACTTTTGCATTTATTAAACACTCAACGCGGTTTTTATTGTTATTCTTTATTTTATTTGGAAGATTCACACATGTCATTTATATTTTAAGCGATTTGTTTTACGTCATAAATCACGTTGCGTTATATTGTTTGATTATTTTATTTAAAGTATAATAATTATTGACAAATGAGATTTAAAAGTCACAATCGTAAGAAATGTTTTTAAAGCGATAAAATGTTAGAACGCGCGAAAGCTTCTTGTCTCAGAACTCCACAATGACTGTCGGCAAATTGCGACGGCGTAGATTTCGCTAAACAATGACTTAACTGGCGGGGACAAATTTTTGCATAATGTCGGAAAGAAATGTCGAGTTTCACTTGAATTGCACGGGCCGACTCGTTGATTTGCGACAACTGAAGCGGTACGATATAAGACCGGTGCAGGAACGAGAGAAATGCGGGACCGTGCTTGCAAATGAATTATTGTCACTAGTAAAGGGAAAATAAAAAAAAAAAAAAAAAATTAGGCCATGTGATTTTGGCTGGACAAACTCTTCCGTAATTTAATTGCATGCACAAAAACGATGTGTCTGCGTGTATGGCAATACTCTATTATTTTCAAAGGAAACGCGAAATTATGTTCGATTTTTCATCATTTCCGTTGTTAACGGCAATTTACTTTTTTTTTAAATAAAAAGTTATCAGATTGCCAAACAATGATTTAATTATTATTTTGAGAACATAACATATAATAAAAAAATCTCTTTGTGATTTTAATTAAAGAAAATAATTAATTTAATTAACAAAATTACATATAATATTATTATTAATAATGATTTATATTATTATTAATATTATTATTAATTCTTAAGTATTTAATGTTCTTAATCTATATAAATATAGATTGTGATTGATTGTTATTTATAGCAAATTTGATTCTAGTTAGATATTTTATTTGATGTAAAGAATTGGGAAGAATATTTTTGTTAAATATTTTTAAAAATTTAAGGAAATCAGTCCAACTGTTAAAATTATAAAAGACTATCTCTCATGAATATTTGCATTTTTGTATATTTTTCTTATAACTTCCTAAGTGAAAGGGGATTCACCGGTGCGTGTAGGCGTAAAATTAATTTATATTTAGTGCCGATATCTGTCTCTTTCTCTCTTTCTGTTTTTCACTCTCGGAGTCTTATGATAGCTTGTCTAATGAGTACAAAAAAATCTCTATTCCATCGATAACTGCCAATACGGAAAAAAATTGTTTTTGTAATAAATTTTCTTACATACGAGTTAATAGCTTTATAATTTTACACATTTATAATTTGAAGCAGGAAGCGAATTTAAGAACAACCATTTCTCGCTTATAAACACGAACTAATTAAATGAAAAAACGACATTAATTTTTGATAAATTAAAAATTTATGTCGAGCTGATTATTTGAAAAATGGCAAATTTTGAAGCATGATAAAGAAATGTGAATAAAACAATATATTGTTAAAAAAAATTAATAAAATTTATTTGAAAGAAATTATATGAAATTTAAAGGTTTTCTAAATTAGTTTCATCTTTTTTGAGTATTATTCGCACCTTAATTAGTCCAATGTAATTATTTAAAGATTTTCGAAGTTTGATCTTTAGCGATTTATTTAAGTATAACTGTTTACATTTCTTTATTTATAAGCATTTAACGTTGAATATGTCGGCGTTATATAAAATATTATACATGCTCACTGATGCGCGAGCGTTTCCATAAAAACAATTACGGTGCACGCGACTATAATCGACTGTGACAATAAGAAAGACGGGAATTTATGGTGGTATTGCGAAAGGCTGATGACAGAGTAAATGTCGATTCGAAATATCGTTTGTCGTATTCGATCGATGTCGTTGGCGCGGCTGGTGACAAGGACGACGATACATTGCGTTAGTTCGGATATTTCCTAGCTGGGACTTTCGTAAGTAGACAGAAGTATACGACTTGTTCTGTATGCCTAGAGAAAGTCACCGTTTCCTAGTCTGGCGATGACAAAATCTCTTAGGACGAGGATTCGCGAGGGAGGGATGAAACAAAAACTTGCTCCACGTTTAAGGAAGGGCTCGCGATTGCATAACCGACGTTCTTAGCACACTTGATATTACACGACTGGATGGATTAGAGATACCTTATATGAAAGATGAACGGCAATGCTGGTTTAATTGAACGATAATGCGAACGGCACGGTTTCTTTGTTTCGTTAACATTTGATTTTTAAATACACTAGTGTGAAATGAGAAATTATGAATGCTTTTGAATTAGGTCATAAACATCATTATGCTATGGAATTAATGATAAGTATGTAATCAGCGACAAAGCGACTGTTATTGAACGAAATCAATCATTACGATCAGAAAATCTCGCAAAGTCGATTACTGCATATAAAGCAAAGATTTCACGGCATTATATTATAATCTTATTATACGGTGAAGTTTTTATTCAATTGAATATCAATTGGAATAGATACTGCTTGCATTGATTTTAATAATGAGTAGAATTTTTAATTGTGATTCTTGTCAGAATGTAATTTTAGAATATTTCAATTTATTTTTATATAAAATAAAGGAATATTGACATTTATATTTAAAAAGTAAAATCATTTCTATGACGAATATATTAGAGTTTCAAATTTAATTCAGTAATAATAGCGTTGAAAAAATTTGCGTGAAATTCTTTAAGATCCTTAAAAATTTCGAGCACGATCTACAATATTTATAGCATATATTTTTTTAAGGAATTGTCTGGTAAAAATTACAAACGATTACAGTATACAGTGATAGTTCGTCAATATTTTGTGTTTAGTTTTTGTTGTTACGTGAAAGTGCATTTTTATATTTTGTACAATGGTTAAGAGGACATTCTCTTCTTTTTATCTTTCTTTTCTTTTGCATTTGACGTAATACAATTCGTAAAATTTTGTCTCATAATTTTATTATGTTATTATTTAAGTATTTAAGATTTGATTTTTTTATAGTACTTTTTTTTACATTCGAAGAAATAAACGTTAAAATAAAAATACTCGAATTTCTCATCTATCTTATATCGCGCATTCTTATTTTGAGGATTGCAGTAATGAATCGCGACACTCGTTATGTCATTTAGCGATTCTTTACATGGGAGTGGTCTTGCGGAGTTGTCAGTCAGGATGTTAGTTATACGTGCGATGGATCTAGAATTCACTATAAATTCAACGAACGACTTGCTCGGTATAAAAGAAGTATCAACCCTTAAACAGCATCAGTTTGTAAGTGCGCGCCACGTTTAAAATATGAAACTGCTGGTAAACAATTAAACTCGTATATACTAATTTATTTGAAATATTGAATATAAAACTGGTGCATTTCTTTTCGTATATACCGACTGTGCGCGAAATAATATTGTTGTCACCAGTTTGAGTTACGATTCCTAATTCTCAGATGTGTCTTTAATATCATTAAAAAGAAATGTGATTGAAATTTCGATATTTCAGAGAATGCGTACGTGTAAATGTACAATAAATTTACCCAAAAATTATTGATATTAAAACGTATTTTAATTAATTTTAAAATTGTTAATCCGCTTAGCATATAATATAAATCAATCATAAATGGATTGATTTAAGAAATGAATATCAATTCTTTTGAAAATGTTTATTCTATATTATTATTTTTATTGTATCATAATCGACACATTTTAGTTAACGAAACAATCAAGATAGTTCGAAATACCTCGTACAGTCGTTCGCTGATTAGTGACTTATATTCGCATTGTCTACGCATCGACAATTGTTTTAGCTTTTACTATCGTTGATTATTTTGGCATCGGGAGACGGAGTTCTCGTCGCCGAAAAAACGGCCGAGAACAATGACGTATCTTCGCAAGCAAGCACGGTTCTTCAAATTCAACCGAGCGTCCAGGAAATCTTAGGGGAAAAGAAACTAGGAAAAAGAAGTTTGCTTCCCGTGGCTTATGGCACTTACACTCCTGCGTTGCCGTGGTAAATAGTACAGATAAATATCTTGTCAACGACGTGAATATAAAAATCTTGAGACAACAGTTTGGCGCTGACGTTGATATGTACGTTCGATTTCTCAGGTATCGATTAGGCGGATTGAGTAGCTACGGATTGTACGGCTACGGTTGGTATCCGGGCTTATCGTTGCACGGTGGTTGGTACAAAGGATGGTAAATTTCGAGAATTAGATATGCGACTATCATTAGAAAAGTACGCATCTCACATTGATATTTTTTTTTAAATATAATTTTTTAATATAATCAACAAATGTTATATAGTTTTGCGTTATCGTGAGTCATTGAATTATATTTTATGAATGCATTTAAGGAAGCAACATAACAAAGCGTATCTATATTTGTATGAAAAATTTGCATTATAGAAATTTCATGATTTGTAAATATTATAGAAATTTCATATTTATGGGGCTCAATAGTTATAATTATATATTGTCGATTACTTCATGTATCATTGTGTTTCGATAAGAGGATACAGTACTCGCGATGATTATTCATACAGTAAAAGATAGAATTAACCGAAATTAAACAAAATTTATATGTAAAAGAATTATTTTTTGTGCATACCTTTAATCGTTTCTTTATATAAGTCGTCAGTATTTCCTCGCATATGGTGAGATTCTTGTCCGTGTCCTGTGCAATAAATCGAACGAAATCTTAGGATCGTCGAAGAGAAATTTGAAGAGAAATAAAAGTACAATAAAAATAAATGTGAAAAGGAAAAAAATTCGTTGTTTACAACTTGCTGAAGAATGAACCTTTAAGATGCTTGTCAGTTCTTTGATCTTCTGCAATTTGGCTTGTTCTCTTTCGGTGGTTTGTGAACCGTTGCACATTCGCTGTGGATTATTTGGTTCGTACATTTTAAGATACGAGGTGACAGGTGCTAAGATAGTCCGATGCTGTCACTTTAAAAGTCCATACTTGTCGTTCGTCGCAATATGTCTCCGCGTGAGTTTGCGTACGTGTAAGACAGAGGGTTGCTTAGGAACAAAAGAGGGCAACAAATATCTTATCGGTTTTTTAGCTAAAATATTAAACGTTTAAAACGCACATTTTAGTTCTGCATATTACTATTAATAAATAATAGTTTTATCATATTTTGTATTCAGAATTTATTCTTTTATTTGTTTTTCGGCTCGAATTTTCGGCTTAATAAAGATATCATCGACCGATTTGAAAATTTGTGTATCACCTACAGTTAACATTGAGATTTTCTTGTTTCTACCCGGTAGATAAATTGTCTCCCGCAATGCGCTCGTTATCATGTATAGATATATTTTTGACGACTTTTGATAAAATAATCGATATATTTACGATACATAGAAATAATTACATAATACTGTTTTATAAATAAAACTTTTTTTACTTGTTTAAAACTTATCTAATAGTGCAACGATAGTTTCCTGCGTTATCCACTCCGCTATTTGCTTCCCTGCACTTTGTTAGAGGGCAACTAAGGTAAAATCGATTTTAGCGCGACAATGAGCTTACGCATGTACGTCGCAGAAAATAATATTAATACCATTCAAATGTTTTGTTATTAAATTTTTTTTTTGAAAATTTATTTAATATAATTACAAAATCGTAATTCTTTGAAATATATGAAAAAAGTTAAGTCTTATGTAGAGCGACAATTACATCTATCGAATTTTTGTCAAAATACAAAATTAATTTTTACTCCTTTTAAAAGAGGGTTGCACTTATATTTAAAACGCCAATTCGTTCTTTCAAAATATTCCGAAGTTGGCAAAGGGGAGCGTAGTCAACCCTCTTCGCGCGAAAAGTCAAAGGCTAACTGGATGCATACTTTGCGGTCGCGCGTTTATTAGCCCCGATGTGGATAGTGACAGAGGGAGAGAGGCGCGGCAGCATCTCCCTCCGGATGGACCAGTTTTTTCTTTTCGTCGGCTGAAACTGACCGGAAAAATCTCAAAATGAGAGCCAAAGGTTAACCGAACGCGTTTTGTGGCCCGGTGTTTGTGTACGTTCGAGTGGACAGTGGTCATTGTTACGGGGCAGCATCCGGATGGACCAGTTTTCTCCGCGGCACGCGCCAGCGAGGATGAATTCGACGGGATAACCCGTAGCACAGGAGCCACGAGCCACGCGAACGAACAGGTTTCGACCGAACCCGGGAACCGTGAAACAGAGTAGTCTCTGTCGAGGAAAACGGATCGTGATCTATATCAGGTGGAAACTGGTCCATAGTCCGGTCCCCCAGTTCCCAGTTCAGCAGCTCGGTGTCATCCACGTGCGATCTGTCCGTACCGAGATCAGAGATCAGACTCTCAAGAAAAGCAACGAGCTCCAAATACGAGAGTGAGAACAGGTTCCGCTGAATAAACGGGATCACGATCTTGAACCGCGCATCGGAAATGTAGAGCAGGTGGAATATTTAGATCTGCGAGAGTGTGTGTGGGCGAAGATTTTTGTTTACGGAGCATTTACGTAATGGGATTGCGAGAAAATAATCGATTCGGCCGTGCACGCGACTTCGCGAGAGCGTGGTGTGTGGGCGAAGATTTTTGTTTACGGAGCATTTACGTAATGGGATTGCGAGAAAATAATCGATTCGGCCGTGCACGCGACTTCATTGATATATAAAAATCTTGATTTTTCAATGACATATAAAAACATGCAGCGTACAATCGATAAAATGCACACGAATATTCGTCAAAAATAAGCTGAAAGCTACGCGAATCAAAAATGGAAAATTTAGTTAAAATTGTTTGTAACAAAGCGTAGAGTGATAATGTATTATTTAAATTATTTAAATTTATTGTGTTTCTAAAACAAAAATCGTATTTGACATAAATAAAGTTACATATTCATAGTGTGAATAAAAACAGTTCTAAATTTTAATAGTTAACAATTTTGATAATGCTCACATAATTTTTTATCGGGAGAGGACCGATTTCTCTCTGTATTAACGTTGCTGTTGCAAAAATCTTATTTTTTTATTATATTTTTCGAAGAGAGAGAGAGCACTCTGTCGTCGGGCGTTAAATGAAGAATACGATAAAAGGGATTGTAATACAGGGTCTAGGGACAAAGAACACACTCAATCAAAAGGACGCGAAAACAAAGACCACTAACATGCGTGTCACATGAGACGTCGAAACCAACCCACATTGGCCACTTCTTTCACCTGTCCATCACCCTTCCCGGCCTCTAAAGAGGACGCCTCTGAAAGAGGACATTTGCGTTTCCGCGCTCGTACCAGCTATTGTACGCCTTTATCGCCCGTTTCGTGCTCTCCTCCGCTGGCGACTATGCGTTCAGTCGTAAGGAATGCACGCCTCTGACATGGGAGACAAAATAATTGCGCACTATATGTACTATCGGTTATAATCGCTTTTCCAATATTAATTTATTCTTTACCGGAATTTTTATTTTTTGAAATATTAAAAGACAATCATTAACTAATGATTATGCAAACAATTTGTTATACTAATTAAATTAAATTTATGCAAATCAAAGAAATATTCAGTTCAAAATATAACAAATTAATTTTGCAGCTTAGTTTTTATGCGATTATGCCTGTCTTTTAATATTTCGAAAGATAAAAATTCCGGTTCATTGTGTAATAATTAGAGTATTATCTCTCTTTCTTGAAGTCTTGAAAACCGTGAAAAATTATTTGCTGGCGAAAGAATTTGAAAAATGCGTACGTTTGACATGGGCAACTGATTTACAGGCATAATCGCATAAAAACTAAGCTGCAAAATTAATTTGTTATATTTTGAACTGAATATTTCTTTGATTTGCATAAATTTAATTTAATTAGTATAACAAATTGTTTGCATAATTATTAGTTCATTGTGTAATAATTAGAGTATTATCTCTCTTTCTTGAAGTCTTGAAAACCGTGAAAAATTATTTGCTGGCGAAAGAATTTGAAAAATGCGTACGTTTGACATGGGCAACTGATTTAATGAGACAGGCGTGTCGGTGGAGACTCGTAAATATAAATGTAAAAAAGAATAGCGAAGGAAACTTCCGTTGTCGAGTTAATTTCAGCTTCGGCTGCGAGAACCTGTCTCCCGCAGGGGGTCATGAAAAGGTCACACTACCTACATAGCGCATTACCTCCATTCGTATCGGTAACGAGGTCGACTTTGCTCTGCAGCACTCTTCCTCTAAGCGGGGAAGTGGCGCATAGACGCGGTATTACCGGGACACCCCGTATATATAGGGAGGGCGTATTTGTTTTACTGCCTGGCTGCCGGCATTGGTTGAGAACGTGCTCTGCATTCTTGAAATCGTGCCATCCTTGTTACGAGTACAGACTCTACTGTCGTTCCCTTCGTCCCTCCGCCTCGTCGTCAAACCTGGGGGCTCTTTTCCTCGTCGCCGCAACCACCATGAGAAGGATCGTAGTCGCGATCCTCTCCCCTATGTCCTCCCTCGCGCGATCGTAAAAAATTCTTAACTTCTGTAGTAGTCCCTGCAATACGCATATAAGTGCGCTGTACAACATACGAAATATTTCTGAAACATCTCTATCCATTCATTTGGGAGCTCGTCCAATGTGCTGTAACAAAATAAAACTAAACACATAATAATAATAATAATAGAATAATCGTCGGAATTATATAAAATATGTATATCCTCTATTATTTTTATAAAGTAATATTAATATAGACATTGAAATTTTGAATTATTTATTTCTTATCACGTTATGATAACATATATATAATGATGGAAAAAAATGCTATTTTAAAAAACTTAGAGTACATCTCTGAGGGAGATACGCGATGAGAGAGATATTCTAGGTTGACGATGTAACCGTTAATAAGAACGAGAAAGTCATCGAAAATCCGCATCATTAATCTTTACCTTTGCCGCTGTCAAAATCAGAGCTGAAACTGGAAGGATTGTCTTTGTCCCTTTCTCTTTAATGAGACTATAGAAATTTTTACTTCCTGCCATGGACACGAAATGCTTTTGCAAAGATTGCGAGAAATGTTTTTTCTTCACTATTCTTTTCTTATTTCAGAGTCTATTTATTCGCCTGGCTCTGTTTGGTATGCCAAACTTGAGCATTTTTCAAATTATTTCGCCAACAAACGATTTTTTACGCTAAAGAATCCTATTTAATATAAACTAGCAATGAATTGGACACAAAATATTTCGAAGATATTTATTGCGTTTGCTAATTTTACAAAATAACAATAGACAAGATTAGTTAACAATAATCTTGTCACAATATTAACGAAATACACATGGTAAAATACATTTATTTCTGATAATTTATTACTATATATTTGATTTGGATACAGTTATACACAATTCGATTATCGTCGACATAGTAATTTTTTTCTCATCAACATGATCGCATTTGAAGAAAGATGCGTACTTTTTTTTGTTTTCTTTCAGACAAAAACGATTTTGTATATTTTTACTAAATCCTTTGACGGCTACAGGCAACGTCGTTTTTCGACTCGTAAAATTGTTGTCTTTTTTATTGGTCGGTCGGTTCCTCTCGAGTCATCTCGGTTTGATTTTTCGATAACGGAGCGTTGTCGTGCAGACACGGTCGTCACATTGCGGACTTAGACTATCTCGGTAAGATGAGAAAGAGAGAAATCGCAAAGGAAGAGTCCGGCGTTCTGCCGATCCTAATTTACGACCGGGATTTCAGGCGTTTATGTCTTTCCGATAAGGTCGTTCACGCAGATGCCAAGCCTGCATCGATGGATCTTCTTCATCCTATGCTCCCACTTCTTCTTATTCCGCCCCTCGTCGACTCTCGCATATCGATAGGACGCGACGAAACGTCACAGTGAAGTTCGTCTTACGTCGTTAACGAGAGCAAAGTAGGATCGAGTTGTCGATTCGTCAGCAACAGCGCGATTACGTCGGACTCGCGAAATTGCCAGCCATTCTTCCACGGTTTTCCGCCAAAAATGATATTGATCGACGCTCCGTAAAAGTCACGTTAATGTAAGATTTAACCGCTTCTGCATAATAGAGCGTGATCCTTTATTTCTCGATAAGATAGCGCGAGATCGCTCCAGGTGCACAAATAAAAATTTCTTTCATCATTCATCGAATGCCACTATTGACTTGTATACTTGCTTAATAGAGATAATATTTCTAGCATGAATTTTTCCGTAATATCGAGTTTAAATGGACGATTGTGTGTAAGTTAAAGGGACGCGGAATGTTTCGAACTTCCAACCGATCTCAGGATCCCGCAATAATATTTGTTTAAAGGACAAGTGACCGGAGATTCGATCAAATTGGAAATTTCACCTTTTTGCCGTCCACGGGAGGGTGTTAAATTCCCTGTGAGATTCGATTGGTCGGCGGGTACAGATTTCCTGTCCGGAAGAATCGACAAGATGGGTTTGTTCACGATTTTTTTATCGGGCTGGCGCGTTCTTCTCCTATTTCTTATGCTCTGCCAATTTTCAGGACGGAAGATTTATTTTCGCTCCAAGCCGGAAGTAATTGAACAAAAATAATGTAAATAATAATTAGTAAATATTAATTAAATTTAATAATAGATAGTAAACCAATCCAATAAATTAATATGTTTATTACTTCTATATCACAAGAGCGAAAAAATATTAGGGAGATTTAAATTCTTTATAGACTTTAAATTGTCATTTTAAGAATTCGAATTTTTATGCTATAAAGTTTTCATTGCCGGATGTGGCTCGATGATCAATTTAATGTTAAGACAGACAGAGAGATAAAATAGTGTCGCCTATTTGCGTCTAATTGTCGGATTTTTGACATAAAACGTGGTCTTTGACCCGATAATCGCGTAAGGCTCGTTAATTATTGCTGTAGGGCCTCATGGACCAGAAATCGAATCAGAGAATTACAACCGAAGTATATTCACAGAATTAAACCCGTCGTCGAATAAAGTCACAGCGAAATACAAGAATAAGTAGCTCGTGCAAAATTATTTCGCGCTGCAGAGGCACACTGTATATATCTAAATGTGTCAGATTGGTTTGCAAAAGATTATATAATTGGTTTATAGAGTTTGACACTTATTTTTACCTATTCTCACCTTCTTCCATTTCGCCGTCTTAATCTTTAAAATAATTATTAGTAGACCTCAGAATAATCTAAGTGCTTTATCTTCTTTTAACTTTCATTAGCGACTTTTTTGGCTCCTGGTTGTTCCTATATTTTCGATTTTTAACATTCGAGTTTAAATGTTTTTGGAAGTAACTTTAAAAAAATTAGATATTTTATTACACTCAATTTATTTAAAGTTGTTTAAACTCAAATTGAAGTTTTTATTAAACTAAAGATTCAGTAAAATGTTAGGGGATTTGCTATTTATTTATACCTCTAAAATCTAATTTCTTATAAAACCACGAAATGTTTAATGGTTCATAATTAAAATACAATTGATATATATCTTTTTCTCTCCCTTTTTTTAAATATTTTTACTAAATAAGAATTAAATTTATATAAATTGACTGCGATGTTCAAAAGTAGACAGACAGGAAACTTGGCATATTTTTTATGCATTTTCGTAATAAACAAAAGAAATTCTTTTTATGATTCTTTTTTATTATTTTAACAGATTCGAATAATTTTTATAACAATTATTTAAAATTTTCGCGAGTAATTCGTTTCTTGCAACTAGGTCAAAACGAATTGACCGAATGACTAATTACTCAGGGAGCAATTAATTAGATCTTGATTCGGCGCGTAAACGCCGACAAGAATGTCGTTCCTTGTTCCTCGTTGAAGAACGAGGAATTATAAACGAGACTATCGGCAGATCCACACTTCTTACTTTTGCCCACTATCCTGCTACGTCGACAAGGGGGTTTGCTGAGGGTAGGGGAGGGGGTCTAGATGGCCAGAATTTATAGCGTCTTTGCGATGGGACCGGGAAGAGAAGGAGAGGAGGGTAGGATGAGGCAGAGCCACCCCTCAGACTCAATGTTTTCTGCAGGGAAAGTCGGAAGTCGAGCCGAACCCTGGCCAGGACTAGCCGTCTACCATACGTCTTGCTAACCGACTGTAGAGGTTTAGTCGTCGAAACTGAGAGCGGAAAAAAATCTGTAAAATTGCTCCGTTAACCTGGCTGTCATTTCCGCGCGGCGTATTTTCGATTAGACTGTCTCAAATCATCGTCGCGTGTTTCGTGTCTTAAATCGATACGGTACGAACGGGATGAATTTTCGAAGCGTTTCTCGCGCGGACAATTGATATCCGTTATCGGGTAGATTTAGTTGGACGAGCGGGTCCCTCCATTTTCCGAATGGACTTCTGACCCCACCATCCCACGGCGCACGGGGATGCTTTTTATTAGACTCCACCAGGATCACCCGGTATACCCGGTACACCCGCGGGCGCGTGTGTGTATTCGCGCTTGTGTCTCCCTGTATAAGCGTACGCGCGTGTTACACGTAGGAAGACGTCGTATATGCGAAGGCAGTGGCCATGTTCGGGGTGGAGGGACAGCCCCATTCGCCAAATTAACTGCGTTAGACCGGGGCCCCGGAATTCTTTACGCTTTCCTTGACCTACGACCGGCCATTTTACGCTGGATCTCGCGACGGAAACGATCGTCGTCCCTCACCCTCGATTTTTTTTTCATCGCATTTTCCTCCACTTACCACGTGTAATTCCCCCTATAGGAGACGTGCGTCGGGCAGATTTACGACGGTATTACATTCGAAGCGGCGAATTGCGCTTTGACGTTTCATTCTAACTCATTGTCACACTGATTACGATATTTCTTTGAGGATTCGATCGTAATGTACCTAATAACATGGTTGAAAAATAATATATTACATCCATGATAAAATTCCAATAATTATTGTTGTTAATATATATATATTAATAAATACAGTCTTTCTTATAATTAGAAAACTTGTGTGTGTTATTTATGACAATTACTTGTAGTGCTATGTGAGTCTTGGGATAAGGGTAATTTCTTTGCAAACTTTTCGAAAAGGGGCGAAAGTGCATAACGCGGGAAACTTAAGTAACGATTTCTCTAAGAAAGTTTCGCGCGGCGAGACTTTAAAGCCGAGCGCTCGAGACGGCTTCTTAATCGAATCACTAATGCTTGTAAAATCTTTGTTCGGGACTCCTTAAAGAGAAGGAGATGAAGCACCGCGCGCGACCGAGAGTAAAAGCGTTTACTGTAAGTTGACGAAGTATCGGAATGAAAAAGTGCGAGTTCACTTCTACCGACCATGAAGTCTTTGAAACTATTATAAAGATTAGTTATATACATTATTTGATATAATTTACTCTATCTATTAACATAATACAATCTAATATAACTTTGCCTTTTAATATTTCTATGATGACATTTTTCGCAAGAGTATTAAGCAGAACTTGTAAAAATAGAATATTTTATTTTATTTGATTTCTCGAAATATTATTCATATTAATAAAGAGTGTATTTTCTATTTTTTATTTTTATCTTGGCACCCCACACTCAAATATACTGTTAAATAGAATTTATCTTTATATCCGTACTTAAATTAAATGCATCCGATATTTTTTAAACTCCACTCCTTTCTTCGAGCTCTTTCGGAGAATGAGGCAAACGACTTCTGAAATAAAGACAACATTTTGTTTACATGTAATCGAACTCCATTTTCTGAGAAATTAACGACGAGATCTTGCCGTTACTTAACCCGAAGCCTACTCAATCAATCCACGGCGTGGGCATTGTCTTCGCTCGCTACTCTCGTTAAATTCGCGCTAGCCTGTCCATCCGGCGATGCATGAGATATCCGCGTACGATCGCGCACAACTTTCTGAATAGGTGATCACGTAAAACTGATTTAGCAATTCGCCCATTCCCGGGCGGCGCGATCTTAGTTCAAATTGAGTATAGTCCAAGTCTTACTCGGGTGAACCACTACTAATCCAATTCCAGAGATCTCGAGACGTTCCGAGGTGAGTCGAGAGTGAGTGTGCAGAGTGTACGGGGGGGTTGTTCGGCGAGGTAGAAAGGGGGGATGGGGACGAGAGAAAGAGCCGTTTTGCGGATAGTGCGAGGGAGAAGGCGATAGCGCGAGTGGGAGAAAGAGAGTGGCACGAAGTAAGGGTGGGTCGAAGGTATAATATCGCCTATGCAAATAGCCTTTGGACTTACGTTAGACTGACTGAATATACTTTAGAGCCGGCGCGGCACGAATTTAGACCGGCCGGCTCGTATTTTCCGCGATAAGGGACGCTTCCGTTTGTACACGGGCTCTTAAAAAATTCCATCATCGAGAACCGCAGCTCGTTACGTCGCCCACGGACTCTTTACGCGACGATGCATCTCTTTTGAAGTGTTTGAGCGAAACGCGTTTAGCGTGTTATGCGAGGATAGATACGTAGTCGAACTGCTATGATTAAATTTAATTGATTGCTGTGGCGGGCAATTTTTTCTCCCGATAACAGAATAGGGTTAAATTTTATATCAGTTGAAAAGTAATCTCTTACATTTTTATTTAATAGTTTTATAATCTGTAGAAAAATGCCCAGAATTTTCAAATTTAGATAAAAATAATATATACAGTCTTTTTGATATTTTATCTGTAATAGTGATTATTGTATGATGGATTCCAGATCTTTAATCGTGCTTTAATAATGGAAGGAATAGAAAAAAAAGTTCTTTGTTAGTAAAACGTTTTATTTATAGATAATAATAATTATATTACAGTTAATTATTATCGCAATTATTAGAGCTTCTCTTCTGTCTATAAACACAACTCTGTCATGATATAGATAGAAAAACTTATAATATGCATATAAGTGAAATAAACTATAACAATTACAATGTACATATACTTAAAGAAAAAAAAAATGAAAAGGTTTAAAATTAGCGGGAAAGAAATATGAAGAGCGTGCGCAATTCCTACATAAAATTCGTGCGTCTAATAATTGAGCTATTATTGCACTTGGCAATCAATATAATCAATACTTTATTATTTGCCTATTATTTAATATTTACATTTCCATACGTTACACGACTCGTCGCACGTGCGAAAAGCAGTCGAAGGAAAGTTGTACCGGTGTGCGAGTAAAATAAGGGACCGCGGTAATAAGGGGAAAATGCACTTGAGTGGTAAACGTAGCCGATGGGGCGAACAGAGGGTTGCGAGAGGTGGTGGGGTGGGGAAGAAGGAGGAGGGGGCGGGGGGCTGCAAAACCAAGCGGAGTAAAGGGGACGACATTAGGCTGGGTTACCAGACGAGACGAGGGTAGGACGTTTGAGGTCAGTTCGGGGCGGTTTTTTCAACCCTCGGAGCGACTCGCTCAATACCAGGCCGCCCCTCGACTGACCAATGGTCGGCCTCCGGACCCCACCATCCGCCTCGGCTGACCAGCCAGCCGATTGGACGAAAACCTCCCGAGGGATACTCTATCCGACGAGGATACTCTCTCGTTCTCGGTCCCGGATCTCTCCACGAGATCCGCTAACTAACCGGAGAGAAGAGAGAAGGAGAGAGAGAGAGAGAGAGAGAGAGATAAAGAGAGAGATTACGTACCGGGTGTACCCTCGATATCGGAGATTCCGCGGAGATATTTCCTGCCCGGCAAAGGAATTTCTGATGAGGGATTAGAACGAATTTACTGTCTCGGATACTGCACTGGTTATTCTCGCGCTATTCGGAATAGCGTGGAAAATTGAAATCTCGTGGCAATTGATTCTCGTAAAGTAATATTCATGCTACTCAATCGCGGGAAGCAGCAGTCAATTCATTTTCGTTTTAACTTGTCGATTCGTGAAACTCGATAGCGAGATTCTTGCCTGAAACGCCGAATTCACGTTATAAACTTTTTTCCTAATAATTTTACATTTGCATTTAATATCGAATTTAAGAAAGTAATAAGAAATATTTGTCGCGATATATTGGCAACGAAAAAGATGTATTAAAAGCATCCATGCCGAAGTGAATTATGCGCATACGCATAAATGTCCATAAACGTCCGGAGTAATATCTTTACTCGAGTCGAGATGCACTTTATAACGATTAACGAAAAAGGCTTCCAGCCTAGGATCGCGATACGTCGATCTCTCTTTTCCGAAAGAGTTCAACATTTCCTCCCGCGTCACCCGCTAGACGCGTCGGGATAGAAATCGTCACGCTTCTCGGGCCACCGTCGTCGTCGATGCGAATGTATGTACGTCGGCGTGTTTACCAATGTTATCAGCGTAATAATGGGACACCCCGTATCCGTCCAGCGGAGCGCCAGGTCGTCCTACCGCTACTTTGCTCGAGATGACATCGGTCGTTCTACCGTGCTTTTCGTTAGATTTCGCCGTTACTAAAGCAGATGGGACTTGAGACTGCGCCAAGACTCGGATCAAGATTTAAAGACATCTTAAAGTTCGCGCGACCGCGACGTCGTCGACGGCGGGGGGCGAGACGCCGGAAATTTCGGACCGCCATCGTCGACGACCGATGGAAATGAAATCGCGAGTTAACTCGGATCGATTCCTAACTTTGCTATTACGCTCTCCTTGGTCACATCTTCCCGACACTCGTGTAAAGGAAGCTGTTATCTAACAGAGTTATTTATCAAGATTTTAATATTTTTCCCTCAAATATCGCGACACCGTGTAAATAGTCTTTGCTCTTTTGTATATTACATTGCTCCGTCGAAGGATTACGGAAATTTACAATTTACGATAAATATCGCAGCTGTAAAGTGTTAAAAATTGATTCGCGCACCGTCAATCAACAGACACCCCGTATACGTATTTATACATGACGGTATAGTGATCGATAAACTTTCCCGTGCGATGAAACGATAGCGAAATACATTTGCCCGCGATCAAGACATTTTTTATGACGGCTTCTTTTTGTCGAAACGAGAATCACAATTCATCCGGTAGGGGAGTTACGATTTTTTTTCTTTTTTTTCTTTTTTAGCACGACAGGTATTCCGCGCCGGTTATTTTTTTTTTCCTCCTCCCGGCGGTCCTCCTCACTCGTTCTCTGGCGCAGACAGGGTCAGGAGGAGGGAGGGCCCGGGGGAGTGAGGGGGCGAGTGGTTGAGCCCACGGGAACGGGATCAAAGGAAGAATTATCAGGGTTCCAAGCGCGGCCCGGGATTTGGTCCCGTAGGAGACTTACCACATGTAAATAAGGACAGAGCTTCTGTAGCTTGGTGCTGTCCTGCGTAAATAACATTTTTCCGATAGCGCTGGAATAAACCCACCCGTGCCAGTCCGGTACGAATCCTTGGCACATCGTCGGGCTCCTTTGTTACCTCCTTTCTCGTCTGCATAATTTTGA
The DNA here is from genome assembly GCF_003651465.1 of Formica exsecta. Classification (NCBI taxonomy): domain Eukaryota; kingdom Metazoa; phylum Arthropoda; class Insecta; order Hymenoptera; family Formicidae; genus Formica; species Formica exsecta. The sequence continues at coordinate 1,189,554 of NW_021849218.1, forward strand.
ATCTTCGCCACATTTTATCCCGTCAGATATATCGTATCGCGAGCAAATTATGTATCTAAATTATATTATTTTTATTTTCAGAGAGAGTGAAAAGAATATTGTGCTAAAAATTTTTAGATTTGTATCGATATTTTTATACACAGAAATAATTATAATAGACAGATTCTTCGTTTGTTCTTTGTTTATAAATTTATGCATATGTATAATAACTCTGTAACTTTTGTGCATGATGCAGCTTTCACATATATTACTACACGCATAAATATTTAGCATAAGCAAAGAATTATTCCGATATATATGCATGATGAAGAAATCGGGACTAATAATAAAATGTTTATCTCGTTTCAATTTTTCGACGATAACACAATTCTCTGTCTACGAAAATTTAGCGTGTCTCAAGTAAAATGATAAGCGCGGGCGAACCTTTGGCGACACAAAATTACGTTTCGAGAATTCAAAGGGCAAAAGGATTTTAATACACAGCACATTTCGACATTCCGAGCGTCTCTTGATTTCTCGCGTTTCTCGTTTATCCATCCGTTTTTCCCTCCTCCTCCCCCTCTTCGTCGGAGCAAGAGAAGATGGTTATTTTTGTTTCTTTCCCTTCTTTCTCTCTCTTCTCTTTTTTTTTTTTTTTGCCGGGCCAGCATATTCGGTGCGGTGGCGGTTCTACGTTTCAAAATGTATGCAAAAGACCGAAGCACCCCGCGCATCCTAACACGGTACACCCCGCGGAGAAAAGCTAGAGCTCCCTCGATCCCGGCGTTTTCTCTCTCGAGTATTTCTCTCGAGATTGACGTCACCGGCTGTCACGAGGAATAACCGAGGGTGTCCCCGAGAAATCGTCGGAAGCCGATGGAAACGCCTCTGTCAGGCGAGTTATCGCACGTTAATGCAAAGCCGCGAGACGGTATTGTGTTTTTGCCGGACTGTACCGGGGTCCAGCCGGCGTAGTTACCATCGATTCGTGGTCGCAACTGTTTCGTCGTTTAAAAAAGGAACGCCTCGAGTCCCGGGGTGGAAAGACATCTTTTCCCGACACATATTTCTGTTTGTCCAAGGGGCCGGGCACCAACCGCCGAACAATATAGGGTCATTTTACGTGTTTCCTTACAAGGAAGCAGGTTGCCGTTCTTCCCTTCGCGCGTTATCCTTCTTCCCGTAATACGTCACTTTCGTCACGTATATTTCGAATTTAACATTCGCTTAGAGAAATTTTTGCAAATGAGTTTTTTTAGTTCTTTAATGCCGCAGATAATTCGGAATAATCTTGTCAAAGTAATTAACGATATCGCTACATATATTTCCACAATTATTAGACACAAATATTATACATTTTTTAACGTTATCAGTCCTAAACTGTCTCTCATATTTTGACATATAGTATAATAAAAATATTATAGACTTTATATTAAATATTTATTCTTAAAAAAATATTGTTCTGAAATTGTAGTATTAATCAATTATAAATTTTAAACGATACTTGTGTCAAAATAATGCATCTGAAATCTCACATAATATTTCCCGCGAAATTTGATAAGCGATTGGATCTTGCGGGCAACTGTACCCAACGTTGAACGGCTACTTCGCTTCGCGAAGGCGACACGGATCCCCCGCATATTGATTCGCGATAATTTCATTACTTTTCCCAGCTTCCTGCTAACCGATTAATGTCTCTTCCGAACAACTGTCTGCCAATTGAAATGCAAACGAGAGGTTCACCACCCTCGATACCTAATAATCTATCTACTCGAGTCGGGTTCGGTTTCGATTTTGAGAATTTCGGCCGTTGCTGATTTTCTCCTTCGCGCCGCGATAAGGGAACATGTAAATATGAAGATGTACACCCGCGAGAGCTCGCGCGGCAGAAACGGATAAAGCTGCCGGCTTGGCAGAGAGCGAGGAGGTAAAAGGGCGGCGAAGGGAATATAAGAGCGAAAGCCAAGGGGGAGAGAAGAGAGAATTTTATTGGCTCTGACTTGGCGCCCCTAACGTCTGCTCGTTTGCCTCGCAGATTTTCATATGTTTTCATCCACTCGGAAAATTAGGACGTTATGCAGAAATCGGACTCGCGAGTCTCTCCAGGAGAGTCTTTGTGTTTTCGCCGTACGCACGGTTCCCTCTACACGAGTTATTGGTTCTCGCTGGTACAGACATATAACCGGTTCTTCAGAAATTCAGGCGCGCGGACGCCAGAACACTATACGATTATTTAATCATTCGTTTAACGCATTTGTAGTACAAATTTAGAGAGAGATCATATTTGTATTTATAATTGCAAAATTATATATATATATATATAATATCGTGACAATTATTTTATTAGAGACTTCACAAATTAGACTCTTCAAGTAGCGTGTTTTTTCTCGAAGAGAGAAAAGTATCCACATCCTACGTGTAGAGTAAAATTTAATTAACATTATTTTATGTGAATTATACTCTGTGTCGTGGGATCCTCTCCCTGTGTACAGAGAGAATTCATAAAGTATTCATAAAGAGGGTAAACGGCAGCTCTCGCGCACGGATCTTTTGTTGTGGCGCAAGCAGGTCCATTATGTGGAAACGAATGCTTCTCGCCAGCCGGCGTCATCCTGAACTAAGAAATTCAGCATCGGCTTGAGGGTGGTATTTGCCGTGTCGAGACGCGGATACATCCACCGCAGGAGGGTGGCGCATAAAAAACATATTTCGAGGTCCTGCCGGGACTGCGGGCAGGGTGGACCTTCGTAGTAATATATCAAGCCAGATCGATACTATTCCGCAGACTTCGGTTGTTCGGAAACCTTCCAGGGCGCCCGTCCACCTCCTTCCTCCTATTCTCTCTCTTTCTCTCTTCCTCCCTCTTCGACGGCTATACTCTCAAATATCCTCCAAGTTGGAACACCGGCAAGACGTGGATAAGCCAGTCATAGACGTTGGGAATTCGACGAATCCTCGCGCCGCACTTGCCACACGATGATTTGATCAACGATACACATACCGTAGAGCTCCTTACAGCAGCGAAAAGGATGATCTTTATAGCGATGTACATTTTGAGATGAATTTGTATAAAGATATATTTTTTCTTTTTTTTTTAACGAAAGAAAATTGCAAGAGTCATTTAGCGAATAGTTTTGAATAACTCCGTCTCAGCATTAAAACAACCGCCGTTTTTTTTTTTCAGTTTATCGTCTGGCGCGTGTGTATCGTTGAAAAAAATATCCGATAGTTCTCCGACACTCTATATGCGGTATATCGCGGGACTTGAGCGGTGCTCGATATTCGCGGAAGAAACGCGTCTTTAGAGACGCGGGGAAGGCGAAAATGACGTGCTTGAAAGGCAGTAACGAGGGAAAGTGCCGCCGAATCTGTATCGATCGGTCCAAGTGAAGTGCCGGAGAGGGCAACGAAATCAGATTACACAAAGGCCTCTTACCTGATGCGCCGCGTGCGAGGTCTGGCCCAAAACTGGCACCCCATCGTCGGGAGAGGAAAGGGGTAAAGAGCCTTTTCCGCGGTCGCAAGTTAGGACGCTCGTTCCGCGTGTGCGTGCGTCCGTTTGCGCACAACACCGGGTGCTATATGCAACCGGGTCTCGCCCTTTCCCCTCCTCGCTTTTCCCCTTGCCCCTCACGTCGTCTCTCGCCTCTGTCGGCGTTACAACAGTCGTAGCCCGGCGACAACCTTGTAATGCAGCCGCGTGTGAGTTTAAGATAAATCTTGATATCGCTTTCCAATCGATCAGGTTGCGCGCGAGATCGAGCAACGTTACTCTGCTGAATATAATTTTTACATTTGCTATCGAATACACATATACATCATATATACATGTATATATATACATATATGCAAATCTTATATGTATATATGTATATATATTGTATTTATAATGCAAGAAATTTTTCCGAGCGGATGATATATTTGGGGTTGCTTGGAATGATTTGGCAATGAATGAAATTTGAGTTTAGATCTACGGTTATAGTTTATTCTTATGTCAGTTTATCCTGGATGTTTTCTTAGACGATATATTATCATTTATGGCTCACACCTTTTTTTTAGCACCGACAATTTTATATCTTTGTACTCTCTTCGCAGATCGCCGGAAATCCGCGCGCACTTCGAACGCGAAATTTCGCGTCGCGCGAATACGATTCCCCGTTTCCGGCATCGCGGTGATTCGACGTGATCGGGATGAAAAAGAAAAAAGGAAAAAAAAATGGTCTCGGAGAGGTGGGGTTTGAAAAACCCACACGGTGAAAATCCGGGATCCGGTAGGAGAAGATTCGCTAGGTCGAGACGAGAAGATAGCCATGCGCGATAGCGCGAGAATTCGCGCGGGCCATTGGGCATAGGTCAGGCAGAAGCCAATCCGACGAAACTCTCAGATATATGATAAAAATTGACTGGAGGCTTCTTCCCTTCCTCCCTCTTCTCTTCACCCATTTCCCCGCCGCGCCGGGGAAGGAGCACGAATTTTCGTCCGTCCCTTTAAATCCCTCGGATAACACCGTGCGAGAGGAAGCGTCGTCCACCATCATCCCCTTCGCCATCCCCGACGATAACACGCGCGATGGGCTTGGACGAAGCAACGAAGAAGAAGGGGGAAAGCGAAGGGTGAACTGGCAAGTCATCGGCGACCGATCGAGGAATGATCCGGCGGCTAAAATGCGCGAGATAAGGTCGGTCCGACGATTTTCTCGCGGATCGGCTTCGGTCCATTTTTTTTTTTTTTTCTGTATAGAGTTCGAGATGAGTCATGACCAAGGCCTATAACGATCGTTAATATTCTGAATTCCATGGCGTTCAGATGTAATTGAATGTTTTTGTGTGTATGTGCTGAGACAGATTTTAGGTATAACTAGATTTGTTATAATATTTTAATGAAAGGGAGAAAGAGAAAATAAGAGGTACAGATTTTTATAATATTTTATGGCATTTTTTTCTTATACATTGGTTGACACACAAACTCTTTTTCATTTTCAACAGTCGTCGTTGTAAAGCTTTTCAAGACGTTGCACGTCTGGACTTGAAATGCGAAGTATAGTAAGTGCCTTGTATAATTCTATATTTTACTTCGATAAAACTATTCCGTGCGACTTCGCGAGATAATTACCATACGACGGCGTTATGATTCGCGGAACGAGTACCGGTGGAATATCTATTGCGAAGGGAATTTAATATCGGAGGAATCCGTTTTCAGAGCGATGTCGCCCGGTATTATGATTCATCGCGAACGAATATGTCCGTGCGTTCTATTCTACGAGGAGTGCGCCCGACGCGAAAAAAAGAAGAAAAAAAATTCGCGACATCCTCCCTTTCTCTGGTTCTCTTATCCTAACAACTATGACGCCGGCAGTACGGGAACTTACCTGGACGCGGAAATTTCCTTTGCAACGTACGGGAAATATTTTCCAAAGACCCGCAAAGCCTCTCCAAATCCACGCCGTGTATGATATCACCGCGAGCAGCAAAAGTTTTGTCGCCCGTCTCGATTTATTCGTGCAGAGGAACAATACAATTTGTGATACAACATTTTAGGCGTCTCGATGATGATATTTGTTATTAATAGTTATACTATTTAAAAGTCTAATTTTTATATATTCATTATATATATATAATTATTATAAAATTGCAGAAAATCTTTATTTGCAGAACAAAAGACGAAGATACTTGATTTTTCTTATTGTATTTGTTGAAATTGTTATAACGGGAAATTCTCGAATGATGCGATAAATTATCGCGTTACTGATCGAAATACACGCGGATGGCATACGACGCGTTTTCCGCTTCTTTTGTTACCCCGGGAAACGCCGGAAAATGTGGGACAATACATGTCCGGGTCGGATCCGGCCATTTTTGTATTTGTTTGAAATTTTAATGTGGTCGCGGCCGGGACTTGACGGCGCGGCCGAGGGTGGTCGAGGACCAGGAGGGTGGTGGAAACACCATCGGGCGTAAACTGGCGGCCATTACCTTCGATTTCGAAATAAATTGCGCGCCATAAACAGGGCGGTTCGTAAGAATACATACGACCGGCTTACCACGAAGGTACCCAATGTTCTGAAAAATGTAGCCGCCGCCGTTGCCGATATCGATCCCTTCGTCGCCCTCTCGCCTCCTTCTGCCTCTCCTTTTCTCTTCGCTCGCCCTTTTTTTTCGTTCTCCCTCGCGGACGAAAGGAAGTTGGTCGCTCGGGTTGGCTTAATTTCACCCCGAATTCAGTCCTTTAAAGAGAGAAAGAGAGAGAAAGAGAAAAAATATCTTGGCGACCTTTGACTTTGGAGTTCCTTCTTTTTGGCGCTCCGTTCTTGGCATCTACCCGAAGACGTGGCACGTCAAAGGGCGATCTTGAATTTTTCAGCCGGTCGAAAACAGGTGTAGAGAGAGATACTGACATACATTAGGTTCGTTTGTGGAAAAATCGTTCCAAGCGATGCTGAAACTTTATTTGATTTTATTGCGTAATTTATGCTAAAAAACAGAGATTCCTTGCTTGATTTTAAAATCAATATGCAAATTTAATAATAGTTATTTTGAAATTATACTATTGATTATCGAACTAACGCTCATCACAAATCTTTAATAATTTTCTGAATGTATTACTACTTTTATATTATTATATGTAGAATTATATTGTGTTGTTTGACTTGTCCGATTATTCTAATTAATTTTACGCGATGTAAATAAGAATTCTGGGAATACATTTTTAATTATTTTTTTCTACGATGCGATTACCTAACGCATTAAATTCCGACATACTTCCGATCGGCGGAAATTTTAACGTTGAGAAGAGGAAATAAAAATTGTCGCGCGCAAAACAAGTCCCGCAGCGGTCGAGTCGGGGAGGCGCGTGGGCTCTATAAAGACTGTAGCTTTTTCCATTTCCTTAACTTGTGATCCCCTCGTTTCGTATTAGGTCGGTCGATTGTGCGACTCCACATTGTGCGGGAGGGCAAGGGGTGGGAAAGCCAACCGCTTTTGAAAATGGCCGCTGCCGCGAGCTGATAAGGAGGACGCACCGCGCGTTGTCCGAGGGGCTCCTCGACAAATGGCCCGTCACGATTCTCGTAAATCAAGGCTCAGAACCAAGAAGGACCAAGGGTGCCCGTGCCACGGTTTTGACTTCTCGTTTTGCCGCGAAACGAATAATCCGCTTAACCGTTTCGCATTTCTCGAAACGATCGAACGGTTAAATCGGCGTGCCTTTTGATTTTTCAATTAAAAGTAACAAGACCAATTAAGTTAAAAATAAAATCTAAGATTAATAATTAAAAGGGATTATATATACAATATATCTCGTATACTCGAGAAACTTTCTCACGGTTTTTTTTTCATCTATAAATTTTTCGATTAATTTGCGGCTATTTTTCTTTCTAAAATGTGACATTTTTAGTATCTCTTATTGTTAGTTATAAATGATTGAACATTTAGAAAGGGAGATAAAAGGATATTAATACGCTATTAAGAAAATAAAATTTTCCTTTTAATATCAGTCGACTATCATTTTATTTGCAACGATTACATAAGATTGAACATCAGATGACTTTCAAAATCAGTAGGACGTATCAGAAAAATCTAGATATTGCGCCAAGAATTCAGAAAGTGTCAGTACAATTGAAAATGTGGCTGCTGCATCCCACTGAATCGCAATTGTGCACAGCAGCGAAAATTGTAATATTCCGTGACGAATACCGCTAGCATGTAACATTGCATGGCATCTTGTCGCGAGCATATAGGAAGTTATTTCACACTACACTATCGTTATATAATTATTCTTTATTTAATTTATATAATATGCCGTATATATGTGAATAACATTTTTTACATTAAATTCGATTAGGCTTGAATACCGTTATTTTTTCTCACATGTTAAAATATATACTGGCTATATTTTCTAAAATACAATAATATTAAATCATATATATATATTATATATCATTTCGTATAATGTCATATCACCGATTATTTTAAGCGGATTTATTTTAGGCTCAATCATTACAGAACAAATCCATCCATTTATGCGCATCGACGAGATATCAAAGCTGCCGAATTTAGGGACCAGATTTCTTTTTACTCCAAGTCTAGCTGCGCCAATTATCGTTCCGCGAGGCAGGATTACAAGTGCGAGGTCGCTCTTTCAGAGCTTCGCTTTTTCCTCTCGCTAACTTGTCTGGCCTTTATGTACTCACCACTATGATGGACCATGAATCCGAATCCCGCGGGTAGCTCGTCCACGAGAGAGAGAAAGAGCCCGCTCGTTAGCCGCTGTCGTGCTCGCTCGCGAAACCGACGAGTGCTCTGGTACTATAACGATAATGCCAACCCTTTGAGACTACCGTCGTCGAGTGTTGCCAGCGCGAGCGGATCTTCAGGGGTCGTCGGGGGTCGTGCTACTATTTCATCGACATCCGCTAGAGTTACCAGTCCCAGGTATACGGGACGGTCGGCGGGAGAGGTTGTAATGGGATGGATGACGGGGGGGCAAACGGGGGACGGAAGCCGTTATACGCGAAAAATCAGTGGGAGAGAAATTTTAAATATTTGAATTAACCCCTTTCGGGGGCTCGAGGTTTAACCGAGACCGTATACCTGGGCCTCGGGGCCGCCATTATTTTATTCGGTCGTCCTTCTTTGCATCTGGCGTATCCGTCGATATAATGTTTCCCTCGCGCCCAAGGTATAAAGCTATCCACGCTTTCGTCTTTCTCTCCCTCTCTTTTTCTCTCGTTCTATCTCGCACACTCCATGTAAAATTATGTTAATGGATTATCCTTAAGGGGTGGCACGGTTTTCCAGGTAGATTGCGCGCCAGAGGGACACCCTATGCTAGGATCCTTTTTTTTTCTTTTTCTCTCTCTCTCCCTCTTTCTCCCTCTCTTCGCAGCTTGTCAATCCTTTGCCTCGCGGAAGTAGGTCGAATTGCCGCGAACGGTTCGCACGCAACGCTCTCCATAGGGATGCGCCCGGCGAAAGAACGACAGATGGGGTTAAAAAATCGGTGAAGAGGATTAGGGATGCGCCGAACTACATTATCGATTTTGCGTCGAACACGCGAACGAGCGCCGATAGGTTCTGCATTTTCATTTCGGTTAAAGCCGACGACCCCGCGTCTCACCCTTCTTCTTCTTCTCTCTCAAGCCATTTTCTCTTTTTCCGCATTCGCGTTGGAGAAACCGCAACCAGATCGATAAATCGAAAACCTTGGACAAAAATCATTGGAAACCATTTTAATCCAAGCTCTTCTGTTCGTACATCACGAGATTGGTATTCGAAAGTTAACGATGCTTATAATTTTCTTTTGATTTTTTTAGTTGTATACGTGTTAAGATAAAAAAAAAATTTAACATTAAATTTTTATTACATCTAATAATTTTTCATGATAGGAGAAATTTACAACAAGTGGAATAACAAGTTTTTGTTGTAATTATTAATTGGAAATGACAAATTATTGTTATAAAAAGTAGAAAGAAAAAATAATTATGATGGTCATAATTTTCTAATCCGTTTTCTAATTTTCTACCAAGTACTCGACGAATGTAATTGCAATTGAATTCCCTCTCGATGTATTCACAAAATGCCACATGACACTACTCGAGACAATTTCGTTGTCCCTCTTGAAACGTGTTAACCCGAAAGAAACCCATCGATTTTTCGCTTGTAATGAAGATTACGATCGGTTACAAGGATACTTCTTGGTGGATACTTACTTACGCGCCGCGTCGAAGATTTCGGATAATTCCTAAACGCGTCCAAGCGGACTCGAGGGTTCTACAGATGCCCGAGATAAGATATTCAAAGCGTTTCGAGTATTTAAGGGTGCGTGTTATCCTTCACCACGTGTACGTGCGAACCTATGATTGTGCGTGAAATCTCACGCGAAAGTTTATTACAAGTATTATAAGAATTTTTTCTAGATAATTATATCGTCATATTAATTTCAATAATATTCTTTTTAACAAAATACTACTACAATATCTTGAAAGGAAAACAATCAGTTATTACGTTAGTCTTTAATCTATTAATCATATCGGTTTTTCTTATTTCAAAGTAATTAAACTATAATTATCATATTAATACTTTGCATGAAGGAGATTCTTCCGCAAGGGAACTCTTCGTTTTCCGTATAGTTTTTACACGCTAGATTAGCATTTGACAAATGCACAACCTGTATCCAAATGCATTTAAAGGATCGCTCGATTAAAATCGCATCGAACCTGACGTGTCGAAAAAAAGATTCGACGTGTCCGGGGTGGATCTCGAATCAGATATCTCTACTTTAGCGGTATTATTTGCGCTCTTTGTCGCCAATTTTTCTCGCTCCCCGCCCTGTTTTGGGTGTCGGTTTTCACGTTTTTTCGCCCAAAATCACCCTTAGGCTATTGTACATCCGACGCTCTCTCGCTTTCCTTTTTTCTTTTTTTTTTTCAAAAGCGCGTAATCCGGCACGAGGGGACGCGGGCACTTCGACTTTAGCGTTGTTGTTGTAGGGCAGGTTGGTTACTGCAGGTACATGAGCGGTTCCACAAATAAAGGATAAATCTCCTATAATACGGCGGACTCTTGAAAATGGAGTACGCTCACTTTAATTTTCCGAGTAAAAAAATAATAAGTGAAACATAGATAAATCGAGCACATAATATTACACGCATGTTTACGTTTATTTTACAAAGGAAAATTTTGATTACGTTTTCTTTGCTTGCTTCGATGAGATTCCATTATGCTTTGCATAATTGCAGATGTAACTTTTATCTCACGAGTTTTAATGTTTATTAGTAGATTATAAGTAGACTTATCTCTCTTCTCATCTGCTTATTCCCCATAGAGTCGCGTAATAACGAGAACTAATAAGCCTGCTCAAAGGATTGAGGGTGAGAATTGAATAACACAGACACTTTTTCCCGAATTCTGTTCTGACCGTTTCTCGACGCTGCAGATTGTCCATAAAAAAAAAAAAAAAAAAAAAAAACCGGGGGAGAAAAGGCTGTAAATACGCAATTTCCTAAAAAGAGAGATATCGATAAAAAAAAAAAAAAAAAAACATACCAGGTGACGAAAGGACGTGGCTCAATTTCGCTTTTCATTCAGGAAATTGGAAAAAGCGTCATCTGGTGCCCTTAGAGAACTGCTCGCAACCCTTTACTCAGCTCGTTCGAGTAAATAGCGTCAACGGCGCGTCCGTAAACCCTCGCAGCGGGGGAGGTGAAAATAAATTAAATTATTCTTCTAAAGCAGAGAATCGATCGCTGTCTGCTCTCATATCAAACGTTGTATGCTGTTAATAATTTTTAATATCTTTCTTTATATTTACAATTTATATATAGCTTAAATTAATAATGTAAAAAATACAAGAGTAAAAAACATGCTCTCTATATACTTTAATACATATAAAGTAATTTATATCATATACACATAATCTAACTTTTCTCAACTACGACATGTTACAAAAAAGGACAATGTTGCATGGCAAAATAAAAGCACATAATTCTTAGATTCAGGTAGCGCAACGATTCCCTCGTTGCGCAACCTTCGATATATTTGCATTTCCAGGTAGTCGCGCACATACGCATTACAATAATCTCAAGCCACGTGCGGTAAGTCTCGCTGACATTTGCATCCCAGGTAGTCACGCACACACGCGCGTGCATCTAAGATCCGTGAATGAATCCGTGCGTAAGGGAAAAGGAAGAAAAAAAATGCTGTTGCATAATAGAGCGTCCTACCGCACGAAACCCTTTTACTACCTGATTCCCCTCCCCGAACGCGGAGGCTCTTGCCTCAGGTAAGATTTTTCGGGTCCTATCACACCTCTTGCGAGACGCGCGGGCCTCCTCGGTGGGCCCAGTCACGTTCCGAGCTCACGTACGAGGAGATCGCGTGTGATCCGTGGGAAAGATCCTCTTCGATCGAAAATCTGTATCGATAAGACTTCGCCGCGCGATTTTTCGTTGAAAGATTTTGAGTTTGTAATTTATGTTAAAAATTGCGATCTACGAAAATCAATGAACGGAATTAATTCTGTTTTCGTTGAAGTTTATATTGTCTTGATTTTATCGATTACTAAGAATTTCATTCTCGTAATAATTCTGTTTTCTGTGCAGGAGATACGCGCATATATTATTTTGCAACATTGTCGGAGATATTCTCGTATAAACTTTTATCGGGTATAATTTCAACGGTGTATAAATTTCATAATAATAATCTGTTTGCGATGACGCGCGATAATAGTCTCAAAGCTCTTAATTTTAAATCTTCGCACCTCGAGGATCGATTCTTTGGATCACATGGCGATATATTATATAGCGCGATCTGCACAATGAATCATTCATAGTGTATTTCCTCAGATACTTATTATATATTCTCTCTTAAACGTAAGCAGCGCTCGTGGTGACGTCATCGTCTAATACTTCAGTTGAGAGTACGCGGTAAGTGCTACATCATCGATTGCTATTTCGCGGCGGTTTCCGAAGCATAACTTTAACGTAAGTGCGATAACGCGGCAACGATTATATTATCGTCTCTTATAATCCTCGTAACAGTGTCGTGCGATGTAGAGACTTGTGCGGCAAAGTGTATAGAAATTAATGACAGCCAACTATACAGCGGAGAAGATGGTATAAGCTGGCTAGGAAAACAATTATATTATTTACAGACATAATCCGATCTCTCTCTCTCTCTTTCTCTCTCGGCTATTATAATTATCTTCGCTGCAGCAATGCGCACATTTGGATAATTAGATCATTATTTCATTTGGTATGCTGCCGTATATACGACATTCGAATAAATAGTAAAATGACGAAATAATTGAGAGGGTATATTTTTCGGTGGCTGCGAGTTTAGTTCATCGCGCGAATGAAGCCGGCGCGTTCGCCGGAAATGAAATTGCAGCGGGACACGTTTGATCGAACGGAAATCAACACAGCCTCGTGACCCGCGCGAACACGTGATCAAACATATCGATGCAACGGTTGACGGGAGTCTAATTAACGACCATCCTCTTCCCGGCGTAGCTCTCGGTTCGACTAATTGACCGTTTGCTTCCATTGCGACATGTCGTCCACGCTGATCAATATTCAGCGAGCGCCGAGTAAGCGCTGCTGAGAGATTGAGTAAGAGAGAAAGAAAGAGAGAGAGAGAGAGAGAGAGAGAAACAGAGAGAGCTTGAGAGAGAATGCGAGAAGGAGAGAAAAAAGATATCGAGGGTGTACTCGTTTAGGGATGCCGAGTTCAGATACGTGCGTGCAATTTTACACACACATTCACATACACGTAGAGGGCGATTCTAGTGGGTGTTTGTGCTTGGTCAGCATTCAAGGGGTGAGGTCACCCTATGGTCCAGCGAGCCAATGGCGAGGCTGAGTCTTTTTTTATCGATACGACAATATAGTTGGGGGAGATTGGGCTAAAAGGGGATGAAATAAAATGGTGGACAAAGCGAATGCGACGGCTGTTTTTGACCATAAAAAGCTCTATTCCGAAGCAATGGTGATAAAATTGAACCATGTAACAATAAGCTCAAGCTTCCTTTGAAGTCGTATTTCGTGAAATATCTTTTTACCTATCTCTCTTTTTCTCTTTCCTAGCTCTCCGCCTCTCCTCTCTCTCTCTCTCTCTCTCTCGCTTTTTGTTTTAAATATATAGGATCGGAATAAAAATTCTATGTTCATAAACTAGATATGTTGACGTTACGCATTTTGTCCATGATTTTTTTGTAAAATCGTTCGGCTACTCTCCGATCTCCGTTGAAAAATGTATAAAAGGGTTCCATAAAATTTCTAAATAACAACATCGCCAGCATCGTAGAATGACAAAACATGTCGCGGATCGGAATATTTCCTAGCTCGAGTAAATTTTACATGACTATCCGTCAAACCCCGGGGGGAGGGGAAAGGGGAGAGGGGAGGTAGCACAAAAATAAAGCACCGGGACCAAAAGATCCATCCTCAGGATGATGAGATGGCGAGATTTCTCGATCGACCTATCCGCGCGATCGGCTGGCGAGGATATTCTTGAAGAGATAGATAAAGATAGAAATTGTTAGGCTAAGAGGTTCCGGTGTTGAGGTAACCTTAAGGTGATTTGATTCCGCAGATAGCGGGACACTCCACATTATCTGCCATCGTTATTTCCGGTCGGAGTCTTCGATTCACGCTTGAGAACGCGTGGATCGACCGACCCTCTCGTGAAATGAGAGTCCAATAACGAAAGTAACCTCTGAAAGTCGCGCGCGGATTATCGCTTCTCTTCCGAGTTCGTGGTTGGCATTCGAATGGAACTTTGTTCTAAAAAAAGAATCGAATCGTCCTTAAGCGTGGATAACCATTCCGAGAAAATTCGTTCGTTAGCGATGTAACGACGGATTTGAAAAGATCAAGAGAGAGATTCAAGCGAGTCGGTCTCAAAGGTATTCTAATCTGCCGTCATTCGACGATTTGTTATAAGAGAAGTTTTATATATGTCAAAAATAAAAATCGTCCGATAAATTATTTTTCTAAATTATTCTAATATAAGTAGAAGAAGAAATAATCCTCATATATTTCTCTTAAGGGGCATATAATTATATATATATTGCGTTGATAATTGCGTTTACAGTGCTATTGATTTTGATACGCAGAGCATTTTTCTGTATAAAATTTTATAAAAATAATTATTACTATATTATAAGAGTTTTTAATATTTGTAATATTTTCATGAGATGTTGATTATGTTTATGTTTTGAGATAATTTCTCGTAATTTTGTTCTTACGATTAGAAAGGAATTGCATTGTAACATTTATGTAATAACACGTGCCTTCAGTCACACGTGTTTCCTCCGCAGCAATGGCGTGTGCCACCCGGTTTTTGACCCGGAAGCAAAGCGTGAAGGCAACACTGACCTCCGCTAGACCCCTAAGAGCCCCTTAGACGTGCCTTAAAAGCGGCAGAGAAACAAGTTTTGACGTTTCTTGACCACGTGCCAACGCCTTTCGATGTGCCGACTTATCCTGCTTTAAGCATGCATCGGAAATCTAGCATGTAGCTAGGAAAGAGATTCAGCACTCTCGCTCCTATTATTTTATACATTTTTGCGCACTGTTTGTTCAATATTAATGCAGAAAATCAACGAAACATATATATTGCCAGAAAATTCCTAATGTAATTGATAAATTTATGAGAAACGATTACAAAACTGTTTTAATATTAAGATACTATTAGTGAATTACGCGATATTTTGATTGAAATTTAGCTTTTTTTTTTACGTATTTTGACGACTTTATATTTTGACACTGAAGCATTAAATAGAGAACCGCGTTTACTCCAATAAGAATAACAGAGTTTCTCGCTAAAGGAATAACGAGAGAGTATCCGGCCAAAGGAACAGGCGAGTCGTTATAGTAGCGTGAATCTCCTTTCGATTTTTTTTCCTCTTTTTATCTATCTTTCTCTCTCTTTCTTTTGTCCCCGCACTCCGGCCGTCCGAGGAACGGTCTCGGTGTAAAGAACGATTCAAATAGTGCGGCACAAAACATCACTTAGAGGAGCCCGTCTCCCGTAGCGCAAACACGCTAATGGAGCTTCCACTGACGCGTGGCACCGCGTTTATACATATACATACGACCTTCTTTTCGCACCTACATCAGAGCTCGTAGATACATCGATACGCGAGCGTCTCCTCCTTCTTTTTATCCATCTTTTACCGCTGCGGGTAACCGCGTAGGAGCTTCTTTGAAAATGTATATTTGGTCCACATCTTCACAAACGTACACGCGCACGCGCACGTTCTCTGGGAAGGGACACTATTTTTCCCTTCCTCTTTCCGAAGATAATAATATCGATCTCGGCGAATTTTAAATTTATCGCTTCATCGCGTTATCAATTATTCGTTTTCTTAATTTTTCAAGAAAATAAACGGCCTTGTAAATCTAAAATAATACTTATAAATTTTTACAATATTTTCTGATATAATGTAATATTTAGAAATGATTGCAAAGAGCTCGTTACATCTGGAAAAGCGATTTTTTTTTAGATGGCTATAAGTTTAATGGACGATACGATATAGAAAGTCTGAATTCGTCGCGAGAAGGCAGATGTATTTTACACGTTAGAAGATTACAAGAGAAAAATGTTCTCTTGGCATCTCGCATTATATCAAAAGTATTCGCATTACATTAAAAATATTTGCATCAAAAGAACGAAAGTATTCATCCTGTAATAAAGAATCGCATTATTGACATTCGTATTTATAAGTAAAGGGCTTTAAAGTATTGGTGTGCGAACGATGATTATAAAGCTAATTAAATTTGCGTAAAAAATTTTTTGTGGGAGAAATGAAAATTCTCGCATTATCTTGAAAAATATTTTTTAAACATTATCACTCCCTCTCGCTCTTTCTCATTTACTACATGATACATTAAATTCGCTTTTTCGACCAAAAAGATTACGTATACATCTAGTTTTAATACATACTAAGTAAATATTGGAAATCATATATCCAAGGTTTTTTTTTTTATATCAGTTATATTAATTATAAAATTAGTTATCATAGGAAATTTTTAATGAAAACACTCTCTTATATCCTTATAACGTGAGAGGTAACCTTATAATTGATTGGAGGAGAAGAAAAAAGTGAAGAGTAAACGCAGATTGCTAAACATGACCGGCGAAATGACCGTATAAATTCGTTTCGCGCCCCAAGCGAGACGAGATTGACACATTGGATTTCATTGGTATCTCAAACGTTCGCGGAGCACGATGAAATCTCGGCTAGATAAAACAGATTCGATGAGAGGAAAGATGTATAACGCGCACGTAAAAGAACTTTAAAAAAAGGGTATAGTGGGGAGGTGACGACGCGGGTCAACACAAGCTGTAAATTTAAAAAAATGCGATATTGTCATCTAGAGTGATTTTAAAGCGTCATTTCCAGCTGATATTGTCATATATCTAGATTAATATACGTTCATCTAGAGTCTAATTGTATCAAATATTTTGATGTAATAGATGAAATTTAAAAAAGGAGTAAAATATGAGTAAAAATAATGAGCTTAGCGTCTAGTTATATATAAAACAAGGATATATCTAAGCAATTATCTAATAGATAGCTGAATTGTGTATCTACTCTCTCTCGTTCTCTTCGTGCTTGCTGGAATAGTGTGGGAATTTCATATCATGCCTGCATCAATAGCAGGAACGGGGGCGGATACATAACTATCCTTTTCCCATGGTTATCTACATACGCGCACACATGCGTGGCTAGATATATGTCGGTGTGTTTGTCCGCTCGCGAATCTCGCCGTAGATCAAAACGATGTACCAATTTCACAAGGGGCAAATGGAGGGGGACGTCAGATATCAGACAAAATGGAAAAGAGGATGTCGCGTGTGTGTTCGAATTTAAATTTCGACTTTCGATGTGACATTCCCGGGGAACCCTCGGGGGACGGCCCTGGTCAGCCGTCGGATGCAGTTTTCGGTCTCGCCGTCCTTCAATTTTTGAACAGGATCGGCCGGAGACGTATCCCGCGGGACCTCGACGCAAAGACTTTCCCCGTGGCGCGTATATATATATATATACAGACTCCATTCCCGAACTGTAAACTACGAATAACCCCCCCGTAAATGTACATCGCCAGGTCGCCATTTTCGAGTTATTTACAGGAAAGGCGCGCATATATTCCATCTCTATCGACGACGATCGGTGTGAAATAATCATGATAGAGTTAAGTCGGGCATCTCTCGAGTTAAAGCGATATAGACATGTTCGATATGCAGATGTTTCAGGGAAAATTATTACATACCTCGACTCTAAACAAGATCTATTAACATTGCTGTCAAACTGTCGACGAATTGTTACTGGAGAACATCTTTGAGGTAGATAATGTAAGATAATCTTCGATTCATAATGTCGCATAAAACAGAAAATGCAACACTTGGAGGATGCATAAAATTAATTTTTTTACGATATCTCGTGTTCTTATAAAAATTCTTAAAGGATTGAGAGGGTAATTTAGCAACATTTTTTATCTAAATACGTTATATAACGATTTTTTTTACATCTTTTTAGATTCAAGTAATACGTATAATCAATAATTCAAAGTTATAACGTAATGCATTTGTTGCGATAATAAAAATTTTTTATCAGAGAAATTCTATCGGATAATATTTTTAAAGAATCGGAAATTGCAATCGCTGAATTCAGATACAACGGAAGTATACTTTACGCGACTTCTCTAAGCATCCCAATCATCCAATCGCTTTCGTCTTTGCTCTCGATCAGCAAATTATCGAAAATGGCGTTCTCCATTCAACTCGAGTCACATCGCTCGTGTCTCTTCATCTTCTAACAGTATCCAAGTGGATGTCTCGTAAATCCCGATGCCTGGCGGCAAGTCCTGCGATCTTATCCTTTTTGCTCTCGTTCCGATCTGCCTGGCAGAAGAGTTTTCTCGAGGAAGAGGTCGTTTTTCCTCTCTCACAGAACGTCTTCCCTCGCCTGGGGAGGGAAAAAACCGTTGCAAAAAAAAAAAAAAAGAAACGCGGCTATGCGATCCCCGTTTGCGAAAGACATCGAAGGAAAGGGGGTCGATCGAGATGACGGTAAAAAAGAAAGGAGGAGAACCGTCACCCCGAATATATCGGAACTGACACTAAATCATTAATTTGGCCGGCCGGCTTTTTTTCCGCAGGTAGACGAAACCCCTTTCCCCCGAGCAGGTATACCACTACTTTTGTGCATCCTCTCGGGGTCGCGCAAGGAAAAAAAAAGAGGACTCTGCTGCTCTCTACCCCGTTACGTCGCCCGACCCCGAAAAAAAAAAACACTCCGCACTGTCATATCGGGGACTAATATATTTTTGATCGATACCCCTACCATGCCCGGGAAGAGAGATAGAAAGAGAAAGAGAGAGAGAGAGAGAGAATTGTGGGACTCGGCTTTCCCACGAGGCGGAAACGAACGGGTGACACGAAAAAAGTCGTTGTCCAAACAAACACACCCGTAGATACATCCCTGTCGCGCGTGACTTAGAAATCGCTCGACAGTTTCGCGCACTCACGGTGAAAATGGGTTGTGCAACGGGATGACAGAGAATTGCGAGAATGATCTTCCGTGACTCGCATTATTGTCATGTAGGTGAATAGTTCATTGGCGTAGAGGTAAAAGGATAATATAATTAAACGAGGAGAAATACAGTCAAATTAAAATCTATTTTATAAAATTGGGGAGATACGTACGTCAAAATAAAGCGTCAAAATGCCATATTTAAATTGAGGGGTAGCATTGCAATATGTGACATATTATTTTAATACGTTTCGCTCTTTGATACATTCGACTATAATATGTCTCAATATTCTCGATTTTGTTTTTAATTGCGTTTCTATAATATTCCGGGATACTCTATAACGTGATATTGTACTCAGAGGACTGACCGGAACAGATTTTATTCATCGAATTTCAAGTTCAAGCAAATCGCAAGATATTATATGGAAGAATATTATCGGGAATATATTCGCGTTCGTATTCTCTTTCTCGGGGATCGGTAGTAGACTCCATTAAAGGATCGAATGCGACTTAATATGCGACGTCACGAAGTCGAAGGACGAAGGGGGACATGGAGAGAGAGAGAAGAAATAGGCCCAATCTTTCTCTTGCTCTCATTTCTGTGCTCGCACAATGGACATCTAATTCGAGTGCCGGTTCTCGTCGCGGGAAAGACGGAAAATCGGGAAATCGGCTTTTCGTCCAGATGAAACGCGAAAACCAAAATCCCCGATGTAATCCTTCCTTTCAGACCGCGATTTTTTTTTTCGCTCTCTTTCGTTCGCCCTACACACAGGCGCACACGTACTCTGTGTCTCTCTCTTCCTTTCTCATTCTTGCTCTCTTTCATTCCACGCATCATCCAACCCTCAGCGCATTCGCGTCGACTTCTGCACCCCGTCTGTCTCCGAAAGGTCGACGCGTCCCCCCAATCCGAAATTTTAAGGGTTAAAAAATTGCACTCGACTCGACAATATACGCTACAAAAAAAAAAAAGAAAAGATGAGAAGAATGCGAGCGAGCGAGAAAGACGAGTTGTATCCCCAATAACATGATGATATGTCTGTCTCGTTCCTGCATCTCTTTCTCCCTATCCCTGCCTTCTCTCTGTGTATATCCATCTCTTCTCGCGGAAATAAATAACGAAATAAATGACAATCGTCCCGAAAACTGTTTTGGGTTTTGTAGCGCGACCATCCTTTTATCCCGGCACGCTGTTTTTTTTTTTTTTTGTCGTGCGTTCTCGTTTCTCGTTTCTTCTTCCGGGTTTGACCGGGGGAAAACGTGACTCCAACGACCACCCGGCTAGAAATTTATTAGATATTTACTACGCTTCAGTTTTGCGGAGTCGAAAGGGAAGATTATCTCGTCCCGTTACATCCCGCACGATACTTGTTTCGTCTCGTATTTCTACTTCTTCTTTACTTATTATCGTACCGATGGATTTATCAGGCTTTTAATCTCATAATGCAACATTTCGCGGTACGATAAGAGACTGGAGAAAACGATGGAAATATATGAGATAGAGTAGAGATCGAAGAGAGAGAAATTGGTTAACTTTGATCTAAAGTAATTTAATTTACTTCGTGCTCTCTCTTCTCTGATTTTGATCAGAGAAAAAGGAAACAAAGAATTTCGATTGAATTAGCGACGTAGTTGAAAACTGCTTTGAACGGTTAAAACGTTGTCGATGGCAAACGATAAACGGCAATTTATACACCCGAAGCGACTCCGCAAATTTGGCTAATGGTCGGTGTAGTAATCGTGATAGAGGTGACCGGAAACTCGTAGAATCCTATGAATAAGAAATTGAAATTAGCGTTTACTCGTCGGTCCGCTTTTCCCTTTCGCTCGTTCGTCGAGGGCGTCGCGGGCAAAAAAGAGAAGTCAAAAGGCCGGAAAGAATTTAATATTAAAAAACTGTCATTCTGTGTCGATATGAAAATTCCAAGGATATCAGCTTCCATTCCCCGACGTCTGTTTTCTTCGCTCCTTCCTCCGTATTTGCTCCGCGTATATCGTGGTTCGCCTCGCCTCTTCCACCTTCGCGTCCTCATCTTTATGGCGGCAGACTCTCTACCGGGTGATCTTATTGTTTGGCAAGACGCCGCCAACAGACAAATAAGGTTAAAGGATATTGATCTTGCGACAAGAGCCCGAAACGTGTTTGTCCTCCTTCAACGAGCTTTGATATTTATTGCCTCGCGTTGGATCGTGAAATAATTAAAGAGGTATGTTACTAAAAATATAATGTCCGAGACTTACAAAAAATATTTTAGGGGAGCAGATTCTCTCTTTCTCTGACAATAATTAATCTAGCTTTATTTTTATTGAGAATCAGTTTGAAAATAGTCAAAAAATTTATCACTAAAATATTTTTTTTTATCGATACACGTTTCTTTATTGATGGAAGTGTCACTTTTGGGGGAAGAAAAATTAGTGCAGCAGGGAATACTTTACGTAATAACTTAAATGTTTACGACTGTCACATTACGATGATGCGGAGAGAAATCGTCAGAAATGTGCGGATGTTTAACCGATGATATCATTCGCTCGGGATATCGATTCTAACGCGCGCGCGTTCGACCCTGCCAGGAAACTTGTGACACGCCATAGAGACGACGTGCCCCGAGTATCACCCCTTTTTGCTGGGAATTAGGAAATTTTAAAATTGAGGGGTGCTCGCGAAATGTGCCTATCGAACCAAACTAACACGAGGATTTATTGGCAATTTCTCTAAAAAGGCTTTAGATTTATTTCCAATTCGGCGGAACGCTCAGTATTTGACGGTTCGGAGCGTGCAGAAAGAGAGAGAGAGAGAGAGAGAGCGCCGAGTGCGCAAACATTTCGCACGCTGGCTGGATAATTGGATACAGAACGGCGGAGAAGTTTCGAAAAGTTCCAAAGTCAGGTAGGTCCATGAAGAAAGTAATAACTTTCGACACCATTGACCTTGGCGTATTTTAAACCAAGTTATAACCGAAAGTCGGTTAATGGGAATCGCAGGCTTTCAATCGAATGCGAACTTCGACATTATCTCTCTTCCATTTTCAGTCTTATACTTTGAGAAAAAAATAGTATTATTATGCAAGATGTATGTTTCCTTCATTTTTTTAAGAAAATAAAAAATAAATTCGAATATATTGCGAAATACTCGCTCGAACAATGTATTTTTAGGAATATTTTTTGAAGAATATTAGAAAGTGATCTTCTTGGCGTTTTACATACGTTATTGATGTTTAAACAGTACGTCAATATTTTTTAATCTTGGATAAAGTTATTCGGCCCATTAATTTTCCAGATATTCGTTACACCAACTTGAAAACAGTTTTTTTAAGACACTCGTGCTATCCTATTCAAAGCCTTATAACTCTGTCTAATTTTTCAATTAAATTTGAGAGATATATTCTTTAGACATCATAAAATTTCAAAATTAAATGAAAATAATTTTTTTTGACTCTTTAGATTGAATCCTTACGCAAAGTTTATGAAATTGAGCAATAATTAATCAATTATCTCTTGTGGATGTTTAGTGATACTGTAATGAAGGGCCTCATGGATCAAGGGTTTTTTTTTCTGACTCACGTGAATCTCGTTAAAGTGTCTTGAAAATATGCGTTCAGAAGTGGCGCGCGAAAAATAACGTCTCGCGTGCTACTTACCGGAACGCAGGGTATTAGCAGTTTAGGCACTTTAGAACTCGGCGCGGTGCGATATGCGCGAGTGCTACTTACCTACGGAAGTACGGCGACTAGCCGACAAAGTTTTGGCAGAACGAGCGAGCTGGAACTTAACTCAACTAGTTGAAGATCGTTCCTTATTGTTAGCTTTTCATTGGACAACGGCAACTGCGGGACGGTAAACGTGTTAACTTCGCGATACACAACGCCGCGGAATAAATCCGAGATTTGTGCTGAAATTGCGTCCCGCTTGAGACACTATTGTGGGAACACAGCGTTAAAATACGCATCTCCAAATTGCAAAAACGATGCTATAAACGATAATATATTATATCTTATTGTTTGACACTTTGTCCTATATATTTAGAATATAATATATAAAAAATTTATATATTTTAATTAAAACTATATAATATTAAAAAAAGATTTATATTATAATTGAAAATATATATATTTAATTATTTTAATTAATTATCATGGATTCTTAAAACATGTACATTGAATAGATGACTGCGATAGTGTAATATAACAAATTGATATCAGCTCATTATCAGAAATAAAAAGCGAGACTGAAGCGCGAGCGCAAAGAAAAATTACGACGACGAGAGATCGAAATTGGAAATTGGCGGGACGACGGGAAAGATCGCGGCAAAAACCCAGGATTTTTTTTTATAAGAGTGGCGGATCGTTAATCAGTCGAGTCGTGAGCCGCTGTGTATCTCTTTCGAGGCTTCGCGGACGGGGATAAAAAGCGAGGAAAACGGAATAAAAGCGGACGACCTCAGTCCCGCCGTCGAAAGATTCGAAGATCCTCTGGCGCTCGTCCGACCATGGAGGAAAAGCTAATGAGCGAAAGTAGATCGTTGCGCCGAGATTATAATTAAGCGCGAATAAGAGCACAACGGAGCGAATTGGGGGCAAGAAAGGCGCACAGAAAAACCGTCATTTTTAAGCCAGGGATCGTTAGTCAGGCGTGTTGCGAATCAGAGTTGCGGGCTAGGAGTTCTGCTCGTCGAGGACACCGCGCCGTTGAGGACGGGAAGAGTGGTGGGTGGGGTGGGGTGAGGGGCCCCCCAAGGGAGGGGGATGGATGAGCAGAGGTGGGTCGGTGGGTGGGTAGCCCTCTAATCGATCGTGGCTGTCCACCCTTATCAGGGGGTTGGGAAAGCCGGTATATAGCCGAGGTCGGTCGTGGGGGGTTGCTGCTACCGCTGTACTTCTGGCTGCTTTGTATGGCCGGCAAAGCTCGCCATCTCCCCCTCCGTCCTCCCACCTTCCCTGGCTACGACCCTCGCCGAGCCGCCTCTCTCGCTCTCTCTCTCTTTACCTCTACCGAAAAACCAACCCTTAAAATAGGGGCCGCAGACCACGACCATTGTTGCCAGATGCCCCGCGCATTTGCATTTTCCCGCAGATTCCGTGAAAAATGAAGCTGCCCCGTCTCGTGGAGCGTCCCTTCGGAGAGATACCCTACGCGGTATTAGGACAAGCTCCTGAACTTTTTTCCACCACCGCCATCCTCCCCGCGCATTTCATGAAAGATCTTTTTCGCATCTCGTTCCATTTTCCGAGAAGAAATGTAGAGAAATTATCTATTATCTACGTGCCAAGTTTGCAATTTCTATATGTTTAAATGAAAAGAATATCGTTTAACATGTTAGGGTTGAAAATAAAAAAATCTATTATCTCTGAAAAAATTTGTGAAAAAACACATGTCATTAAAATTTAAATTTACCAAGATTAAATCTTTTCGCGCGACTAATTTGATTTAATTAACTTTTAAGAATATATTTGAAATAAAGAAGCCATAAAGATTTGGGATGATGTACCATATATCTCTTTTTTCGATAAGTTAATCAATTTTGTTACCAAGACAAATACACTAGCTGGGTCTCCATCTGTATTTGAGCGGTTCGTTGTTTGAACGGACGCGCGAAATCCGTATTTACGCAAAGCCGACGCCACTCTATTGGTCCAAGACTTATACGCGACTCGCAGTACAAAGGACTAAGAACTTAGATACACGAAGAAATCCGAAGTCGATCCATTACGCTTGTTTGTTGCTTGTTGTTTATTCGCTGCTGATCTGATCATCGTAAAACGAATTGATATGAATCATAGAAGCTATAATATTATTTTGATAACAATATCTTTGGATATAAATGTTTTTATACAGCTATAAATTAATGCGCATATTCCATTTATTATTGAAACATCATGTATTTTATTAAAATATTTTCTGCATAGTCCGATTAATTCTCTTTCCGTTATATATATTATTAAATTATAGTAACTCTTCCTCCCGAATATTTATTCTGACTTTTATGCTGCAAGAAAATTTTCGCATAATTTTAAAATGGACCAAACGTTTCATTTATTGGCTCAGAAAGATATCAGCTGATTGTCAACGTACATGTGCGGCTCGATACGTGTACGCTTCATGGAATCTCGGGGCGATCGTAATGGGAATCGCTTCGCGGCTGTGCAAGGAGCGAATCTTTCCGGGAGGTGTAACCGGTGATAGATTCCCGCGTCGGGAAAATTTAATGGAAAAATCCGAGGTGTCAGACACAGACGCGCCGGCGATACGTCAGGCCATTCACGGCTCAGCCTTCGCGTTCTCCTTTTCGCGCGAGAGGGAGAGCCAACCAGGCCGGGCGTGAGAGATATACGCCGGAAGTAACATTCGTCTACCGGCGAACAATCGCTGCTCCGCGCGTATGTGCCACGCATGTCGCGTTCCAGCGCGGTTTTGAAGAATCCGTCGAGAGCTTCCTCGGAGCAAGCCGAGCCGAAATATTCCGCGCATTGTACGGAGAACGTCGGGCGGCATGCCCGAGCCGTGTAAATCCCCGCTGTGATGGAACGGCGTGAAAGAATTAAATCGACCCCTTGAAGTAACCAACCAACTCACACCCATCCACCCTGTCAAGCAAACGAATTCGGGCGCGCACATATTTCCATCAATTCGATTCAATCGATGGCGACGTGCTGAAAGCATCGAGGATTTATAATCAGGTCACCAATCCGCGTTCCTGAATTACCTCATACGGGTCACTAATTGGATCAGACGGATAATTAGTGCGCGTATGTGATGGAAAATGGCTGTTGTACACGCGTCATTCGTGTTGAATAATGTCGGACAACTTTTTTTAGCCTCGATCCTATATCTATATATATGTACACTCTTCCCTCGGCGGATTTTCTGAACTTTTATCAAGTGTAAAACGGCCTTGTAACCAGCGGAATGTTATGTTACATGAGTTGGTAAAATGGCAGTACCGACATCTGCCGATGGTTTCTGGTCAAGCCAGACACATCCGAGGACTTTGTCGAGGGTAGTCGGTAACATAGACCGATCTAGTCCCTAAATCTAGTTTCTATTTGAGGGGAGATTCTCTTAGGGTTGTCCAAACTTTGGGACCCCGCTCTTCTCGAAAAGGGACGTGTGATCCAGGGGTGCTAAGGGAGCAACTTGGAACTACGAGAGAGAGTATAGAGGAGCATAATAATGTGCATTTATTGGTAGATTCTTCAAATCTAATAAAACTTCAAATATCTTTTTATCGAAAACATAGACATTGTTATTTTATATTTTTATAATTTTTTTCTAGAATAAGAGAATAATATTAATAATAAATAAAAATTTTTCAACTTTGTATAGAATGTTCTAAAATCATCGGATTTCTTTTAATGACAGATTCTTTGATTAATCAATATAAATTTGATTTTTTCTTAGCAAAAATAACGAGGCATCAATAATTTTAAAGTTATAAGCCATAGAAAAAGATAAGCTTCTTGCAAATTAATCTTTGAGAAATTAAATAGATCAGAAAACTACATTTTTTAATTAATTTTAGATGAAGTTTAACAGAACTTTTAATACTTTGTTACAAAGATGTACGGTGCGAATAAATAAAAGATGATCTTTCTTGTTATTTTTGCAAAGGAAAAATCGACTGTTGGCTAAAAAGTTTGTCATTAAAAGAACATCCGATTTTAAAACACGCTATCTACAATATTTTCCATATATTGTTGAATATATCTTTATTTTTATTTCTATTTGAATGAAATTCTCGAGTAATTAATTAATTCACTAATTTATATATTTAGGATATTTGTTAATTGCATTTATTGATTTATGATATATATTTCTTAGACTGCTGAATTATATAATTAAAGAAAGGCAATTATGTTTCAAGAGATCAGAGAAAGTGCGTCTAGATTTTGTCTTTTGACTATCACAAAGGTCTCTCGTGCTGTGTTGGAATTATGTTTATGAAACTTGGCGAACTTGGTGAACGTCGAAGAGTTCAATATCGCGGCTTTGGTTAGCCGACTGTCTGCTGGAGGCACGCCGGATTAATTTGGCAAATTGAGCCGGTTCTTCCATCGAGTCCGATAATTCGGCGACTGCCTCTACTCATGGTGTATCTGTAAGGTTGTATCCACCTCGCAGTTCGTCCGCGTCCCTCGCGAGTCAGTCGGCTGGATCTGTACCTAGGAAGTCTCCGGGTTGGTTAAAGGGAATTCCAGGTTCCCTAGGCTGCATAGCTAGTTCCCTAATCGAATTAGAGGAGTCAGGATATTGCGTGCCGCTACGGCACCCTCAATTGTTTTAAGTCGACATCTCCGCCGAACTGTTTCCGTGTACCGTTCTTCGTCCTGTTCACTTTGTCTCTCTCTTTCTATATTCTCTCTCTCTCTCTCTCTCTCTCTTTCTCCTCCGGACATTGAATTTGAACTAAACTATCTGCCGACCGGAATATCGGATTATCGGCCTGTCGAAAAAGCTCCCTCCTACACGGAAACGTTAGCTCCTCCTCTCGATCTTGCCAGAAAATCAGATTGATCGTAAACGAATATTTCATAACATTTACGGCTTCGCACATGTACGTGATTTCTAACAAATGTATGCTTCCTGTATATAGTTAAAGAATCAAAATTCTTATGCGATAAAATGACATTGATTAATTATTAATTATTTAATATAAAGTTTAATTTAAATATTCTAGATTTAAATGATATAAATTTTACGGACACAATTATCCTTTAATATACTTTATTTTAGAATATTCTTATTTATGTAAAAAGATTTTTTTTAGATTAATTGTTTTATTAGACTTGTACGATTGATCGATTTTTTATTACATCACACACACACATGCATTTCCTGCGTTTATTTTATGTATATCTTTTTAATCTTTTTTCTTTTGTGTTGATTTTTAGAAAATATTTATTTTATTTATTTGTTTATTCTTTATAAATTACATCTTTATTTGGGCAACTATATCGAACATTTTTATGCTATAAAAACAATAAATATATACTTGCACACGTGTATCCTATCAAACCATCATTCGTCAAGCGACCGTCCGTGAACAGCGTATCTATCGCTTATTAGGGAAAATGACTCCGCATGCTCCGCCACCGACGGGCAAGAGCCGCCCTTAACTTTCACTAACGACCAAAGTTTTTCGGTGTCCGAGCACCGTAGACTCTCTCGGTATCATAAATTCAAAATGGCGGCTCCTCTGGGGGCGAAAACAAAAGCCACTCGGCTCGTGTTCGAAGGCCTCGTAGGGTCGGGGTAGGTGGGCAACCCTTCTGAACTCTCCCTTACCTAAGGAAGACCAGGGGGAGGAAGGGGGTGGTGGTTGGAGGGAAGTAGCGGCGAGGCTTTTCGAAGGGTCGAGCCACCGAAAATGGCGGACCCAATTAAGTGAGTCTGGGCTAGCATGATGTACGCGCGTCATGGAAACCGTAAGAGGCGGAAAGGAGGAGACGAAGGACCGCGCCGGAGTCCTTTCAAAGAGACGCGTGTAAGAGTCTACGCATATAGTACGCACCCTTCTTTTTCCGACAGAGTCCCCGCGTTCACGTCTCGTTAATCTTTTTCGTCCTGCTCGAAGACGGAATTAGCGGACCGTTTCTTCGGTGAGAGAATTAAAAGTAATTAATTATATCTGTATATGGATATTTTATATTTTGCAGAAAATTGAATCTGTAGAAAAAATTATATTCTGAATACGGAATTCAATATATTTGTTTTGTCTAATTATAATATTGATATATTGATAGTTGCAAATTTATGTAATATATAAAATTATTTTGTATTTCTCTCGCGAATAATAACCATTTTTTTTGTTGAAAAAATTGAATAATTTGGTCAAGATCTGTTTGCATTCTGTATTCTAATTTATAATTTGTATTTTAATATTAAAATAAATTTAATTTATATTTTATATTCTAATATTTAAATAAATAATAATATTGCAGATCTATATATTATTATGTATATGAGCAATAATCTCATATGAATTAAATTAGATAGTCGACTTAATAGATGATGCGGGCTGCTGCAGGGTCACGGACATTTCTCTGAATGAAACACCAGTTTGGTCCAGAACTGGATAGGCGAGATGTCTACAGATTAACCCATGATCTCTGATCTCACCTGACCAGATGCTGGACCTCCTCTTATTTCATGTCCGGAACAGGTGTTGTATCTTATTGCAAATATATGTTTCCATGGTTATTAAACTACGTGCTTTAATAATTTATCATTTAAATTATCATTTAATAGCATATATCGCTATTAAATGTAATTATATATAAGACTCTTCAGATTTTAATAAAAACTTTTTTTTCATGATAATTTGAATTAAACATTCGATTTTTCTCGTCTTATATATATTTGAATATTTAACTTTAAATTTTAAATTAAAATTTTGTTAAAGTAAGAATTTACTTTAAATCAGATTAAAAATAAGATTCTATTGTTTATCTACACTTTTGAAGATTGAAAAAAATATCTTGATATTTCTTGATGCAAGCTCAAACTCAAATACGAATATAACTCTTCACTCTTATAAAAACATAATAAATCTGCACAAATTTCTTCAACAAATATTACTTCATCGAACTGAGCAAATTTTAATTTCATCATTAATTAAGTTATGCACTTTACAACGACGTGCCCGAGGAACTCGCGTCGTTAATCTTACGAATAACGCTTGATGCCTCGGGTGATCATTAATAAAGACGCTTCCGATACAAGATCCGCGTTAACAAAGTTACGCGTTAACAAAGTTCCGCGTTTTCCGCGTGCACCGGTGTTTCGATCGCGGTTGTCGGCCGCGATCGATAGGGCTCTCAGTCTTGTGACAGTCGCGGATCATTATTTTCCTGGATCGTTTCCAAATTTGGCGCTTACACTCGAGACTCCTTCAGGAACAAGTTCGGAGATTGCGAGGACGACGGGGTTGTTGCCGTTTCCACGCGCGATCCTCGCGTGTACTTCCGCGATTTTTCGCATTATTTCTATTACACGAGATACGCGACATGAATGGGGCAGGGGGGGGGGGGGACAAAGCGGACGGATCCGAAATTTAGGAGAAGGAAGGGGGACAAGGGTCCGAAGAAGACGACTAAGGACTAAGGGGGAGCCCTGATCCTCGCGGGTCTCAAAGGCGAACGACGGCAGTGCTTCTTTGAGACCCGGTATTAGCCGGGCGATTCCATCGAATTTGCGTTCCGGCCTCGAGAGTTCGATCGCGAAATGCGATACCTTGTACATTTGTAGAAGTAATAACGGGCGTAAGAGGACGAGATGGCCTCTCCGCGGAGGGATACCGAGAGTGGTCCCGAGGGGTGGTGGTGGGTCGTCGCGAAGGTGAAGAGGTGGAGGATAGCTTGGCGACATTCAAGTCTTCCCTTTCCTCTCTCTCTCTTTCGGAAATTTGTCGGATTTTCGCGCACGTTTTCGAATTTTGCGACGCGAGTGCCTTCACCCTCCCCCCCCCTCCATCCCCCCAAAATTGCGTGGCCGAGGAAAGTGAGTGCGTCGCGACGCGCCGCGCAAATTTTCGCGCTCGAGGATTGTTCGGGCCGACGCTATTCGATATGCGAATCAATAGCTTTAGATCGATAATTTGTAGAAAAACCGAAAGACCGAGATATACATTGATAGCATCGATCGAATGCAGATAAAGATCACAGCATGTTTGATTACACAATAATCTGATTATTACTAAATCTACATAAAATCTTCTTCGTGTTTTGATTACTGTTCAACGACTTATTAATATTGACAATCTCAGCATCATTGATGTACAAAATTTGTGATGAGATAAAATTATAAAGAGAGGAGAAAAATAGATCTCTCTATATCATCATACTGATAAAAGGATTTTTTATCATACCGTCGCGCCGATGCATCGATCCCGACTCCTTGGAGAAAGAAACATGCACGAGTCCTCGTAACACATACGAGTCTGCATCTTTCTGCGCTTCGATTACTACCCTCCTTTACGAGGAGCAGTATCCAGAGAGGTAGCTCGTTTTTCCTTCTTACCGATGTGCCGGGCGAGCGTGAGAGACCGAATCGAGATGAAAATCGCAACCCCGGCGTTTCTCCCTCCTTGTATTGATATGCTGGAAAAATCGGTATATACATATAAACATATATCGGCGACTTACTTGTATATCCAAGTCTTCGGGATTATATTATAGCGCTGGAAATGCAGTTAAATTATTCGAAATGATAACCTGAATAAACACAAAAGCAACGACAAATTACGCATTATCATCTTTAAATAATTAGTAGAAATGATTAATTTATATCACATATTTTTTAAATGTAAAAATTATTGATTTATATATTTTTTGAACACATTACATCTCTTTTTATTTATGTATACAAGATATAATTGACAGTGTCGCGCGAGACATTGTCGAAGATTCGATCCGAAAATGGCGCGGTTGGAATGCGAGAGAGGTTCCTCTTCGTTTTTATCGTCGCGTGTCCAGCCAGGCGTCTTGTCATGCATGGCCGATATTGATATGTGCACGCGTGTATTCGAGAGCAAGCCGTCGACGGAGAAGCGGGGTCCCTTTCTCCCTTTGTGAGCGAGCATGTTCCTCCACCTCCCTCCCTCGTCGCGCCTCCTTCCTCGCATTCGTTTCCAGAGCGGAAGTTCGTGCACGAGAAATCCGGAAAATTGGACGGAGCGATCGCGTCTACTGTTGCCGACGAGCGTTCTTCAAATGAACGATCAGCTGGAATCCCATAAGTCGGCGGGGTCGATAGTTGCAACGATGTAAAACATTTCGAGTGGCTCGCGATACTTTTATCGGAGGAATATGTCTCGATCTTCTTGTTAAAGCGATTGAGAATAATGATATGTTTATTTCTCGTATAGATTTTCTAACATTTATTCAATTAATAATCATTTCACGATCGTGACACTTTGGAGATATATATATATGCATATATTAAAGCGAGAGAAAAGAAATAATTACATTATCTAAGGATATATAATATTCGTTCAAAGTGTTTTTTATTTTTTAAATATAAATTCAATCATAAAGGATCTTGCAAGTTACGAGATGTTTACAATTAACAAAATTAATTTTATTTGTAAAATTTATTAAATGTCACGTTTCTTGACAATTATTTATTTTAAATTTTTCTCGCTTTAGAATTGATACGTCTAATAATTCAGACAGAACAAAGCTATTTTAATACGAGGAGATAATAACTTTTGTGTAATACATTTATATTTTGCATAGATAGAAACATAGATAAAAAAAAAATGTAATAATCATTATATCATATCGAGTGCGATGAATAATATTGAAAACTCCAGAGCCAAGTTGACCACCGCTATCGCGAATTTGTCTACACGGGCGATTGTGGTCACTTCGGCACAGGGTGTTCCGGACTACTGGCTGATCCAGTTTTCATTCCGGTTTCTTCGGTGAACTTCACCCCGGGAACGAGGCGAGCGCTGTCAACACAGAGGCGCGCGCACGGAATGACAAATGTTGCGCCGACCGCTAATGTTGCTGCACAACAAATTATATCCAGAGCGATAAAATCTATCCTGGGACTTAGATAAATAGTGCTCGAAGACGACACGCCGTTTATAAGTCTGCGACTTGGGGGAGATTGTCTCTCGTTTTTCCTTCGCGCTCAGAATCTTTCCCTCCGCGTAAAATGCGATATCCGTAAATAAGCAAATTGTAGACTGCTGAAGTTTTACGTTTTCTTCTGCTTTCCTATGTTGCAGATTCGACCGCTGAATATCCGGACCATTCATCAAGAGGGTCTCCGTCGGTCGAGATATCGAAAGTTACTCGAAACAATTAATTAATGAAAATTAAGTCAACGGTAGATTAGATTTAATCGATCGATCTAATTTAATCGATAATCCACTCGGCAATAATTTTTTGCACGTTTATAATAACGATGCGATGAATCATGAACGACGTACATGTAAACTTGGAACGCGCAAATCTCAGACTCTGGAGAATTGCGAGATAAATAAACGTACGAGAGAGAACACCTCACACACACCCAGGAATCGTTCCGGTCCCGTCCTGCGCTCCCGTGTTCTATCCTACCTTCTGCTTCCTCGGACATTAATTTTGTGCAGCGAGCTGCAGGTGCGCCGTCACAGGTAAATATATGTAATATTATTGGCCGATGTCGGGCAGACGCGAAGCCCGACTCGGCACGATCCCCATTAACCGTCCCATAAACAGATAATCGTGAATTTCCCGCCGATACCGTTCACCCAATCAGATAAGACGGAACGTGGAGATACGAAATTATTGTCCTCGTGCATTTCTCGGCTCGTTCGAGTCGGGATGCTGCGGTGTAAGTGTTAATTAAGGGCAGATCGCTCGATCTGGCCAGACACATAAATTCGCAGTATTGGATTTTATCGGAAAAAACAATTGATCTTTGAAATATTAACATCTCAATCGAAGCGTATCTTGGAGGTATAAAAATAACGTATAACTAGAAAAAAGAAACCGTGAAAGATGAACTTGTAAACGGATTATTTATTGTAGAAAAGAATGATTAGAATTTCTAGGCAATAATAGTCGCAAGAATGATCGCAACTTGTGTAAAGCGATTCGCATGCGTTGAAAAAATTTCCATTCCATTAACGCAAACTTTCCATTCTGCTAATATTCGTACGGGAGACGCGGAAAGCACGCGAGTTTCAAATTTACATAACAATTCGCGCCGCATAATTTTCCCGTATCAAAGAGAACGACCTTTGATGTGTCTACAAAAACATTGCTCGCGCAAACTCGTCCCGACGTACCTCGGCGTCGTAGTTAAATGAAGGATTTTCACGCGGCTCGCTGCCATTATTTGGCTACGTCTCTGTTTGTTCTGCGAAGTGTAGAACGGAGTCGCGTAAGCGAGAAAGAGGAGTACTCCGTTAATCATTATCTTGGGGTATGTCGAGAGGGCGAAGGAAGCCTCCTTTGAGGCCGGACCACGGCTGCTCTGCCCGGAATTCCAGGGACTCGGATTACAATTTGGCGAGTCCAGGGCGAGGGGAGAGTAAAATGGCCGCCGGCGGTAGGGTAGTTTTGCTCGCCGTAGGGTGGCTACGAGGGTGGCTAACTGGGTGGTCGACGAGCAACGGCAGGCGAGGCGGTGGAAAGGGGGTAGGGGGGACAGAGGATACTGGTGGTACAGGAGATGTGGAAGGAGGTGGAGAAGAAGGAGGTGGAGGTAGCGGTAGGTAAAGGGGACGCGGTGGTGGCTGAGGGCCGGGGCAGCGGGGACCGATGCTAGCCACAACCCCTTAAGGGTCGAACGAACCCTTGCACCACTACACAGAGTCCAAGAACCCCGGCGCTCTCTCTCTCTCTCTCTCTCTCTCTGTCTCCTTGTTATTCTCTCTCCTTCCGTTCGCATTCGCCGCTACACGCTGTCTCTCCGTCGCGCCTTCTACGCTCGCTCTGACTCTCGATTTGTCTCACTCCTCCATCCCGTCACCTCACCTCCCTCCTGGGTCGCCCATCCTGCCTCGGCGCTCAACAACCTTTATATCCACAGTCGCTATACCTACCACCACGAGTACCGAGTACGTACGTACGTACTACCTAGCTCGCGTTATTCCCGCGTACGAGAGAGGAAAAGGGAGGAGCGAGCGGGAGAAAGGGAGAGACACGCAGGGATGAACAAGCGAGATAGACAGAGAGGGACGAACGTGATGCCGCAAGTAAGCAAGAGCGAGACAAAGAGGAGCGAGTGTTTGAGGAAAACGGAGATCTCGCAATGGTGACGAGGAGAGAGAGAAAGAGAGAGGAAGAGAGAAACAGAGGTCAAAAGGGGGCAAAAGGGAAAGGAGAAGGTCGGACGAGCAGAGTGTTCGGGCAAGGGTGGAATTTTAGAGCCGGGACCAGCCTTAAAATACACGCCGCGTGAAATGCCGGGCGTGAATTAGAGCTCCTGCGTATACACGGTCTCTCTTCTCTTCGCCGGCAAACGAACGGACGGTACTATATGTACCTTCGGAATTTTCGTAAGCCACACAGAGGGAGGTGTCCGTTGTTTCTCTCCGGTCGTGCATTCACGCCGTTTCTTCGAATGGACTGAAATTCGACGACCGCGCTTGCGACGACAAGCGTCGCGACGTTCATTACCGAGGGTTAAATGAAACTCTCAAAAGCTTTCGTTTCTTTCCTCTGATTCGGTCTTTGCTCTATGTAAAAATTGTACATACATTTATCCTTCGAATTTACGGTGGTGCTTTTATTATTTTTACACGATCAAAAGTTTTTCAATTGTCGAGAGAGTGATATACAAAATAATAAAAAATCTTTATTTGTTGTTGGCGCGATTTTTAATGAATATATAAAATTTATATAATAAGTCGATACGTGCATAAAGCCACTTTGATATTTCACACTGCATCGCAGAATTGATAATTGATCGCGGAACTTTGCGATTTCTCGATTTTCATTGCCCGCTGTGAATAAATTGCCGTCTGGAATCGTGCTCGAAAATAAACCGAGAGAGAAGAAGCAGGACATCCAAAAGACGTAAGTCAGTTGGACGTGAGAAGTTTTACGATGCTCAGATCTTTTACCCGAGGAAAAGGACTCGCAAGTGGAGATACAATCAGGATGCCGCGAATAGCGTGGATGCAAATAGAACTTAAATTCAAATTTAAGCAGAAAGCAAAATATCTCTTGTAAATTTTTACTAAACATTTTGTTTGATACATCAGGTCTCTCTCTCTCTCTCTCTCTCTAAACGTTTTGTTTTATTCGTCTTGTGAAAATGTTCATTTTTTTAAAGAAATAGTACAGGCATCTGGTTGTCGATGCGGTATCGTTCGATTCGGCGGCGCGAAGAAAAAAAGAAAGCCGAGACACGAATGGATCACAATGGAAATCGAGGATATACCGTGAATTTTAACACTCTCTCCCAAAACGCGAGACCGATGTAGACATCACGATTTTGACGGAATATATGTTAA
This sequence comes from Formica exsecta, assembly GCF_003651465.1. Lineage (NCBI taxonomy): Eukaryota > Metazoa > Arthropoda > Insecta > Hymenoptera > Formicidae > Formica > Formica exsecta. Next base: position 1,225,523 of record NW_021849218.1, read on the forward strand.
GTCGTTAATTATCGAAAGGTAAATTGTTCCGATTGGTACAAAATTGATTTCGTTGTAATAATTAAATATTCATATATTATAAATCTTATTGAATTTTATCCAATTTTATTTAATTCGAAAATATCGAATTTAAAAAATTAAGGATTAATATTTTCTACAAATATTTTTATTCAATTTTATTTTATTGTAATAATAATTAAGAGTCCGGACAGATAATTTCGGAACTCATTAAACATTCTAATAAGTACATCGCAACAGTGGGATGAATTACATTGAGCGGATGGTTGAGCGTTATATCGGTAAAGTTCCGACGGTTGAAACTTTTATTTAAGGAGGCGGCTGCGGAGGCTTGTCAGGCGTTTCGTTACCGTCGAGTTTAACCGCGGCTAATTTCATAATAATTGCACCTTATAAAGGAGATCCTGAATCTAATATCCTCGGCGTTCATCTCGTATTTATCGTCGCTCCGCGTAAGATGGACAACTCCACTTTTGATATCAGTGTGGAATCTAAATTTGTGGAACGCAAATGCAATGAATTATCACTCACGATAATCGATAGGGACGAATATCACAATTGCATGCGATATAATGAATCGCTTATATCTCTATGCCATTGATCTATGAGAATTTTCCTAGTTTGTTTTGTAAAGCAAATAATATTTGCCTTTTCAAGTCGCGATCAGACAACGAATTGGTTATCGAAAATTCAATATTGGTAGTTTGAGTAACGCCATTAAATATTCCACAGAGAGAGAAAGAGCAGAAGTAATAAAATTTCCAATATATTCCACTTTAATAATTTCACAAGGCACTTAAACCAAGACACGCAATTATATAGTTTAATAGCTCTTCTAGTCTTTTAATAATGAGTAATAATGAGTTCTCTATTTGGTTTACGAAGACAAACTATACCTCGGTCGCGTTTTTCTTCTAGGCGAAAGCAAAAGTCTTGCGTTGCTCGTATGAATTTTTCATCGTAAATAACGTGTATATGTTTACATCGCCACCCCCACTACCCTTTGCGCGCGCGAGCCAATATAAAAGCACGCAAGTAAACAAGCAAGAATCCAGGCGGGACCGATACTTTTTTTCGGGCTGACGACGACAACGTTGACGACGTGGCACGGATTTAACTAATAAGAGCAATTAATGCCGGAGGTAGTAGCTACAGAGAGGGTGGCTTGTGCCCGCCATGGCATGTCTCTCTCGCCTGGCGGTCGCCTCGGTCAATACCCACCGGACAAGATGGCCGACGCCCACTCCAACACAAACTCGGAGTTACATACATTTATGTACTCAAATGTATAACCCACCGCGCTCTCCCCCTGTCCCCTCCGCACCCTCCTCCTCCGGACGGAGTTGCCTTTCTCCTTCCGCCCCGGCTTCAACCCTCCCGGTCTCGCCAGCCACTCGGCTACACGGACACCGAACTTCATCATTATTATCTCGCCGGCCTGGTGTACCTACCTACCTACCTACCGGCGGGTTTGAATTTTGCAAAAGCAACACGGCACTCGCGCCTCTAATGATAATATTGAGACGGAAATTTCAGAGGATTTGAATTAATCGTGTATGTATTACAGCTGATTAGGCACACGCGTTTTTGGAGATGAAATATAAATTAATTTCGTTCTTGTTTTGGGGATATTAAATTTTTAATAAGTTGGTTTATCACTATACGTCGTGTTATATATGTATACTCCGAAAGAATGTTTAATGTGCTATGATGTGTGAGAGATACTTTCTTTATTTATCTTGTAATAGTACTATATATCAGGTTTGAACGTAGATTACTTAAGAAACTTTTAGCTTGCTATTTTTCTAGCGTCTTATAATAATCAAAATTGTAAAAAAAATTTAAAGATTGCCTTTAATTTAATTTAATACCATTTTCTTATTGCAATTACATTGATTTTCACCGCAATAATTGTGTTATCCAAATTTAATTATTAGCAGATGAGAGTTAATTTAAAGATGCCGTCAATCAGCATAACATGATGAGACTTAATTATTATATAACATCGAAATATCGTCCAAGTGCGTACATATATTAGAAAAAAGTATTTGATACAATTATATATAACTGAGAATATATATATTTCTATTACAACTAAATTTTTGAAGCGGTCAGTTTTAACAGGATTTTATTTAAATCCTCCAAAAAAATAGTTGTTCCCATAATCTTAAAATAAATGGTTATCAAATATTGAATATTAAATTCAGAGCTCTATTACATGTTTTAGCTAAATCTTTATAAATATTAAATGCTTATATGTTGTAAATTTATTCTTTCTCTTTTCTTTCAATAAATATCTTCTCTCGATCATTCGTGCTAAAAGAATTCTGATTTAAAATTACGCATTGTCAATTTATTAGAGCGCGCCTACTCGTACGTGCGAACGGACCGTGTCGTAGAGAATCTCGATTGGTCAGTGTCGAGGGGTGGCCTGCCCACGCGTCCGATTGGTCAAATTCACCCCTCTCTCAGACGAATGCTGAATGCTGACCCTTCGGGGGTGGATTTCGGTCGTTGGGCAATATCGCCGATCCGCGATACACGCTTGCGAAAATTGAATTGCACGGTCGCGCGGTGAGAAGCAGGGGAAACAACGCGAGAAAAACACCTCGTGCCGCGTCGTTTGAGAATACTTACTGGAGTGGCTGCAAACTGCATACGACGTTCGTAAACTATGCAAATAGCGTGTTGCGAGGAGAGCTATATAAGCGCGCAATTTTTCTGCACCGCACAAAAAATACGGCTTGTTTTTAATGTCACATCGGCGAGATGTGTAAAATTGATAATTGACAACGGTGGAATGTATAAAATGTCACATATGTGAGTGTATGTTTTGCGGCGATAAGATAAATTTCACGCTATTGATTTTTGCGATCGAAAATATATAAAGATAAATATTTATTCTACCTCCGAACGACGCGCGCGTACTGGAATATTCGAGTGTAATTGATCTAGGAATTTAATTCGTTCAATTCAGGAGAGGAGGCGCAAGATCGAGAAACCCCGCTCGACAATATTTCTCCGCTGGTTCTTTATCGGGAAACCGAGAGGGATGGTTGCGAGTGAAGTATCGGCATTAATGAGATTGAAATTAATTCGACATCGCGCGGTGCTAGATTCTCTCTCTTTCTCTCCCTCGCTCTACGAGATGTTCAACGATAAGATAATTCGACAAATTTGCTCGAGAGTAACTCCGCGAGATCTCGCCAAGTGAGATATCGCGAGATAAAATGCCTTCTTCCTCTCTCTCTCTCTCTCTCTCTTATTTCTTTTTCTTTCTCCACGGACGGGAGGCAATATACACGAGGCGCTGCCGCTTTAACCGGAAGACGAATGATCATTACTTAATCTTTTGACCGAGGACGAGGCGCCGTCGTCGTCGGAGTATTCCGGCTAATCCGGCGCAATTGTTTTCGTCCATGTTGACTGCTTATCTGGCTTAACAGCCGACTAATTCCGCGATCTAACAAACTTCGAGCTTCACGGTCTCCCTAGACATTTAACCTTGCGTTACCCACAAGTTTTTCGTCTCGGGCTGCGAGCGACTCGCTAAATTAAAATTGTAAATTTTGCGAGATAACAACACCGAGACACCGAGGCAACAACGTACTGCGGGTAACGCGCGATAAAGAGCCATTATGTTTAATGAAATTGTCCTAGTGCTCTATAACTGGTTAATTATTCATTTGTTTACTGGATATATCTTTCTACGTGGACTTTCTCCATGGTGAACATTGCAATTAAAAAAATTACAATTATATAATATTAATAAAATCTTAATAAGAACAAAACGTCCAATTAAATTTTGCGATGCAATAAAAAAAGTTTTGCTCCACGAGTCTATAAATTTTATCTTTTTTTTTGGAAATTTTAATATTTTTATAATGTATTTATATTATTTAAATTGTTATATTTTACATAAATTGATTGTATAATTTTATATATATAATACATATATGATACACACATTTTGTGTGTGTATCAATAACACAAGTTTAATTCGTGTATATTTTTTTTATTTATTTTAAATATTTTATTATTTTTATTGTTTTATTATAAATTTATAAATGTATAAAACTATAGTTTTAAATCGATATCATCGCAAATATAATCGCGAGTAATATATAATAAGCAGTTCATCAGCCAGCATGCAATGGCGTGATCAGGACTGCAACCCTCTGCGCTAACAGGTAAGAGTCTCTTTCGCTGCAGGGTGTATAGAAACCCCGTTCTAAGCTCGCTCTGCAACTGGTAGTTTTACACCGGACTGTATCCCCTATTAGCTGGCAACCGTGTATTGCATCGGTGCTTCTCAAGTTTGGGTGCTACGGGTGCGAGAAACGGGAATGGCAAGGGTTCCACGACCAATAGTATATTGGCGCGCGCATGAATTAGAAATTATTTGTCTCGACGAAATTATTTTATCAACGTAAACATATTTATATATCCAACAAGATTCTCGACAGATAAATTTATTGTTATAGTCAATTAACGTAATTAATTCATCGAATAATATTTTATTTAAGAGTTATATTTAGGAAATGTTATATGCTGTAGAAATAGAAGAAGCAAGCGATACGTATCGATCCATACACAGTCTCTTTTTCAAGTATTTATATTTAAATTTTATATTAGACATCTCGAAAATATTTATCGCAGTTCAGTATTAACGATTATTTAATGTCATTTAATGATTATTTATTTAATGTCGTTTAATAAATTTGCAAAAGTGTTGCGAGACATCACGCGATGCCTTCGCGAAACCTTTCATATTGATTTTGTTGTCGCGATTTTGCAGTTTGTCACTATTTGCTTGTCATTAAGGCAGAATACGATTACAAATTGCAATAGGAATAAATCTCTGCTATTTACGACGCGGAAATGGCCGTAACGGAATTCGAGGGAGGTGCAAGTGTTTGACATATTTTGTCCGGGAAACCGACAGATCAGGGACGAAAGCGGCGCCGCGGAAAGGGTTGGCGGAGGGAGTGAATGCAGGGGCACCTCTGTTTCTGACGTGCAGATTAGTGTTCGCCATTGTAGTGACGTCATCATAGTTAACACGCATTCAGAACGGTCCGAAGAGACTGGCGAAACTATTGACCGCGATCGCTCGTGGAAATTTGCGAATCCCTCTCGAGGGCTCGCTGTCGGGGGATCGGCTTGATCTTTTTCTTTTTCTTTTTTCCCGAGGCTCATTTGAGACAGAATTTTCGATTGTGCACGAAATGCACGAGAATATGTCATAGTCGGGGGAATTAGGAAACGGTTTAGAGCAGGACGTCCTTTCGACTCGATCGCGCGAATGCGTCGACTGCAGAATGTGTCAGAAGTCGGTTCGCCAGTTGACAGATGAATATGCCCAGGGAACAATGGGGGCCGACCAAAAATTAACGGCATTGTCCTAACTTTGCATTCTGATGCCGCTGTTTGCTCCCGCCGAGTCGATTGCCGCGAAACAGTGAGACCGGCAGACGTGTACCGAGAAAGCTCTGAAAGCTTCCTTCCTTCTCTCTCTCTCTCTCTCTCTCTCTCTCCCTCTCTCATTCTCTCGATTACCGAGCGGCGGATTAATCTGATGTTGACGGTGGATCCCGGACTTCGTGATCTATATTTCGCTTGAGGTTTTCGAGGAATCCGCTCAGGAATGATCTCAATGCGAAAACGGAGTAAACGAAAATAGGGTGGAAATAGCGATAATATCGAGATGTGCATATTTCGTAATTTACATCTGCGAAATGGATAACAAACGGAAGCGATTTTTTAATTCCATTATTATATCAAGATTTTTAATCAAAAAGGATTTTGACAATAAAATTATTACTTTAATACACAAATATTAATTCCAGTAGCAACTAGAATTACATAAAATGTTGAAAAAGTTTTTTTTTTTACAATAAATTCTTGAATTAAACGTTGATTTAATTAATTATTTAATAAATTTATTAAAATTTGACGTATAATAATGTTATTGGATAATTTGTTGTTATTCCATCTTTGCGCAAAAATAATAAATAATAGATTTAGGAAATTATTTGATATTGGAAATTAAAATATTCTTAGCGACATACAAAAAATATTTGTCTTTAATTAAATATCTTTGTCTTAATAAAATTAAATTTCATTTTCCGTCATAGCATTTATCACAATTTTTATTTGATATTATATTATGGCTCGTTTTATATTATAAATACATTGAAAATATATATTCGATACATAAATAATTCATACTTTGATAGTAAAAGTTACTAAAATGCAAAAAAGAAAATAGAAGAAAAAGGAATCTTTAAAGTATCGTTTACTTTCTATAACGGTAAACGAAACAGGATATGAACTAACTGGACAGCCTTTGGTAGGGCAACCCAACATGCAACGGAGCATATTCATCTCTCTTCTGGTTCAACATGATTGTTCTCACCTGAGTTTTCGTTTGTATCCTTATACCTTCACGCTAGATGGCACAAAGAATTCTATACTAAACAAGTACAATCTTCAACGACAACTGTGTAAATGAAAAATCAGAGAGTACAGAATGTATGTGTACATTATCATTTTTATTTATTAATTATATGTAACATAATGAACAAATTAAGACTAATTAAAGCTGTAAAGACAGTAGAGATTGATTGAATCACACATTTATATATTATATTTTTTGATAAACGAAAAATTGTGCGAATACTTTTTTTATTTCTAAATAAAATTCGTCGCGTGATAGATCGATTTTAATCGAGTTTTAAACCATTGCGAAACACGTTATGCAATGCAATAAGCGGCGAATGATAGTGACTCGACGACGAATTAAACAATTTATGTAACGAGCTTTCTACGCCTGACATAGAGGCGTATCGGAAACGAACGGCGTAGACAGATGGTTGCGAGAATCTTTCGTTTCCTGAATAATTTATCGGTCATGATTATCTATCAAATATATATTCAATTATAATTAAACATTTTTTTATATATGTATGTAGTCAATTATAATTTCACGAATATAAATAACGAAATTCACAAAATCAAAAATTCATCAAAAAATTACGGTTTTTTTTTTTTAAATTGTGATTGATAAATCTTTTATGTTTAAACTGATGGAAGAGTATTATATATATAAAAATTTGTTACTCATTATTATTTTTGAAATATTCTAATGCTGAAAGTTAAAAAAATTGCAACGAATACTAGTTTTAAAATTATTTTTCAAAAATCTAAAACGCTAGTCACGAGAGAAACTTTATTCATGGATATTTTTTTATAGTCTATTTAAAGAGGAAACTCTCTCGCTAAAAGAGAGAGATATAAATATATACGAATGTTATATATAGTTTGTGTTAAATAATTAATGGCAATTAATGGGGAAGGGAGAGATGCACGAAAACTTAGACAAAACTCATGTAGATTATTTAAAAACAATGTCGTTTATTTGAATCGCACAAGACATACACCATATCTGCTATGTTTACAATTAGGGACCCCTGCGAGGAAAGCTCGGCCAACGTTTGTCGCAAGTTTTGGCCGGAATTTACTCGGAGACGTCTGGATTTCTTATTTTTTTTTTTTTTTGTATTGCCTTAATGTCGATCCTCGGTTAAAAGTGTTGCAATGCCAGGTTTAACAACCCGGTCACATACTGTCCCTAGAAACCGAGCTTCGGATTATATTTTACCCTGGATCAGAAGATTTCCTAAAAATCCAATTTCCCTGCTACGATATTATCTTTCGTCTTTTCCTCTCCCGATAATCGACTCTATGTGTGGATCTTCTTCTGTGTGTGTTCGCTTCCTTATTATAATTATAGGAAATATTTCGTAGCTTTAAATTATATAGACTGCCTAGATACTTCGCTCGACTATATTCTTGACATTTGTGTTCTGGGATTATCTTTTAGCATTTTACGTGATTTACCCTGTAGAAATATTAGAAATCAATCGGGGGAGACACGACGGGATTGATATTAATTAATACGTCAATTAATCGAGATACTGAGGAAAATTTGTGCAATATCATATATTTTTTGGATTTCTTTTTTTTCATACGATCAAACGCTAATATCCCGTGATTGGTGCGAATCGAGCAGGATGAATTGCCGTGGCAATTTCCATGCTGGATTCGCATTACTATTCATCGCGGCTACAGCATCTTGCCGTGTGTCCCTAACGCGAGAATATTCTTCGCATAAAAATTCGCTCTCGTCCTCGTCGTGTCCCGCCGGCCCGATCGCCCGCCGCGAGATTTGCATGTGTCACTCCTTTGTTTCGGTGTGGCAGGGAACTTGGTCCTATGTGGGATGAATTCGAACAAGAAAGGCAAGAAGAGTAGGAGGGAGAACTTTTCGAAATCAAAGTATTGGTGATGTGCCGCAGGATTTTTTATTTCGTCGATTACATACACGGCGCTCCGTCAAAAACTTCTCTCTCTCTCTTTCTTTCTATTCGTTCTCGCAAATTTTCGAGAAGGGTTTATTCCTCTCGTATCTTTATCATTTTCTCGCCCTTCGATCGAGTCGCGAATGACGGAGCGCGCCCTTATATGAGAAAAAGGAAAAATCACCGCGTTGAACTTATCTTTTTCTCTTCCTGTTATAATCATTAAACAACTTTTCGACGACGCGGCTCTCTCTCTCTCTGCTTTCGGACCTCATCGCTACGGGCAGAGCCATTATTTACAGTATGTCGTATAAACGCGCGGAGCCTGGCATGTACGTATTTCAGGAATCGATCTAACAAACTTTTAACTAGATAACGAGAGATTTTTTTTTATCTAGGGCCGTACACGTCTAACACCGAGAGAACTATCTGATATGAGTTTTTTTTTTTTAAATCGCCTTTATGCTTTCTCGTTCTCACGCACACACGCGCAACATTCATCCCCGGAACGAGAAGGGAACTTATCTTTTTCTCTTCCTGTTATAATCATTAAACAACTTTTCGACGACGCGGCTCTCTCTCTCTGCTTTCGGACCTCATCGCTACGGGCAGTGCCATTATTTACAGTATGTCGTATAAACGCGCGGAGCCTGGCATGTACGTATTTCAGGAATCGATCTAACAAACTTTTAACTAGATAACGAGAGATTTTTTTTTATCTAGGGCCGTACACGTCTAACACCGAGAGAACTATCTGATATGAGTTTTTTTTTTTTAAATCGCCTTTATGCTTTCTCGTTCTCACGCACACACGCGCAACATTCATCCCCGGAACGAGAAGGATAACACGCACAATAAAATCACAAGGAGACACGCAATCGATATTCGCATTCATCTCTCACGCATCGCAAAGTTATTTCTTTAATCTTACTGTCTATGTATATATATATATATCTCTCTCTTTAGGAACAGTTCCCTTCGAAAACGTTTACGTCGACGAGGCGTCGTTGAGGAAAACAAAAAGAAAAAAAATACTATTTTGTTTACTATTCAAAATGGAACGCAAAAACTTGAAAAACGATCGTCACGTCGCCCGCGAAAGCTTCAGTCTTCAGACGAGGACGAGAGAAAACGGAAATTCGATTCTGATTGCGCCTCGGGTTTGGTCGCGGGACGATTTTCGCAGGATCAACGTACGGTATCGATCCTGCGAAAGCCGGACGCGATCCGATCAGCCGTGACGGCAATAAATATAATCAACGAACAAAGCGCGCTGATGATAGGTCCCGACGTGCGAAGTGGCCGTCGAAGGAGGGGAATTTTCGCAATTGGAAATATTTTTTCTTCCCCCGGGATTCTCGTGACGCAGCCTCGATTAATTAAACGACTCGTTCGCGTCGACGAACGCGTCGCGCGCGACGCAAAATCAACGGCCGTAAACCTAAACAACTTTGGCATTTTCTTAATCTTTAAAAACATCTGCGATAATAATTTAATATCGGAATAAAATAATGAAAGCGGCGCTTTTGAACTCACTGTGCAACCGTAATCATAATAGTGACAAACGTAATAATAATAGAATGCTAATAATAATAATAGCCATAATAGTAATAATTACAATAATCATGTTTCAAAACAATAATAATAATATTAATAATAAAGGCAATATATAATAAGGACAATAATAATATTAATAAAGATAATAGAATCGCGGATAATAGATATAATACATTGTACATAGGATCGAGCTAGAGTTTAGAGATACTAGCTTCTCATATATTACCTTAATCAGATATTTTTTTCTTCGATATTCTAAGTATTGATATATATATAACAGGGTGTTTTCTCAAATATCGATGTGTTTTTAATATATTATATACACACAGGATCATCAAAATCGCCATTCTTCTTACGGGCTAAGTAAATCGATGCATTCGAAATGAAAAGACGCGTCGGTCCCATTGACACGTTCTTACGAAGCGATTTGCAATGTACATTGTGCAATGTACAAAAAGAACTTTACTCCGATTCGTTTTTCTAGTATACTTACATACACGGCAAGTTTTACAAGTTTCCATAATATATTTATACATATATATTACGTTATACAATATGTATATATATATATATATATATCTATTATTAAATAAATAATCTTCAAATGCGATAATAAAGTCACGAACTTATATGTTCGTTATCTTATTTATAATATTTATATTTTGCATATTTGTATCCGCCTTTCATATATTTATATATGTATATATATATATATTTTATATATATATATTTATATCTGTGTGTATGTATATATATGCAGATTTATATTTATATAGTGTCTTTTTTCCGCGTTATTTATAACTATTTATAGCGATACATAATTTAAATAGCTGTGCTGAGACTCGCAAACTGGTAACCATTCGTTCGTTTTTTTAGTGAGTTAAACGCGGAGCAGGTTTTCTCTCATCGAGCACCTTTCCTCTTTATACTGTCTCCTTGTTTTCGCGTCACGTGAATCGCCTTTGCGCTTCGTCTTCGCGATCGAACGAGGATCCTCTCTTCCTCGAACCAGTCGAAACTCCAGCTTCGCTACATCTTCCCGTTGCTTTTTATAATTCTGAGCCATTTCCAGGCCGTTCGGTCGAGAGATTCTCGAGATCACGCATCGACCTACCACCTCTCCTAATCCCGAGAGGTGACCTCGGATATTTCGCGGTGAGAGATCCTTCTGAAATCGCGCTGCCGAGATCTCTATGAGCTCGAGCCAGTCCTGCACGATTCAGATTGTCAGATGTGTCTCTCCCTTTATCGAGGTCGCCGAGGAGGAAGATCCCTCCCCGTCTTCAGTACACCGGGTATGGCGGCCTGTGCGGCCACAGCGGCGGGATTGGCGGTAGGCTTCCGTTCCAGGATCAAGTATCCTTACTGAGCTGACTACTGAGTGAAGAATCCTCGTCCTTGATCACCGGGTACGGTATGTCTAGCTTGGGACCCTGCTGCACCACCACCACGCACTTTCTCATGTGTTTCTCGAGCGTGCTTGGCACCGAGAACGGCATCTCGCAAAAACGACACTTGTATGTGTCCTTGCCGTGTCGGCCGTGAGTCTTCATGTGCCTGGTCAACTTCGAGCTCTGAGCGCACGCGTACGAGCAGAGCTCGCACTTGTATGGCTTTTCGCCGGTGTGTGATCGCCTGTGTACCGTCAGGTTCGAGCAATTCTTGAAGACCTTGCCGCAATACTCGCAAGTATCGTTTCGGCCGCTTCGCTCTTTCTTCAGCAACGGGCTTGGCAAGCCCTGAAGCGCCAGGCTGGATGTCGTTGCCTTGGACACCTTACGGAATTCGTTGTTCTCCAAGTAGTGCGGACTGGGTAGCCAGAGACCGCCAAAGTCCGGCCCCGAGGATCTCGGAAACCCCTGGCCAGAAAAAATGTTGGGCGTCGTCGAGGAGTTGAAATTCGGCGAGAGCGCACTCTCCTTCTCTTTGTTGTTATTCAAAGAATTGGCGAGATTGCAAGGCGAGTCGGTCTTGAGGAAGCCGCTGCGATGATTCTCTTGCAGCGCCTGTCGATAGGCCTCCGAGTACTGGGCGATGTTGCTCAGCCCGAACTTCTCCATGAGATCGCCCACCAGACTGGCCGGTTTCTCCACCCGACCTCCGCTCTCCTCGCCGCTCTGCCCTTGATTGGTGCTCATCGTTAGATCTTCGGGTGTGTTCTCCTCCGCATCCTCGCGCTCGGCTTTTTGATCGTTCTCCTCCATCTCGTCCAGGTCCATGTTCTCGTCACAGCTAGACCCGTCGTCCGGCACTGTTTCGACGCTGCCCTGTGGGCTGGCAGCTGAGTTTAGATGCTCTTGATGCTCCTTCCTCATATGCTTTCTCAGTTCGGTGAAGCTCGCTACTTCGACTTCGCACACTTCGCATTTCGTCGACGTGCTCTGGCTGTCTTGCGTGCTGTCTTGCTGCTGGTACTGCCTCTCCTTGTCTCGATGGCTGCGACGATGGACGATCAAATTGGATTGAAAGCGAAACTTCTTGTCGCAGACCTCGCACGTGTATACCGTTTCCGATGAAGAATCGGTAATTATCGGCGTCGAAGCTACTGGCGGACTTGTTTTCTCGCTGTCGGTCGAATTGTTATTGTTGTGGTGACCCACTGGACTCTGAGTGTAACAAGGGGGCGAGTTTTCCTTTTGATGATTGCCGTGGCTTAGATTCGTGGGGTTGGCTGAGGCCGGACTAGGCGGTTCCACTGAATGAGCTTGAGAATGAGACTGCGACTGTTGCTGTTGCGATTGTTGTTGTTGTGGCTGTTGTTGCTGCGGCTGTGGAACATTACTAGCAATGGGGACTGATGGTACCGGCGGTACTGGCGGAGGAGGGGGATTTGTCGTAGGATTACCGCTAGGCGTAGGTGGAGCCGCGCCTAAGGACGGATTAGCGAGGCTCCTTAGGCGCGCTGAGTAAAAATCCAGGTTCGCTTCGAGTGGCGGTGGATGTGCTTGGCCGGCGAGGCCTCGGCCGTGCGACAATTCGGCCAAATTTGCGAGATTCCGGGCATTGTTGAGCGAGTCCAGCGAGCTACGTACCAACGGATCACCCAGATTCAAACCGTCCATACCGCGAAGCGGGTCGCCCAGATTCTGCAGATTTCTAGTGGCCGTCTGCAGTTCCTGGAGACCTCTGTACCCTGCCAGAGGATTCAAGGCAAGGAAGTCGGGCCTAAACATAGGCGGGAAACTTCGCTCCAAATGCTGGGGTAACCTCAAGAAACTGTGGAGAGGATCGCCCACCAAGGACGCCGAGGTCTGGAGCTGTTGTCGGCTACCGCTACTGCCACTCGTGTTCGTGCCGCCTGATGAGTTCGCGGCCGAGGAACTTCCGGTGGATTTGCCGCTCAGATTCAGGTGATTTGGCGGGCTAAGGTGATGCGCGTGCGTCGGCGTAGGCGTCGGTGGACTCGGCGCCGGGGTGTTCGACGACGAGTTTGTCGACGAGGAGGAGGAGCAGTAGAGACGGGCGCCGTGCATGCTCTGTACGTGCTGAAGAAGCTCCCACGCCGAGCACAGTCGCCGGGAACATTGCGAGCACTGCAGCCATCTTGGCTCTGAAACAGATATATGAATGTCGCGGTGGTTAAGAGTTATTGTTGTCATCGTAGCGCAATTTCGTTTTAATTTTTAGAATTTAAATATAAGCAGTTTTAGTGAGTTTACAAATTATTGAAGATTTAGATGAATTCATGATTAATTGTGTAGTTAATCTCTCTCACATATATTTAAATACATATATAGTGTGTTATTTAGCATTTTTCAATATTAATTATTATATATATATATATGTGTGTATTTTTAATAATTGTTTTATTTAATATTTTTTAATTGTTTTTGAAAAGAGAGAGATTTAAAAGATGTCATGAAGGTAAAACATCGAAGTTTTATTTTTAGCTATTTCGTAAATTGAGGTTTATTTTAAAAGAAGAAAAAGCGAGGGGGAGTCACGCTGATAAAATCAGGATATAATTCGATGGATTAGAACCGCGAATAAGATGATTATAAGAGAGATCCTGGATATATATCGTAATAATCTAACAATGGAGGATTTGAGACTTCACGGTAATTTCACGAGCATGTGACGGCAGCTCGTAAAATGTTCGCACACGCACATTACACGTATGTAACGTGTGCTCGCGCGCACGCCCCCCAGCCCCGCTATCAATTTTCGAACCACCCTTAATTTCGCGGAATCGAGACCCGGCGGAGATCGGCCCCGGCCGATTGAATTCGGAATTCAAACGGCGCGTCTGTGTCAAATTGCGGTTCGGTCCGACGACTTGCGGGGGGGCTTAAAAATAATATCCTCGTCGAACGACGGTCGAGAGGGGAGGGGTGGGGGGACGTCGGGGGTCGGTTACCACGGCATGCGGCTGAAACTGACCCTTAACGACTTCTCGACCCTCCTTCCCCCTTATGGCGCGCGCGAGAGCTTATGACGCGGGAGGGACGGGTTTTGAATTTCAATGTTTTTAATCCGGAATATCAGATTTTCGTCCCATTTTTCACGCCAGCGCGGTAGACGACGTCCGTTGCGTCGCGAACGTTTGGGGCGAATCCGTGGGATTTTATTAATTCGACGTCGCCCCAACGGCGAGGATAAGATGAGACGGTCGAAAGGAGGAGAAGTGACAGACCGAGGATGCAGGCGCCACGTGCTTAAGAACGACCCTCGCTTTGCGAGTAAAAGCATTACCCGGGAAGCATATTCTCTTGGATCGTAACGCCGGACGTTAGGGTCCTTTCCCGAGGAAGGAAAGAACTTAAAATTCACGTCTTGAGAAACACTACGGAATTGCCTAAGATAACGATTAATCATTCTTATGGAAATATTTTTTTATAATGTGTACTTTTGAACTTAATCGATATTATAATATGGGTGAAAAATTTAAATTTATATAATTCTCTAATATTATTACATCTTGAAATGTTGATTTTTACATGAAATATTTTATTTTGGCCCATCACAATATCGAAAATACATTTTCGATACAATCTTTACGGAATAACATTCTAGCCATATTAAAGAAACATTTTAGCTACAAAACTTTTTTATTTCGATTCGGACGGATTCCTTTCTCTTTCAACTCGAACTTGACGAATTTGTGAACGCGAGCAATCCCGCACAGTCTGACGAATAAATACGCACGAAACGTTGTTCGGGAAGAAACTTCTTAGACGAGATAAATACGTGCGCGTTGTAACGGACAGAGAAGTAGTACTTCCTCTTGTAAGAGATTAAAAAGTTCAGGACTCGCCCTCTCCTCCCCATTATACTTCACTGTCTCGCGATACTTGGACAAAGGTAAGGCAAGTCAGACGGAGAGACAAAAGACTGCAGCAAAATAAAGTGGTCCTAATTAAATGGCCGTTCGGGATAGGGAGCGATCTTTGTTTGAACGAAGCTTCAGGATCGTCTTAAAGCCGAACAATCGACGGATCGAGGCATATTTTTTGTACGATTAGAAATATTATTTTTTTGTAATTAAGATATTGGGTTTATTTATCATATTGACGTTTCACTGCAAAAATATGTTAATCAATCCGCACGAATGTCATAGATATTTTCAGCGATTCCACAGTCAAGTCCTTGCCTCCTCAAGTACAATCGTAATTTTACATTGCAACGTTGACGTGAAATTACTCACAGCAGCTCGTAAAAATGCGAGGCTTTGAGAAATCGTCCGATGACGGCGCGAGCAGGATGTGAAGACAATGAATCTTAAATAAAATTAGGAACAACTCGTCGACGCCGGGTAAATGATAGTTTATCTCGCGACAATACACAATAGAACACATTTCGTCGTGTGTAACAAGGTGCTAAGTAGAATAACGAGCCCGATAGTGGGCGAGGGATTTTTCTTTCTCGTCTTGCTGACCTTTCACCAGGATTACGCTTGCAGCGTCGCATGAGATGCGATCGTCGCAATCTCATTGACGCACGCGATTTTTTAGTCGCTGAAAAGAGCGAGGAGAAAGTCGCGGACGAACAAGGCGCAAAGATCGCGGAGGAATAGGCGCGAGAGATCTTCGGTGATTTTCTGAGTTGAGAAATTGTTTCGTTCTAAGATAATCGTGTATATGTAAAGTATGAAATATATTTTAATTATATAACCATTGTTCTAATTCTAATTCTTTCCAGCTTTACTTTCAAAGAACTATTTAGTTAAACCGTATTTTTTTTAAGTTTCTTTTTAATGGAAATTTCAAATTATATTTGTTTTTTATTTTAATTTCTTTTATTTTTTTATTTTTTCTAGAGAGAGACTACACTTGTCGCAATTTGTTAATACTAGACATTAAATATTTTGGTAATTTAGTAACATCCCGAAAAAAATTAAATTCGCGCAAAAAAATAAGTATGCAATAAAATTTTGTTAGATTATAGAAGTTTTTTGTTTGTAAAATGGATTTCTCATGATTTGTCGACTTGTGTATATAACTTCTTTTCGAATTAAAAAGAAATTCTTGAAAATAACGGAATTTTCGTAGAAATACCAAGGAAAGGTTGGCAACTCGAATCAGGCAAAAGTTCCGAGACTTTGATATTTTTTTCGAGTCATCTCCAGAACCTGATCTTGCGACGGGACGAGAGTGAAGTACAAACCTACTCGAGTTGTAGAAATTAAAAAATGAAAAATAGAATCATTCTTTCGTATGAAAGAGAGAGAGAAAGAAAGTGAGGGTCGAGTCATCTTCGAAATTGACGTCGAGTGGTGAAACGCGAAAATTCGGCAATTATTGTTTCACGCCCCGGGCGTTCGCCACGCTGCTTTCCCTCGACCTTTCTTCAAGCGACCGGGCCTTCTTTTCTTTCCCCGGAAGTCGAAAATATTGCCGACTTCCCCGGGGAGGGAAGATGCGAGACAGGGAGAGAAGCGGGAGATAAGCAAGTGCTCGGGCATAATAAAGGTGTATCGATTCACGGCCGGGCGCTTTTCATATGCAAACCTCGCGGGTGGCCATCCGTTAGGATTATTTCTTCAGATTTTCATGGCCGTATGTGTCCGCGAGAAATGGCAGACTGGCTGGGAAAACGCGAATGCGCGCGTTATATCGTTTACGATGACTCTTTTATCGAATAAATGGAAAGCTCAATATACATTACACAATTGCACCGTTTCGAATTGCAATGTTGCGTAATAAATTACAGCGCACACTTTGCTACAAGCTCTTTTCGAAGGATCTTTATTTATGTTGGAAACTAGCAGCAGTAATGTTGGAAGGAAATTAAGATACAATTGCCACTCGATTTTTTTAGATTAAATATTACGTTATAGATTCAATGAAATTGACTACCCTTAAAAGTACACGCGAAAATAAACGATGTGACGAAATATAATATAACGAATGAATAAATCTACATGCTGCAAACTTTTGTCACAATATACAAGTACGAGAAGGAGAACGTTTGAAAGATGCCAACAGGATTCGTGCTTAGAAAGGGCAGCGGAATCAAATGAACAATATGTCTGCACATGAGATTCGGCCCTCCGACGATAGTGACCGAACGATTTTCTCCAGAAATTACCCGACAAATTGGCCTGCGCAACGTTTACGGGCAAATCGTTTGGAACGCCATTGTTTAACAACGATTCGAGCCCTGGTCATCCTACGAATACTTCCTTTCAACCCTTTTACGGAAGACTTAACACGAATTTACCTCCTCTTCCTGCCCTTCGAAATAGTGCTTTTTTGAAAATACCTTTTTGTTGATTATCTATCTTTTGGATGTCGAGAGACAGTCAATAAATAAATTATTTTTCATAAAATTTGTAAATAGAAGAGAATTTTTATACGATAACTAATTAATTATATTTAAATATTGCTAAAATTTACAAGATATCATTTCTCTCACACTGTTAACTTAATAAAGCTTAAATTAATATATATAAAACAGCTGTCATAATTGAACAATTCTGAAACAAGCATGTATTAATATAATAATTAGCAAGAATTAAAACTTTTACGATATTAATGTTTGAAAAATATTTCAAAGAAATAGTTTAAATTATTTATAATCATATACACATAATTGCAAGAATATTATGCGTGGTTTCATGAACAAATTTTAATCGTGTAAGCGACGTTGTAACGTGCTCTCGAAAATCTTTTTGGATGGGACACATCTGCCGCCCAGTGACGTCATGATATACACATACATACACACAAACACATACAAAGGCCTTTAATCCAGAATGGCGTGTGACAATATTAAAATATCGATTAGCCGACGTATGCGACGTATGCACTTTGTTGTCGATACAAGGGCTGCACTTAAAAGGGACAACGTGCAGCGGATCATGTCCAGGTGGGTAGTTTGCGGGTGATTTTAATCATTTTACTGGACCCATTAATTAAATAACCAACTGAGATCAATTTTACGCAGTAACGAGAAATATGCGGCACTTATCCAAACAGATTAATAAATAAAAACAAAAAATTAATTTAAAATAATATAAAAATAACAAAAATATATAACGTTAATTATTCGTTTGAGATAAATCATTTCATAAGGATGCGGAGAAATTAAAATTAATTAACTAACTTTGTTATAATAATTATTTTATGATATATAATGTAATATATTGAAATACACACACGAAATTACCAGCTTCAATCAATATATTCTGTGATACGTTATTGAAAAACGAATATATATATATATATATATGATACTCACACGCTATTAATATCTGGTCTACATCGTGTCTGTAACCGTAGCTAGCAGATCTTTTCCAGTAAATTTTTATTTACGACTCGCTCAACCCACCGCAGAGTGTCGCGGTGGGTTGAGCGGCAAAGAGCCGAAGCCGTTAAAATCGAGCGAATATAGCGACCGGCGCGATTTCATTCTCTCTAAACGAATATTGGAATGGTCGCGTAACATACTCCTTGTGGTCACTATAGTTCCGCGAAAAGATTGGTCAGACTGCGCTTCACGGAGCCTTTATGTCCTCCGTTACTCAGTTTGTCCGTCCAAACCGCAAATCTCGCGAATGCACCACCGTGGGCTATTAACCCTTCGAGGGCCGAGTCTCAATTTATTAAAAGAGTTTATTATCCGAGTCTTTTTTTTTCTCATGAGTTGGCACAAAGACTAAAGCGGGACAATAGTCGCTGAGCGTGTATCTAAAATTAAATTTTCGCGCATTGTAATTTAAAATTTCAGTGATATTGTAAGATAATTTTCAGAATTAACCGAGTTAAGAGTTTGATATACGATGAAAACAAAATGCGAAAGAGCGACATTTTTCTACGAGAAGATTAGAAGTTTGAAATTTAATGTTTAATGCTGTCGATTTTTCTCAGCGTGAGAGACTTTCCTTACAGCTACTTCGATTTTCTTTTCTGTAGTGTTATACCTGGAAAAGAGAGGAAGACACCGACTCGCCTTACGTAGAGGACGTAAGGGAAAAAAATTAATCAAAAAGCCACTCGACATGGTAATTTAAACGCGTCGTAGCGTCGCGTATATTGAACTTTTGCTTTGTAAGCTTTGATGACGTTCTTTCTCTCTCTCTCTCTCTCTCTCTTTCTCGCGGGGTTCCCTTTATGTGAAGCACGCGAAGTAAGTGCAAAGGAAGCGAAGAACGCAACTACCTTGTCATTGTCGAGGAAGAAAGAAGGTAAAATATGAACCGGAGCAGTCGAAACGGAAGCAAACTCCTCTTCAGAGGATCCACCATGCTGAAGGCTTCCACGTTGATTTTTATAATAGCATGTGCCATTCTTCTCGCATTCTGTCATTCTATTCCATCGACAATAAGATGTTCGTTCGTATAAGTAAAAGCGCGCGCGATCGGATTTCGCGTTATTCACATTACACATTTAGATCATCGAAAAAATGCTGGAAAACTAGTACTAAAATACGAGATAAAATGCAAGCAGGCTCTCTGGTTCCGGTGATATGCAAAATATATGACCGAAAAAGTTTCCTACGTCACTTTTTGCTCGTGCGTTTCGTTCTTGTCGGCTTCCTTCCGCGAGAGAAGAACGGAAGGAAGGAGGAGGAAAAAGCTGCAGGACCCCGAAACCCCGAGCGACAGCCAATTCGCAAGCAATTCTCCGCTCACCTCGGGCGGTCCGGGAAGTCGTCGACTCCGCTAGTAGAAGCAGAGAAGGGAGGAGGGGGCGGATCGGAAAGGAGCCATAAAGCTGCCGGGGAAAAACCTCACCCGCGGACGAGAATTAATATTCCCGGAGACAAACGTGACAGATAGATCAAATCTGCATCTCACCGGGAAGCGCTGGTTGGTGTCAATTTTGACGGATTATCGCTCTCCTTTCGTCGCCCTCCTCCACCCCGGCTCGCTTCTTCGCCCTTCAGCCCTTCTCGGAAACGTATATTGTCCCTCAACGTTCTCCAACGTCATTCTCTTACACGCGGTGTAACTCCGCTTCTCTATTTTCCTGTATATAACCGAATTTCCCTTGAATCACGGATTTTTCTAAACTCGCATCCGTCGTGGATTTAAGTTGGACGAAAATGACGGAAAATATATCCCGCGTTTTTCTTCGGAAAATTCTTTTACCAATTTTCGAGAACACGGAATCTGAGTATCGTCGCGCAAATCGCGTATAGTCGATAAAGGAAAAGAAAAATATATCAAAAATTATACGGAAGAGGGACTCCGGCCCAAACACCGAGGGTTCTAGCACATCCTGTCGATGCCACCCCACGTGCGCGTTTCTGATACGCGCTGCTTTACCTGTCCTCATGCAATCCCCGTGAATCAACCGTGCAACACGCACGCATCGTCCGCCCGTATGGACACGCTCTCGTGTGGACGGCTCGTGCGGACCACGTGGCCGAACAATAGGACGATTCTAATTGGGCTTTTCGACGTGGTTGTCCGGTAGCAAAAAATCCGACAAAAAAGGCGACAAAAGGGGCTTAACCGGGGAATATCCCCAGCGGACGAACGGCGGGATGAGCACGAGCGAGTGTATTCTTATAGTGATCGTGGACCAGTTCGGAAAGGGTTAACTCTCTCTCTTTCTCTCTTTCTTTTTCTCTCGTTGCCGGAACATGCTGGCAAAAGAGGGTTTTGGGGCGAGCGCCGCGGAGCGTGATGAAACTTTAAAGAGACACCGGTGTACGAACGACCGCTGATGCGTTGCTCCTCGGGAGACACGATTATGTTTGTTCGTGATGGCCGCCCTTGTTTCCCGAGACGACAGAAATTTAACTACATCCATGTTTCGATGTAGTATTTTTGGGGTAAATTCAAATTGTTCAGACAAGTTCATCCCCCATAATTTGAAAAAAGATCTGCGAAATTTTTCACTCGTGTAAATCGAAAGATGACGGATCCACGCGAGTATTAAAAATTTTGTATGATTAGTTGCTTAAATCATAATTAATAATTCTCAGTTAAGTTACAATTATAATTAATAATTAAATCATAATTATAATTAAATTGACAAACTAGAAATATACAATTATAAATAAAGTCAGTTGTATAATTAAAAATTACATATTTTATTATGAGAACTTTTATTATTTTAAGAATAAAAATCCATCATTAGTCAATATTTTTTAACTGTTGAAGTTTTAAATAGAGATTATTATTCGTAATAAAAATTTCTTCTTTCAACAAGGTACATATCAATATTTCCTTGAAAATATTTCGAAAAAGAAATTTACGCGTATAAAGTTGAAAATAATCAGAAGTATATCCGCACGAGTAATATAGACTTCTTTTTAATAAATAACATATACGACGATAAAAATAATTTAATTATAAAGGAAAATACATAGGAGAGCTAGAGCGGTGGTTCTCTGTTATCGAGGGCGAAGAGGCGAAATCCATTCTGCGTTGCAAAGCAGGTTCTTACATCAATTTACACAGTTAAGCACTGTATAAGAATCTCAAAGGAGAAGCAGTGGATTCATCGAGAATGCCACCGGTGTGAAATTAGAAACCACGATGGAGTCTCACTATTTAAAATTATAATAATAAATACAAGCACATATTATTTTTTATTTTTAATATAATAAATATCATGGTTATATATACATATAGTTTAATTATGAAAATTATTATTGCGAAATTAATTATTATATTAGTAATATATCTTCTTTCATTTGTTAATTGATTTAATAGAAAACTGGATAAAAGAGAGAGAAAGAGAGAGAGAATGTTTTTTTTTTCTAAAATTCTCTTTCTCTATAGAAGTACGGTCATTACGCGATAATCTGAGCTTGTAAACCGTAGGCCACAAAAAGAGAGTCGAAAGTGATCATCAGTTCGATCATGATCGAGCTCTGTTTTACACAAAGAAACCAAACGCAAAGTAGATAACGTAGTACTTTTATATCCAACGTGTCGCGTCGCCGATTGAGGACGTTCGCGCGCGTTAAACCCTTCGACGTATACATGTGACAATGTAGTTCCCAACAAAAGGGGGCAGAGAAACGTCGCGAGGGAAGACACGAAAGGAGAGAGAGAGAGAGAGAAAGAGGACGAGAGAAGGATAGAGAGGGGGGAGAGGGGCAGGTTCACCCCAATCCCCGAGCGGGTGGTTTAAATTCAAAAATCGAATCCACCGATCCATTGTTCGTATCCGCTCGGCCAGGTTCGACATCACATGGCAGCCCCCTATAACTGTACTTTAAAACACCCTCGTCCCCCGTCCCTTCGGGCAACCGACAATTCGCCAAACCAGCATGTGATTTCGGATCGGCACAACGGATTCCTCGATTCACGCACACTTACGGCGATGAAAAAAAAAAAACCCTGACATACTTTTCCGTCGCTCTAGAACGCTGCCAAATTTCAAATCTATAATACGGACGCCGAAACGCAAAATTGGAAAACGGAATCAATTCGCGCGTATTATTACGGCTAAATCGCGTTGCATATCTCATTTCTCGACACGAGACCGTGTCAATCAATCGATTTCAGTATAAAATGCATCAATATTTATATGTTACAATAATAATAAAATACATAATAATACTCCGGTACGAAAAATTAAAAGTTTAGCAAGCTCATTAATGTCATTGTATATTGAATAACCAAAAAATTAATTAGTGTTTTATCTACAAATATATATGTCTTGAAGATATTATTATGCTTCAGAATTATTTCTTTTTTTTTTTTGTATGCAATAGGAAATATATATCTAGATATAGTAAATATATATTGCAGTAGATATATTAGAGTAGCATTTTATATGAGTTAAGAGACAATTGTTTGTTTCTTGCTAAAGTATAAGAGTAGTTTTTATAGAAATTATTTTAACTCGCAGGATCTGAGTTGGATCTTTTTAATTTTAATTTTTGTAACGAGACAAGTTATAATTATTAAATTTGCCAATATAGTAAAATAAATACAAGGTTTTATGAATATTTCGTTCATATTGTTATCAAAAATGACTCAATGGTCGTCAGTCACTCAAAAAGAATTAAAAAAAGACACTGCTCTACATTTAAATGCGTGCGAAGCAAGCGTTACTGTTCTCACTGACGAAAACGCGAAGCGAGAGAGGAGCGCGATAAATAAACTTACCGGAATTGACTGTGTTCGTGTCGGCGTCCACGGACTCGATCTTCAGCTTTTTCGGAAGATCCTCCTTGTCATCGTCTGGCGCCTCCGTCCGCCTCTTCGGCGTCGAGCTGGCGCTCGCCTTGAGGTCGATCGGACTTCCGGTATCCGGCCCTGGGCCCTGGGGCGTCGGCGGGCTCTCCAAACGACCGCTCCTCTTGTTGATGGGCGCGGAGATGCTGGGCACCGAGTTCAACTTCGAGTCCGGATCGACGGTCTTCAGGGTGAGGGCGTCCTCCGGATCGGAGTCCTCCGGCGCAGCCGTCGCCGGTGGACTGTGGCAGCCCTGAAGGGTGCTGCGACAGTGGTTGACCTTGTGTTCGATGAACCGGACGATCTCGCCGAGGGGGTAGGACGCCCTACAGCCCCCGCATTGGACGGTGTCTGGGGACGTGGTACCTTGCGAGGTTTCCGCTGTAACAGAGAGCAGCGCGTTTCCTTTGGGGATGCGTTGGAACTTTGATTAAGCGGACGCCGAGTTAGTTTGATTAAATTTACCACACTCCTTCTCTTATTCAATTCTAATTTACTCGCGATCGATTAGATTTGATGGTTCCTATATAACGATGTCATTCGTGTTTTTTATTGAAATATTAAATTCAATTTTTGATTTTCGAAGAGATAAGGTTCCAGATATTTTTTGTGAGGAAGTTTTTACATAAAGGAATATAATATATCATATGATATACTTTTACCTTATTTGTTTGGGGGGAAAGGAAAAGTAATATGCCTTTCGAGAAAGAAATAGTTTCCTACATCGGCAATTATAAGTATTACGTTCGATGCAGTATCTCGTCATGTACGATATTCCATTGTGTGTTATAAGGAACGTATTACTGCAATTATATTCTGCAAAGAAACCTTTCAATTATATTCGCTTCCCCGACTCCGACTGCGAATCATGGTGAAAGCAATATCAGTGTCAGCTTATTACTATCGATATTTACGTGTTATAGATACTATTGCATAACGAAATGTAGACATATGTCTCGCGCATTATTCGCAATGGGACATTAATCATTACGATTTACGATACCTATTAACCAGCTGCAGCTATAATCCCGTTGATGAGGTATCAAAACGAACGGCTCTGTTTGAGCGATTCGTTTCGCCGATAGTCGTAAAAAACTCTTAATGGAAATTAATTAAATTAATGGAATCAAAACTAGAGATCTATTATTCCGGCGAAATTGAATGAGTTTGAAAATGTTTCTTTCCGGCTATTATATTTCTTTCAACCCCCAGCAGGTGAAAAACTATACAAGTATCATATTTGAAGCGCAGGTGATAAAAGTATCGATCTCCTAAAAATTCGGTTCTGAATTAAAGCGACTCTTCTTTTTTCATTTTCCTCATTCAATTTCCCCGCAATTTCCTTTCGACGATAAACGGCCGCAGACGGTATTCGCCTAATCCGAGCGAGCGGACTTTCCTCGTAACAAACAGAACTAATTTCCCCTTACGCAACCGTTATAATTCACCGTCGTCCGAGGGGCAGAGGGCCCGCGAGGTCAGCCGCAGACGCAACAATTCACTTTTGAGTGTCCTTCAGGAGAAACTACAGCAGAACGGTCCTCGCGACCGTCTTACGTCTCCATTCTCTCGTACGTTTCGCGCATTAACATAGAGATTGGCAGGAGTAGTTTCATACATCGATCTTTCCCTCGACGAGTCGAGTATCTATATCTATTCGAAATGGGGCTGCCAGACTCGCGACGAAAACGAGAAAAACCCTCCACCGTCTTGGCAGTCGTTTTCCAGTCTCCCTCCTCTCCCTTCGTTCTCGCCCTTCCAAGTTTTCTCCCTCTCCTCTTGTTTCGTATCTCCGTCTCGCTTCTCGGGGGATCTCCGCTCTCCTCTTTCGTCCTCGTGCGCGGTTTCTTTATTTTTTGCGGCCTTTACACCAACCCCTGTTTGTTTACCCCTGGCTGCTGCCAGGGTCTCCTGCTTCGTTCGTTTCGCGCTTTTCGTCGGCGTTCGATTCTTTCTGGGCGGAGCTCGCTTGACCATTGGCCAGGGCGCAAACTCGAGAGCATTTCAACCCTTTAGAATCCGCGTTACCCCTCGATCGGTGGGCCGAACTTAAATTTACGATCAATTTTCTCGTATTGTTCGATGTTACAATTAATACTATATATGAATATTTAAAATATCTTTCACATTATATTTTGCGTGCATTTACGGGGATTATAGGGATTATACTTTGATTTATACATCGTGTTCGTTTAATTCTGTCAGCGTCTTTCAAATGGCGAACATAACTCGGCTGTATTCCTATAACATTTCGCCGATATCGTGTTTCGATGTACCTTCTTGACGGGCCAAAAGCTCTTTTCAACGGATTAGAAAATATTTTCACGAATCTAAGCATTTCGATAAGAATCTATCTTTTTGGGGGCCTTTTACCATTCAGAATCGATCCGGTCGAGTTTTTTTCGTCGCTTCTATGTATCTGCATCTTCTCGTTTTTCACCGGAAGAATGACCCGGTAGCACAGGAAACGAGATAAGTCTGCAAAGTCTCGGTGTGTCGAGACTTGTGTTCGGACGAGACAATCGCGTCCCGCATTCTTCGTAGGAACGCGAGATTTTAATCGCGCTTGTTCGTGGTCCTCGACTGACAGTCGAGAACGCGAAAGAAAGGAGGGAACGGAATAACGACGATAAAAATAACGATAGTAAAAACGACGATAAAATTTTCGATAAAAATCCCGGAGACGATGATATAACGGCAACGTCTGGTCACGTCTCATTCTATCGCTAGTGAAGAGGAGAAAAAAGATCGGCCGAGCTGGATACGACGATTGGAGAGGTCGAGCGAGAGCGAAAGGAAGGAGCGGAGAGTAGCCTGAATGGACGAGCTACTCTCGGATCCGTTATTCGCCTACGATTCAAAAGCGCTCGGTTAGAAACAAGAGACGCGCGACCGGTCGTTAGCGACAATGGGCTTTTGTTTTTTCGGGGGCAGATGTTGGACCAAAACTGTCGGCAGCGCCGGTAGACCCTTCCGCAACCCCTAGCGCGAGGACCGGAGGCTTGGCAGCCTCGTCGAGTTTAAGGTGAGCGAAGGAGGAGAACGGAGGAGACACGTGTCTCTTCGCCACTTCATAAATCACCCGCCTATTTAACCGCGTGCGTCTTCTAGACCCCGTTAGAGTGTCATTTTTTGCGGTCTTAATCAGATGTATCTGATTATCGCGTTTCCATTAGAATCTGTACGAATGTTTTCGCTCTCTTTTTAGAAATTTTCTAACGCGATATATATAATAATATATACAAATAATGTCAAATCGCTATAAATGCATATTAAAAATACGATTACGATGCGTGGAAGATTATGAGGAAATTATTAAAAAAGTCATTTTTTTGTATTGAAATTTTTGTTTTGATATAAAATACAAGCAACTACGGAGTAAAATATTTGGTATTAATATCAAGAGTTTTATAATTTACAGTACAGAGTTGATTTAAAAATATTTATCAAATATTTTGAGAAGTTATTTTACGATAATCGACACGAAATATTTATCAATAAAATAAAACGTTTATTCTAAAAAAAATAAGATATGTGACTTTTGTCCTCATTATCGTTATCAAAATGTTAAAATACCGGACTGCGTATAACGCGATACACATTTCTGATTTTGATGACGATAATTACCTCTCGCATAAAAATGGACGCGGTTGCATGCAGAAGGACCACGTATATACGAGAAAGAGGGGAGAGAGAATGCGAATATAGTCGAGAAGAGAGATAACGTTAAGATATAATATTGCCCGGCGAATGTAAGTTGGATTGCTTACAAATTGGCCTATACATCCGTAATGTTGCGATCACCAAGCCCGGTGGCCCCTATCGCCATCGTCCTCGTAATTTCCATCTACGAGTGGAAGAAGGACGCGCGTGCGGGAATCTCTGCAGAAAATGTTCCGAGTGTTATTAGTTTTTCCACATTAATTTTCTTTCTTATATTCTCTCAGCAAGATACACCAGGACGAATCGGAGAATCGATTCTCGACGATAGTTCGCTTTGACGACGCCGTCGGTCATTTTCCCGTAGCAGGCAATTCCATTCTTCGAAAATCGATATTCAGATTTTATGATTCGCCACGATTGACGATTTCAATTCTTTTGAGATGTATTTAACTCTCTCAACCTTACAAATTTTCATTAGATTTAGATTAAAGAAGAGAATTGAGGAAAAATTGAAAAGAGAGATATGTGATGGACGACGAGAAAGAAAATTATTTGCTCTCAAATCAATTGAAAATCGAATAAAAAGAAAAATCTAGATTGGTTGGTAAAATTAATTATATAAATTATTATTATACTTTGACGTATCTTTGCTTAATTATTCCCAGTTTCATATTTGCATTAACGCTGTATCTTTATTTGTATCGTGTTTAACCGCAAATGACAAGTACGTTTATGACAGTTCGCCGACGTTTTTCCACGACACAACGTGATCCTATGCGAGTGCACATCGCCTGGAAACAGAGAAACGGGCGAAGATATATCCCGAGGCGGTATCCTTGTTAGGACATCCGTCCTGTCAAAACGTCCACAGGACACATCGGAGCACAATCGAATTACGATCATCCCCAGGGCGAGCTCCGACCGTAACCAATAATTCCATTATCCATTAGTATTGGGTCGCGGCAATTTCCTTCGCCGACCGGAGGAGGCCTCGCGCACCGCGTACGTGTGGCAGCCGATCCTCTGAAGCGAAACCGATCGGGAAAACGGATAGATTCTCGGCACACGTTCGCATCGACGCGGGCAAAGATGGACAGATCCGTGACGCGATCGCAAATATCACCAGCCTTATCCATAATAGGACGTCGTCGCGTCATTTATCGGCGCGCGGCATCTCACGCTTTCCGAGCTATCCGAGAATGATAGCGCTTTTGACGTAATTTTGCGATATATCCGATTATAATACATTCTCCTTGAGCGCGCTTTAGATAATTGATATATAATTAACGACAAAATTAGAGACAGACATCTATTTGTAATTTTGCGATGCGAATATACATATGTATATATGTAGATACAGTGTGATTGACTTAAGTGTATACACTCAGTTATTTTTTTAAAATAATTGAGTTTGTTTTCTTTTTTAAATAATAGAATTACTTTGCTTTTCCGCTTATACCTAAAAGCAACACGAATGACAACATCTTACGAATGAATATTAAAAATCTCACTTTATTGTACATTATCAAATTTATCATAAAATATTTTATAAAATTATAAAATAAAACTGTTATATATTTAAAAAAAGAAATAATTTAAAATTTTTGTTTAAATCATATATATTTCCCTAAACAAAATAAATTTTATTCGAAACATCTATTATATATGCGTATATATGTATGTATGTGTGTGAGGGGGAAAGTGAAAATGGGGGAGGGGGTAGCGAAAATGGGGAAAGGAG
This sequence comes from Formica exsecta, assembly GCF_003651465.1. Lineage (NCBI taxonomy): Eukaryota > Metazoa > Arthropoda > Insecta > Hymenoptera > Formicidae > Formica > Formica exsecta. Next base: position 1,254,447 of record NW_021849218.1, read on the forward strand.
GTATTAGGACATACATTTGTATAATACACAGTATATTTTCACATGTATTTTGTATAGGTGTGCATTTTATTTTTTCAGATATATCGTCTGTCAACGTAATAAAAAGATAAATAAAATTCTGCTCTGAAATTTTGTTGTGGTCATCTAAAGCGGGCTTTATTTTTGCGCTTACAATCTTGGAAATCTTTAAGACTGGTTCACGCGATATACGAGAGCGTAGGTTGTAGCGATGCACGTAATAGCGGCATAACAAATCTGTACCGAAATTGAAACTTTGAACATTCGCATGATAACATTCATACAGGGGAAACCACTCTCCGAAGTTGCGTTTACCGCCTCTAATCGTCTCAGTAGCAAAATCACATGTTCACGTAAGTAACTCCTTGTGCTACGCCCCGTCGCGCGAGTTATCTGGTTATCGCCGCTGTACTTATGCCTCGCGCAAATCGCGTCTGATAAGAGATAACGCGCCGCTCGCTCACATTATTACCGATGACTCTTTCGTCCGGACACACTCCGCCATAATTACCTTTGTGCGCCATCGTCGATTAACTACGTCTTTCCGGATGTATCCGAGCACTCCTATCGGGAGCGAAATTCACCGCCAGATCAATCGATCGCGGATCCGATCGAACGCGACGCGAGATCGTCGTCCTAGCGACGGGGCCCCGCGTTCTCGCGAACGACGCCTTCGTTTGATATTCGGGGGACGCGAAACGATTCTCATCGCCGTACCCGAGATCTGATTTCCTCCATGCTCGGATGCTGACTGGAGCATCGGGGCGCGTATAGGGCCGGCCAAGGGCCCCCGACAGGATATCAAGAAGAATAGAAAGGACCTACCGGCACGCGTGCCGATGGAGGGGACGATTTTTATACGAATCCCCCACTTTACAAATCCCGTACGCACGTCCTCTCTCGGACGCGTTCTTCTTTCTTTATCTGCCTTTCTCTTTCCTTCTCTCTTTCTTCGAGAACCCTTCGCGTCGTCGGGTTTTTCTCGCGGGGTCAAAGAGTTTTTCGAATTAACCCCGGTACGTGTTCCACAGCCGTGCGTTTCGTTCTGCTCAAGGCGCACCTATGCTCCGTACAAAGGATCCAAAATGGCGCGCGTACGCCGTTTTTTCCTCCCTTTACAGACCCTTTCTACCCCGTCGCATATCTCGCGTGCATGCGCGCGTCCTGTGAAAAAAAAAAAAAAAAAAAAAAAAAAACAGAACCGACCAGAAAAACGAATCCGTTTGTGAGCAGCGAGCTAGATTTGAGACAGACCCGAATGGTAAGTTCTAAAGGTCCATCGACCTCGTTCTCACAATTGGATCGATTTTTTTTTTCTCTCGTTGTAGATTTCCTCGAGTTTCTTTGGCCACCTTTCTCGATCCCCTCGGATATCTTCGATATCGCGCGAACGGTACCTCTAACGGGTTTTCTCTTTTCAAACGAAATAAAGGTTGAGCGGTTTTTTTTTTTTTTTTTTTTTTTTTTTTTATGCCGATCATCGACCTCGCCCGCGTAGAGCGAGGGTGTGTTAAACTGAATGATCGCAGGTAATTTTGTCGGGGTACCGAATTACGTCTCCTAAATCTTGCGAAAGCGAGATATTGATATTTCGTTCATGGCTGTTTAATTTTAATATTAAAATAAATGCAAATAATTTTCTTGGATTCAGAATAACATTTAAATATAATCTACATATGCATTTTATAAATATTGTAAAATATTGAGAAACTAATTTGGTATATATTCTTACCGATCGCGTACTGAAAACTAAACGATTGTAGATTGTAGTCGAAATAAATGCTGTAATTACGCTTCATGAATATTGCAGAATGTTGATGAAGGTATCTAATTTAAGATATATAAGAGCCAACTATATGTATGTCCTTATCGATCTCATAAAAATGACGGAGTACAAATCTATTATAACCGCATCACCATTCTTTTAAGATTACATCGATACACCGATTTCTTCTTACGTCACTCTTACAGATAAAATATTAATTATCTGGAACAATTATATATGTGAATGTGATTTAATAATTAAAACGTATCAAAAGATATAAAATGAGATTTAATAATAGAACCGTCACGTATTAACTTGACAGTGGTCCATTAACCACTCGCCAGAAACTGCTTCTATTTTCGATAAATCGTGCAAAGAATAGTGTCCGTCATGGAAAGTGGAGCGCATCGTCAAATCAGACGAAAATATCAGTTTAATCTCATAGACCGGAATCTGTCCTGAACAAACGGGTGAAATCAGTGACCACATTGGGTATCAGAAAGGCCCCAGGGAGATCGCTAGAAAACTGCGTTCCTCTGTTCCGCGCTTGGCGACCAGACGGTTATGAGAAATATGAAATCTGGTTCTCACGGATTCTGAATGGGGTACAGACCGTCTCTCACTCTCTCTCTCTCTCTCTCTTTCTCTTGATACTCGCCGTCTCGTTCACTCTCGCGTTCCGTCGCTCCACATGCGTATCGTGGGAGGATCTCGAGACCCGCGCGGGTCGCCCTTTGTGAGCTCGGCAGCAGGACATTGTCCATTGAGGAACGGCCAAAACAGGTCCTAGAGAGAGAGTTGACCTGTCTCTCCCCCTCGCGCACATCTTTTCATTCGCGCGCCTTTCAAGGAAAACCCCTTTCCCCGATTTTTCTCGATCAAAATAAATCATGCGGACGCATACAGTTATGCGCCCGCGGACATACAGCTGCGTGCTTTGACGTGCGGCAGCTTGGACATCGCGGATTCCGGATGTCCCGCGCCCCCGTCGCGTTTTCGCAAAATATTTCTCAGACACGCATGGCCTTTAGAGCGCGTTTCACCTTTCGTGAGACACGACTTCGACGTTTCTCGCATCCTCGTGGACTCCTGGGAACGCCGTCGTCGTCTCATCGTCGTCGTCGCGTCTCCAATCGCCGCCGCAATCATTTTCACAACTACATGGCGGCGTTATGACAGACGTGGGAAAAAGGCGACCAGCGATACGGAACGAAAAGTTCGCTTCGATCTCGAAAGTTACGAGGAGTTTTATTTAATGTCTGTCGAACGCGCGATGATTGATTGATAAAAAAAACACACAGAAATGTTAAAGAGAGCACATGATATCGGTTAGTCAATCATTGAGTCATCATCTGAACTAAATTTGATTTGAGAAATAAATTAACTTCACGTAGAACTTATGGATAAAAAGAAAATTACAAATATGATACTGGTAGATATTGATCGATTGAGAATCCTTGACAGCCGCAATTTCTCTTAATTACAAATAGTAGAAAGCGAAGAGATTGTTTGAGTGGTGTTCTTTAATTAGGAAAAATTAAAACTTGAAGGGTTTTTATAATTTAAAGTTACAAATAGATAAATTGCAGCCTCAATAAAATTTAAAAAATTCTTCAAACTTACATTAAATTAAAAATATTACACACATTCTATTAATCGCAGAATCGAGCGTCATGTGCGCCAAGATTTCTTCAAAATAAATTAATTCTCAAGAAATACGCGGTATATCTCGATCTGTTTTTTTTTTTTTTTTTTCCAATTGATTACAAGCGACGGGAAAAATATATCGTTAAAATTCAGTGATAGAGACACGCGCTGTCATGACATCCCACCATTCAGCGGGGATCGCTGACACGTTTTTCGTACGATGATGATAAAAACCACGCATCGCTGGTTCGCTTTAACTGTGTTGGCCTACCATCCCCGACAATGATGGAAAAACAAACGACGAGCAACGAGAGGATTGCCATTGAGAAACGCAAATCCGCGCCGTGGCTTTGTATTGTCCGGCATGACCTGTCTCTTTCCCACCCGCATACTCTGTCGCTTCCCTTCTCTCTCGCTCTTGCCGATTAATTAGAAAGTTCTGCGATAAAGAGGGAGAGAGAGAAAAGGGAAACGTGAGGGGGAAGGGCCGCGGGGGAAGCGCTTCGTTGTTACATTATTCAAAACGTCCCCCTCCCTCTTCCCCCTTTTCACCCCCGCGACGAAACTCTCTGCGCTACGCTACCGCAAAACATCCGAATGCGAACTTTTGACAACGCGCGAAGTGCCGAAGCGTGTCACGCGAAATAATTAACGATCACGCGAGTTTTCTCGGGCGAGAATTAATGCGCGCGAAAGCTCGCCGGTAATTTTCGAATTGTGCGTCTCCGAAACGTCGTCGTAATCGTCGTCGTCGTGGAGATGTTTATAGTTGTAAGCGTTATGCACACGCCAACGCCTCGATTCGCGAAGTGTAAATTTATTCTCCGACACTTTGGGACCGCCAAACATTTCGTTCGCAACTTTCCGCACCGTATTACTGAGAATCGCGGCTATTGTGCATTTACGTTAACATCGAAATGTAGTATATTTGATATGAATATTTCAAAATGTATTACTTTATAACTGTTAAACTTTTCTTCGCTGTCAAACACCTAGGCTCTCTCATATTATTTTGTTTACTGTTGCAATAGAATTCGCGCGCACGTGTTTCTATGAACATTTTTATTTTTATTTGATTGAAATTACTCGAGAAAGGTGGTATAATATGGTCAGATATAAATATACATAATTAGTTATGAAAAGATCTGGTAACATATGTAATTTTTTATATAATTATATAAAATATTATTATTATTTTTCATAACTCTATATATATATTTATATCTGACCATATTATATCATTTTTTCTCGGATAATTTGAGAGAAAGAAGAAATGAAAAACATATTTATGCTCTTAAAATTATATCAAAATGCTTTATGATAATAAATTAAAATTGATAACAAATTTTTTTTTTAATATAAAAATATCATTATAGTAATTATACAATAACATCGCACAATATTTAAACAATTTTCTCGAATTATCGATAATTGCTTGATGTCAAATATTCGCATCTTGCGTTGCGTATTCGCTGAGAAGCGGCCATTGTAATTTTCGCACATAATGTGCATAAGAAACTATGACCCTAAACTCATTTTTTATAATAGCGATTCTAGGCCCCCCTACTCATCGCAAGGCCACCCGCGGGCCCCGACCCGCAATTGGTCCGGTCCCCGCAATAATCGGCTCTCCTCGGCCAGTCAGTAGTCCTTCGCTCTCTCGTGTCAATCGAGCTTATGAGAAAAATCGAGAACCCCGCAGAGCAATTCTGCGTCTTGCGACCAATCGAAAGTCTTCGCGTTACAAAGCTTCGACGTTTTTTTATCCACGTCTTATTCCGCTTTCTAAGCCGGACGTGATTTTTCGCGTCACCTTTTGTCTCGTCGCTTTGCCTCGGCCTCGTCTTTTTGACCATTTACATGACTCCTTTATGCCGCCCATTATCGCCTCGTTAAAGCAAATATCCGATTTGGCTCGCCGACCCGAAAATCGCGTTCGACAGCGTCATTTCCCCTTCCGGTATTCTATGAGATACTCTTTATGCCGTAGACTAAAGAAGCCCAGATATTGCGATATTTCAACGCGAGTTCTTTGACTTTCACGTAGATAAATATTGCACATTCACTTGCTTACAGAACGTTAACAAAAGATATTTAATAGCAATTGGTTTTAGTAGCAATCTTGTTTTAAATATGGCAATGTAATAAATAGTTTAAAAATAAAAAAAATTGAGATTTTAGAAAAAAATATTTAATGAGTTTGGAGTTTCTTTGATTTTATACAAGTATAATTCCAAAGAGATTTTATTAAAACGATAATAGAGCAATCTGAAAGATGTATACTTGACGCTGTATTATGTATATATTTAATTTATTTATATTATATATGTTAATATTTTATTTATATGTATTTAATTTACATATATCATTCATATATCTTATTTATATATTTAATTTAGTTTTGCGAGAGAATTGGAATGATATATATTCATAGTCGCAAATTTTAGTGCATTACGAAATAAAAGCTAAGAATACAATGTTGAAAGAATAGTTGACGCTTATCAATATGACCCCAGATCGTATGCAAGATTAAGAGATAACCGTAACGCCGAGCAGCTCCGTTGCGTTGTTGTTTCTTTATAGCTCAATCTTCCAGCGCGGAAGCATTAAGAGCATAGGGACAGTTTCAGAGAAACTCGGCTGCTCTAGACACTTCCTCGATAAATACGACTTCCTCAAGGTCTCACCGACGCAGCTAAGAGAAGGCAACGAACCCATCCAGGTATCGAACTCGCGCGTGAAAAGTAATCTTCAAGGACGCGCCATTAAAGCGAGGAGTCTCTTTCTTCCCTTTTAATTACGCGCTTCCGGCATTCCGACACCGCGAGTTGTTCCCATTAAGAAAGCCGGGTAAAGTAGCTCTCCGGTCGAAGTTTCCGCAGGGGCCAACGCACGCCGTGGGGCCGAGAAGGCGAGAGAGCGCATAACTAGATCCAACCTCGAACCCGACGCGACGGGTCCAAGGGAATATCTATAAAAGCACCAAGTTCCTCCCTATTCCCCTGAACTTGGTCTCCAACGCGTCGTATTTATAGAAATGCCGCGAGCCGTCCGCGTATATACGCGCACCACGTGGTTTACATACGCGCGCCGGTCGTGGAGGATTAGATTATAACGGGTGGCCACGAGGAAGGAAATCCCTGGACCAGCAGCACGAGAAAGTGCGGGCACATGCTTTGACATGTGATATAGATTACCGCTCCGTGTTTAATCTTGTCTTGTGTATAAGAAGTTAGTAAATTGTAGCTGAATCTTGTGTAAATATATATTTTTTCATAAAAATTTAGAATATTTTAATTCTCTTTATTTATCAAATTAAAATTAAGAATAATAGATAATAACGCCATAAATAATTAAATAAATCTGTAAAGTAGTTTTCAACGAATAATTTACAAGGCTTTTTAGAACAGCAAGAAACATTGCGGGGTAACGTGTAATAAAAACATATTGACAAGAGCGATCATAATTAATTTAGAAAACAATAATATCTCGTCAATGTATCCTACAAAATGTGCTCGATGAAAAAAAGAATCGTTAATAATCCTAATTAGATCGATCTCAGTGACAGGTACACTCGTGGCAAAGTCCAATTTCCTTCTCGCTTCTCGCATGCAGGGAGACACAGCGTAGTGACCTTTTGTCAGATAATCTACGAGGTGTCGTCGATGATTGTCCGGAAAGGGGACCGGCCACCTTACACTTCCAAAGAGGAAGGAGACGCTCGGTAGTGACCCTTGGTCAGGTAGCCGGTGCTGAGAGTCGGATCCGTTCTCTCCCCTCCCCGTCCTGCTCTTCTGACAAGTGAACGGCCGACAAAGCCATATAATAATACGAGCAGATTATCGTTTCGAAAGGTGTGTTCGCACCTCTCAGGAGGAGGGTCTCGGACAATAATGGACAATGGACCAGGAAACCGACACCGCAAACAACATAAATTTTCGTCGCAGCGCCTTCTCGGACAGTCTCGGCTTACCGGACACCTCCGTGCCCCTCTTCTTTTTTTTTTCACGAGCGCAACTCGACGCTGCCCCCTGCTTTTCTTCGACGGCGACCGTCCCACCCCGGTAAAATTGTCCGGCCACCGTGGACGCGCGCTTGTAAATCCATTATTTTGAATACAAGTCGAAGCGAGACCCGATCCTCTTCAGAATCCTCTTCTATCCTCTATAGAATCGCTATTTAAGGAAGCCAAATATTTTCATTTGTAGCGACGTTAAGTCGATGGACGGAGGTTTATCCGCACAGCACGTAACTGCAAATTACTCTTTTCCTCTTTTAATTTACTACACATATATTGGAATCTCTCTTTGAATATCGTCCATATATAAATAAAATTTGGAAGAATTTTTTGAATCATCTTTACGTATTGCTAACATTTTTTAATTACTGGAGAGCTTCAAAAAAAAAAAAAAAAATTGTTTCCTTTTATTTTAGAGGATATCAGGATCGATGAAAAAGAAATATCGATCGCGCATTCTTCCGTTCATCGTGAGAGAGAACGGCCATTCGCTCGCGGTTCCGCGATCTTAACCCCTTTTTAAGGGTGGGTGTAGCACGGAGGCCAATAAACCGGGTCGACCGAGCCTCGCGAACGTACCAGACGACATCGTATTTCAGCCGAAATTGCCCACCGGCAGATTGGATGGACGATATACAGCCCTGTTGTTACCGAGTTCGGAGAAACCGACGTCGTCTGTCCTGGTCCGTCTGTAAGGACATCGCGAGGATTGAAAGAGAGTCCGATGAGTAATTAATGTCTGTCCCTATAATGTGTAGTCCGCTCTATTTTCCCCTGCAGCTTCTTCGATACTTCGTATCAGAAACGTACCTCTCGCCAGTTTCTCTTCTCGCGTATATATCCGATGATTAACTTGGTGCGAGCTTACTTTGCGAAAGTTTAAGTGCGAGCAAGTCTCCGTTTTATTCATTTTTCCGTGCCATCGAATCTGCTAATTTTCTGTTAATTTTATTTGTGAAATAAAAAGGTGTTTAAAATATAATTAATTATTAATTATCTGTTTAATTTGGTTTTTCTTATCATTTCCATACGAATAGCTCAAGTTCCATGTTTTCATTTTTACGAATAACAGATGGATCATTAAGTTTTATTTCTTATTCACTATATTGGCTATCTTTAATCTATCTTTAATGCATTGCGAAGCGAAAAAGTCTAATTACGCTCACGAGAATCGTTTCTTTTTTTCGGGTGGAAAAAGAGTTTATCAGGGCAAGTGTTGACATTCAGTAGCGAATATCAATGCAACATCCGACGGTGATGATGAGTGGTGCCATCTCGATATTGGTTCACGAACTGATCGATTTCTCGAATATATGTGTTGCATTGAATTATTAATTAAAACATATTAATGAAAATATCGCATATATATTAATTTTGATTAACATTGTCACATTAATTATACCGCGACGAATCAATATATCAATATCTTCATTTGAATTCCTTTCATTAGAAATCGACACGTTACCGCGCGCCAATTAAATTATCTGTTCATTAAACGCATAATAAAATACCAGTGAATATTATTGAATATTATTTCCATTACAAAAACCTCAATTTCGATTAACTTATAATATTAAAATCCTCGTGCAAATATTGATAATGCGATCATAAATACTACACCGGATTCAATCACGCTGACCCGAAATCAACCCAAAGTGTATCTCTTTTACCGCCGTTGCAATTAATATTACACCCATCCACATCGCACACGCTTGCGAGCTTTTTTGTTTGGAGAATCTAGAGTTCCTTCCTCTTACCTGGTCGCGTGGCTGGGGATTCCGACACGGCGCGGGGAGGGAGAGAAAGGGACGGGTGAGAAGAGGGATCGCGAGGAGGAGGAAAGGGTTCGGCCACGCGCCGCGCCCGGCGCCCTAAACGTTAATCTAGGAAATCAAATCAAAGCGGCTTTTTTAGCCGAGGAGTCTCCTCGGAGACGTCTCGGAGAGAGAGAGAGAGAGAGAGAGAGACGGATTCGAAAGAGGGGCGGGAGGAAGAGAGGAAGAAGGGCCGCTTCCGACGGGTCGCATCAAAGACAATATCCAGCGCGTACGCGCAAAAGGCGCATATGTCGCGCACGTGCCGGCGGGGGGCAAAGCTTCAGCGCTCTCTGTTTGCTAAATAACATCCTCGTGAGTATCTCTGGGACTGGATATAGGGCGCGCAAGAAACCCCTCTCGGCGGGCGTAATCGCGAGCTCATTAACCTCCGCCGCGCGGCGTTTCATCAAGCGCTCAGAAAAAGAAGACCTTGCTTCGAATTAACGTAACAAAGATATATCCGCGTGCTTTCTTTCACGGATAAACTGAATGCGAGAACATAAAGTTATTCAAGCGAGGAAATCATTTATATCATGATTACGTTAAGAAAAGAATGATCTTTACCGACCCAAGCTCGGTGTTTGCTATACGTAACGTCAAATTTCCTTACATTACGTTTTTTAAATTGCGATGGCACCTGTAAAATAATGATTGACATTTGTGGGAGAAAGATGGCAGTTGGAATCTAAACAATTGTCATTTGATTTTTCCTTAACGTAATTATGGTAAAAATGATTTTCTGGCGTGAATAATTTTGTTTTCGCGTTTAATTTATCTGCGAAACAAAGCACACATATGTATATATCTTTGTTACGTTAATTCATAGCAAACCGCAAATGCAACAATTAAAGAAAACGCGTGGTCAGTTTAAGGACCTTCCGGCGATTAATGACTATGCGGGCCGGTCAGTTAACTAGTTAACAGATTATTCGGTCTTTAAAGATTAACACTTGAAGGGTTATCGCGTTATTGCGATTCGGATTATGCGGAATACCTGCGGCGACTCCATTGACTAGGACATTATGTGGTTATCGCACGTGGATAGAAACAAAACGCAAATGGCGCATGATTTACAGCATTAGACATGTCTCGCAGTCATGTATTTTGTAATTTAAAATTTGCAAAAGATGCATGATAAATAGAAAAGATCAGATTTTCTTCCAATTTTCTTGTATGATGTCATATATACAATTTTGTATCCAAAAATACGTCGAAAGGATATCGTTTTCTGTTAATGTTTAAGAAATCATCATCACGAATACGAATGCATGATATAAAAAAGCTCGCATGTTATTGCCGTATATGGCATACATAACATTTAAATATTATTCAAATTTTTTGATAGTAATAAAGCATAAACGAAAATGCCTTCGAATTAAACGCCCTGAATTTAAATCACAAATAAAAAATAAAATCAATTAGTCCAATATATAAATAAATTTCAGGAGATTCAGTATATTTGAAAATCTTTTTAAGAAGAATCTTTTTATAACATTTAAATTATAGCGAGCGAAAAATTAATTTTTTATGATACATTAATGATCTATTTAGTTAATGCTCTTTCAATAATAATCGCCGACATTACTCGCGACGGTTGACGTCGACTTTGCGAGAGAATATATTCGCGATTGTCGGATGACCAGATAACTCGTAAACACTTGTCCGTTTTGCATAGTCGTTACGGACGAGCACGCGATCTTACGATAAGATATATTCGATAAGTAAGTGCGCGAGATCTATTTACCGCTGTCTGTCCATGGTATACGTACGTAAAAGGGATAGGGGCGGGTAATCGAGTGACGCAAACATCGCCTCGAGGATAATCCCGAGTTTGCAAACACGAATTTGAAGCCTCGAAAGGCTTGAGGCTGCGAAATTTGCCGCGTCGAATCTCTGGACATTGCGGAAATTTTTTCTAACTCGATTGATTCCCCCGTCGCGGGAATCATCTCAAAGAATCACGATGTCACTCAACGCCGACGAGAACTCACCTTGACGTATAAAGATGTCATCGTTGATTCGTCAAGCGATGGATATTATTTGATGAAACAAAGTCGTCAGTCGTCAATTAATTGGTCGAGAGATAAATACCGACTTTTATCATTACCGCGGAAGGAAAATCTTTTTTCTCGATATCGTCTCTCGGAGAGGTCGCTTCCACGAGAGAGAGAAATTAATCTCGGAGATCTTTTTCCGGTCATTATAAAAACGACTATTGATTATATTTAAGGGGACCGTACACGTACACAAACACACACACCATCCGCCGACACTGACACTGTCTCTCATTGATTTCGCCTCCTCAAGGTGGTAGATACGCAAACTCGCGAATCAGTAATATTATCGTCTTCTTGTTCCTAATCACGACCGATCGATTCCGGTCGCGCGCTATCATCGGTCTCCTTCGTCTTACGAGTCACGACCCGGCGCATTCGCGGATCGAATTTGCCCATCGATCTTACGATCCCCGTGACGCGAGTCAACCGATGGGGGTAATCGCGAGGGGTGCGAGGGGATAATCGGTGGCCGAGAAAATATTCCGGTATGTTTTCGCGGCGGCGTCATCGCGCGAACTAAAGAATATCGCAGTTGTAATTAAGAAAACGGAGCCGCCGCCGCCGCCGCCGTCGCCGTCGCCGCCGCTCCGTGGGGGCGAGGGGGTGCCTCGCGGGGGCGTCGCGGGGGCGGATGGTTACCGACGGGGGGGTAGCAGTCGCGGGGGTGGAAAAGTTTCTGAAAAACGCGCGCATGACAATGCCGCCCTTCCTAAGCTCACCCCGCGCCCTCCATCTTCTCCTCCTTCTCCTCTCTCGTTCTTTTTCTCTCTTTCTCTCTCTCATGCCCTCTCTTCTCCTTCACCGCCTCCACTCTCTTCGCTTGGTGGGGGCTGTCGCGGACTAATTAAAAATTCAGCCGACGACGAGTTACCCGAAGACGTTGGCCTTCCATCCCTCTTTTCCCTCTTTCGCTCTCGTTCGACCTCTCCTTCTCTCTCTCTCTCTCTCTCTCTCCCTTCTAGTTCATTCACTCGCTCGCGCACACTTTCTCTTTCTCTCTGTACCCCATCCCGTCTTTCTTTCTCTCTCGCTTAACTTTCTCGCCGTCTTTCGTAGCTTTTTTACCTTCCCTTCCCGTCGTCGGCCACGCGACTGCCGATCCTTTTCACTTTTTTCTTTTTTTCGTCGCGCCACGCCACGAGGCGCGACCGCGCGTTTACCTCATCGACAGGTTGCCCTCTTCATCGAGACGCTAGTTTGCCGAGTTAATTACCGGATCGTGACCGGAATACCGACTCGATGCGGAAAACTTGTATTATGACTGCCGCATTCGATTATTTTCTTTCGGGAAAGCGTCAGGGAATTAATTGCAAGTAAGATTGATTTTCAAATTCGTTCTTCTTTCTATTCGTTTTGTTTCTCGCGCAAACGTAGACCGCGATGACGCGCAACGTCAATGGAATCGAAATGGATGTATAAAATGATTAGGATCGAAGTGGAGCGTACCGGACTCGCGTGACTCGATTGAAAACGATTTACGACGATCCGATCACGGAAGGATTTGCGGGCCGCCGATGAGAGTTTCTCGTTACAAATGGTACGGATTTGTCGACGGCGGTTAACAACCGAGGGAGAGAGAGAGAGAGAGAGAGAGAAAGAGAGATTGCTTTTGATCCGAGGAAAACTTGAAATCGAGCTACGACGACAGATCGATTGAATCTGCAAGTAATTACGCTTCCATTAATCAACGTTGTTTTTATAATATATAAAGTAAATATTTAAAGAAGTCAAGAAATGTATGAAATATCGGGTGACTTTGTCCAAAACATTCTTCTCTTTACCATTTTTGTCCAAGATAATAAATATAAATACTTAATCGTGATGTATTTCTCAAATATAAGTAGTTTTGAGGCAAAACAAATATTTATATTTTTTATATTCGCGATTAGAATTTGACGGTAAGCTCGTCTCGTGCGTGTTTTTCATCCTGAAACCGTTGTTTTCCGATAGACAGATATTATAACTGCAAGTGATTCGACCAACTCTAGTTCTTCTGATTCTTTGTCTCTTTTAAATTTCAATTATAGAGAAAGGCAAACAATTACGCAAAGTTAACTAACGTTGCTGAGAAGCCATTCATTCTTCTTACAGGCATTTATCGACAATACAATTAAATTCTAATTATCGTAAACATTCGCGAATTATTTGGCTTCGAGAGCAATCGCATCGAGAGAAAGAAAGAGAGAGAGAGAGAGAGAGAGGAGATAACGGGAATACATTATCAAATCTAATCTAATCGCATCATTATAGGCGGTAAAAAGCAGCGCGACAGCCTGGCTTAAAGGCTTAAGAAACATCGTAAAGTAGGCGAAGAGCTTTACGATTTTAAATACATACGCGTTAATTTGTACGCGTCGTTTCTCGTTTAACCGCGCGAATTCATAAACATGGTAAATCATGATCGCGAAGACGTGTCCTTTAATCGCGCGACTCTCATACCCGTCGTTACACGTCGATCGAAACGGACACACTTGTCAGTTAAATACAAAGCTATTCGCCCAAGTGACCGACGATGATTCCGATCACGTGTTGTCGGTATTTGTTGGCGAAAAATTACATGTGTGTATACATCGGTATGTAAACACCTGCGAAAACACGCGGTCGTGTCGGCCGACGGGCGAATCATTCCTACGGGCTTTTCTTTTTCTCTCTCGTCACTCACCTTGCGCGATCCTGACCGCGGGCATTTTGATCCTCATGGTGGCGTTTGCGATCTTCGACTATCGTCGCGTGAATTTCACCGTTTCTCGGACAACAACGAGAGCCTGGGCCCCGGGACGGAGTCGAAAGGGGGATGATTGTTGCTGTTGTTGTTATTGTTGACGCCAGTCGTCGTGTCTTCCTGAATCACATCCGCGGGGACGAGATGAGGAAGGAGGAAGCGACGAAGAGCGCGCGTCGGTGTCAGGAACAGCGGGACAAAGGACCCGATCTTGGCCGTCGTCACGCTTCCGCCCTCCTCCCTCTCACCTCCGCCGCGCGTTTTCGCCCGCCGCGAACAAGTCCATCCGATTTTTTTTTTCCCGGGGATATCGAAAACACTGTCCTTTTTCCCTTTGGAAAACACACGCGCGCGCGCGCGTTCTTCTACCTGCGGCCGCTCTCTCCTCGTTTATCCGACACTTGTCACCTAGACACTTGTTTGTCAACTGTCAATGTCGGTCCTCATGTTCCTCGTCGGTCGCGCTACTCCGCGACTGCACCGCGTCTACCAACGACATATGACAGACGGGGCTAACCCCGATCGAGACGATCCGCCCGCACCCAGTGCGGACCGACGTGGACGACGGTGGCACCCTTCGCGATTGACAGCAAGTCTCTCTCTCTCTCGACGCAATCTATCCGCCCGAAATTTATTACACGGGATCGCAAAAACACTCTCGAACGCGATCAACGGCGTTCACAGTCTCACACAGATTTCCCGCGGACGAGAATCACGTCGTCGTCGGAATTGACTCTGTTTCTCGTCAACCGCTCGCTCACATTTCAGCCCGGCCGACACGGTAGCCTTGGAGACCGGGATAAGAAAAGAAAAAAAAAAAAGGTAAATATAAACAAGTCCAAAAGCGTCGCGCCGCGAGTGTCCCGCAGGCGCGATATGTATGTATTTCGCTGGGAGTTCGATGAACCGGAGATCTCGGAGACGGTCGTCGTCCAGCGATATCCTCGAATCCTTCGACGTCCTCACACACACTTTCTCTCTCTCTCTTTCTCTCTCTCTCTTTCTATCTATCTTCGTCTTCTGTTTTCGTTATTTTTAATTGCCGGCCTGGTACACCCGCGGTCCCTGGACTACGCGCGATCGCGGTAGTGACGTCGATGTACTGCAACAGCACCGCGTTCTCGTGCTAGGGTGGACCTGACGTTGCGTCGCCTGATGTTGATGCGACCTGGTGACGACGCGGGTGCTGGATGCCTGATGCCGGCGTGGACCGGAGCGACGACGGTCCAGCATGGGTCGTATCGCCGAGTGGACTGTGCCGGACTGTGCGCGCCTCTAGTCGTGTGCCGTGCGGGACCTGGTGTGTGTCGGGCACTGCGCTCGGCTTCGGACGCGCTCGGTTCGCCTCGGCGCCGAGGCCGGACACCCCACGCGCTCTCGGGGTAGTTTTCACCCCCTCCCCCCGTGGTGGGGGTAAAGGCTCTCCCTCTCTCTCTTTCCCCTCGCCGTCTCTCGCTCCCTCCCTGCCTCCCCTTTCGCTTCCCTTTCTATACCCCTCCGTTTTCTCTCTCATCCCCTCCCGTGCTCGCTGTCTCTCTCTCTGTGTCTCTGTATCTCTCTCTTTCACTCTCTCTCTCTCTCTCCCTCCCTTCCACTCGCACTCGCTATAGCCGCGCAAACACGCCCGCACACTTTCGTCTTTCTCTTCTCTCGTCTACCGTCTGGCTGCCAGATCCGCTCCTCTCGCTTCCACCTCCTCTCACGCTTCGCCGAGACTTCACTCAACGGCATCGGCCGGGTCCTTGTCTCGCGCGCAAAGATAACCGCGAAGAGGGAGAGACCCCGGCGCCTTCTCTCGCGCGGTTATCTCCGGCGCGGCGAGAGTGGAAGGGGCAAGACGCGCTTTTTTTTTTTCCAAAACGCAACCCTTTCCTCGCGTCGCGGCGCGAACGCGGCGGATACGATTTTTTCCGGCGCGTTTCAACGGACGCGCGCCAAGGCAACTAACGGTTCCGTATCCGGCGCGCGAAAACTCGTCTTGTGTATATAGGGTGTCTGGGAAAAAAAAATTGTCAAGCTGATATATTTCGATAATAACAGCAATAGGCGCGGAGTATTAACAATAAAGTGGGAAAACTGGCAGATAAAAGCCAAGGCGCTAGTATTGGTGCGCGAATTTATTGTTGTTAAATTTTATTAACAAATGTACAGTTTTAAAATGCACATTTGTTAATAAAATTGGCTTGGCTCTTATCTGCCAGTTTTCCCATTTAATTGATATATTTCGAATTTATTTCTCTCGTTGTCAATAGAAAAGTAAATATTTGATATAATCTTAAACTCTTTCCACTATTACTCAGTTTATTTTTTAATGTTAAATAAATATCTAAGTTTTTTTAGAGGGGTCAAAGTTATAAAGTTGTATGCATGTGTTTGGCACGAATATATCGCTCCATATCTTTTTTTCAATCTCTGATTAGTGGACTCACGAATGCAAACGAGGGAAAAGTTTATAAAAAAATTTAAGACGAAGCTCGCAGACAACCTTCGTGATGTCGACGCGATTAATGCTGACCGAGCGTTTAAGTTACCGCGGTAATTCCCGAACGTATTAATGTTGTTTGGCGAGATGCCAAGTTTTCGTTGCTGATCGTTGCCGCACTCGTTGTAGCGGCGATGAGTTTCTGTAGCAGAATCCCGTCTCGCGCGCGTGACAAATTGTTTCAAGTTACTTTTACTAAGTACTTTTCGGAAATTGTTAAACCGCTATTACTTGTCGAGGGCAGATAAACAGATAGATGGAGGCTGTATACAATTTATTCCAAGCTTCCTTGATTAGAAAATTTAAAAATATAAACTATATTAATATATTATGATGACATATTTGATACTATTTATAATCCATCAGGATAATTAAATTAATGTTAAAATATGACATACTTTTCGCATTTATTAAGAGATTGTAAGTCGGGAAAAATCTGGAAAATTTGAATGCAAAATATGGTGACAGATTCAAACGCTTTCTACAGTATTCGAATTAATTAATTTCTCAAAATTAATTCAACTTTTGCATCATGATCGCTTCATTTCTGTGTAAAAAAAGAAGGACGCCAAATGCACGAGTCGCAGGCAGATTCAGGGACTGAATCGTAGAGAGCAACGGAGTGATGCACGCTCGTCGTCGCTCGAAACTCGCCGTAAACACGTAGCGTCGAGTCACAGAGAAAGCGGAGGAGCACACAGGAGTACCTGTTCTCTCACATTAATTATTCCGCGACTAAAACCCCTCATTCTACTTGTGGGATCGATATCCGCGACGCGGATCTTTCCGGGATTATTCGCCGGAGGATCTCGATCCTGAGACTAGGCTAGCGGAGGAGAAATAGAAAGAGAAAGAGATGAGACGAGATGGAACGAAAAGAGACGCTGGCGGGAAGAACGTCTCGTATTATCCTGGATCCGGGAGACGTTCATCCGTCTACAAAGAGACGCGGTGGTCACGATAGCAAGTTCAAAGTTTCAAAGGAAACGTGGTACAGCTCGTTCCGTACGCATCCGTATATATATGTATATATATCTTACGTGTATTACGTACATACATATATATGTATATACGACGTCGCTTTCTCATCTTCGGTCTGCAGTGACGGACCGCGCGATACGGTGCGCCCTTTAATTTTCCAACGGGCGGAGGCGGTCTCTTTCCTACTTTCTTCGAGTCGAGGACGAGGGGATCGGGGAAGAGGGAAGAGATGGGCGCCGAAAATGCTTCCCAGACCCCAGACGCGCCCTGTCCTCGGCTCGTTCCTCGGGGAGGCGTCTCTGAAGTGACTTTTAACAACCCCAAAAAATTATCTGCCGCGAGCCCAGAGTGTTCTGGGGCTCCTGGACAGTGTTTCGTGGTATCCCCGGCATATCTCGACCGGCCAATCTGGGATTTGGGCGGAAAAGATTCCAGAGAGCAATTCAATTTTTTTTATCTATTTCTCAATTAACTTTGTGAATCTTACATTTAATGTCACAACTGAAACCCACCTTGATCGTTTATCGACAAATGTAATTGATAAGTAAGCAAAGAGAGAGAGAGGGAGAGAGAGAGATAAATATATATATTAGATATATAAAAACAGGCTAATAAAAACAGAATATAAGAGCACTGACGACGAAGGCCGACTGCAGGCAAAATTAACTCGCTTAGAATTCAATTTGACCCGAATAATTTGATGAGATATTTTTGCGATCTTTTTTTAAGCGGAGGAAGAAAGGTCAGAGACTCCTTCGAGTTGAAAAACACGGTGCTAAATTTTTCGGCGGCTTTCCGTTTCTTGAACGTCACGACCGATGCGGCATCACGATTGCGCGCCTAATCGATGTTAATCCCGGGAGAAAGGGTACGATTACCACGATTATCGAACGTACGCGGCGCGGAAAGTAGCGAGCGTTTTCACGGGTAAAGGGCAATGGATGCGCGGCACGCGACGTCAGCATCGCGAATTTAAGCTCGTGGTATTTTGTGGTCGAAGGTTAATGCATTTTCTTTACGCGATTTGCGTAAAAATGTCAGTCTCTCAGACAAAATTCACAGGAGCGACGATTTCGATTCGATCATATCTCGCGATGAATTGTTTCCAGGAATAACTCAATATCGATGGAAATTTCTCGGATTAATTAATACTCGTGTTTTCAGAATTAATTCACATATGTACGACTATATCAGCCTGTAAGCACCGTGTAAGCGGTAGAGAACGTCTCCGTCTCGGTGCACCAAGTTGAATGAACGAATCCAGATCGCGCGCGAGGAAAGTTTCCAAACGCCTTTCGCGGGCATCATCGTCGAGAGGACCGACGATACATTTATCCGACGAATTTATACGCATCCAGTTTGTGTATATCTTATTTACGGCAGCGCTAGATAGATAATATCTCGTCCGTTCGGAATGCATAAGTTATCAAGCGGTTTATTATGGGTAAACACGCTAGGATACACGCTTTGACTCTCTGGCAGAGGAACAAGGAGGAGAGAGGAAAAGAGACAAAGAGGGAGAGAGAGAGAGAGAGAGAGAGAATTCATCGCAAGAGAGTGCACCTTGCGCGTATCCTTAGAAAAGGCAGCGATCCGTTGACCCGTGTGAAACTCCCACATTCATTATCGCGGGGCCCACTGTATTCCGGACGACCGCAAGTTCATAGAATTTTTTCCGCGCTCTTCGTGTGTCCCGGCTCTCGTGCGTGTTTCTGCGATTCCTCTTCCTCGCACAGACAGAGTACAAGTCGCTTCTCTCGTGACCTGCAAGAAAATAGGTGACGATAGGAGAGATTGACGCAAGGTCTATTTCCGGGAGAGTACGAATTTCTAATTTTTTATAATGATCCTAAAATTTTCGATTTCTTCCTGTTTGTCTTAAGATGTTTGAGATTAACTTCTGGCCACTCATATAAACAAGAACATTTTACGAGATTTTATGCGATATTTTTCATCGAATATACAATTATATATACGACTAAATGATATTACTAGACATGAAATAAATAATATCGAAGATGATCCTCCAATTAATTACATAAATCGCGAGTGCATCAAAAATTGTAAAATTGAAAACCAAGTAGAAGACTCTGTTATTGAATATTCACAAATAGGAGAAATAATCATATTATTTGACAGCTGCTGTTGATGGTCTAAATAATACGACTTTGAGCAATTAATAAATCGCATTGGAAGAGAAAGAATCAACTTGCGCTTGGCTCTTTTCTAGGCAATTTTGCAAGTATATACCATGTTTTTTTTTTTATGCCATAGCTGCTATGAATCAGCGTTTGTTACGCGAGGATATATGTTCCCCGCACATTGATGCGTTCGTTCGTAGTTAAGTGAAACAATACCAACAGGCCGCGATAATGTAGGTACTCGTCACGCGTTCGGCGAAGTGTGTCGCCGATACGACCACCGGGCGATCTGCGATAGCACAATGGGCCACAGTTGCGAGATGTCACCGGCTTCTCAGCTAATTCTTTGCCACGTGTATACACGCAACAAACATCGCTCCGGTTTCGATTTTCAATCGTACACGATAAATATTTCCCGCGACACTAAACACGTGCTTAATTTTCTCGTTCCTGTGTCTAATAGGCTCGTCCCTGTATCTAATAATTTTCTCATCGATCTCTTTTGCATTTCTCGTCGAAAGAATACTTTGCTCCGGGACTCTCTCGCACTCTCCCCGACTGCAAAGATCATCAGCCGAGCCGCATTTCCGACAGATGCGGTCAAACGCGTACTCTGAAACTGGCAGAGCCCGAGCCGGGTGAGAGAGGGAACCTCCGTGTCGCGGGACGTTAATTTCGGACACCCGTTACAGGGAGACGAGCCGTCCAAAGGGTGAAAAAACTGTGGCTGCGTGGACCGTCTTGGTGACGATGCCCGCGCGCTATCCCTCTCCCCCTTCCCGGCCTCTCTATCCGTGATCCCTGCCCTAACAACGCATCCTGTTCGGGGTTTTAAAGATTATTTTTACTTCGGGACAAAAAAGATCTGTCTGGCGACTCGGCGACGTGCACATGTGCCTCGCACCGACGACCACGACGACGGCGACGACGACGACGACGACGACGACGACGACGACGGTGACGAGAAAGAGGACCGATGGTTTCGACCGCGCTCCCGTTGCTCACGTCCAGCTCTTCGTGGGAGTTTATCGTCCCCTCCCCTCTCTCCGCGACTCATCCTCCGATCTCCCTTGATGCCACCGCGAGAGTGGAACGAGAGGAGGTCCGGAGATAAAAGCAAAACAGTCCCTATAACGACTGCATGCCGGCATTGATAATTATATCGGTGACCAGAGATGGTCAAGGGGTCATTCTAACACTAACCGATATTTTTAAAAATTCTTGGCGAGTTCAAAATAAATCATCACAATTTCGGCATGATTATTTCCTTGTATAATCTACAATATAAGAACACGATAGTAAATTTCACTTCTCACGCATTGCGTATATTATCATATCAATCATATGCGATGCGTGATTGAATCATTAAATCTTAAATGCGTGATTTCTTAATAATTCATTTTGGTAAAATTTTGAACAGAATACTGTCGAAAGATATAGCCTTTTGAGAGATTTAAAAAAAAAAATGCTTGTTAGAGGAGAGAAAAAATATCATCAAAGGCATCGAGAATGTAAAAAAAGAGAATATGCAAAATCTCAAAGATCCGTCTCGTCTATCCAAGATTTAAACGCATCTTCTTTGTTCTCTCGATAACCGAGACCTTCAAAAAGAGGCAAATGACCACGTAGTCCATCCATTCGTGGCTACGCCACTGCGGCATGTGTGTGCTCGAGAGAGAAGAGACAGTTACCAAATATAACCGGAGAACAGACCCCTTGCCAAGGGTGTTTATAAATTTTGGACCTTCGCAAGGGTTGTCCCCGATCATGCGCGCGAGCGCGCGGCCCATTTTTCCCGGAAAGTCCCATCCATCGGCACGCACGCACGTACGTACGTACGGGAAATCGACCACCCTGCGCCTTCACACATCGCCTTATCGTTTTTCTCTCGACCGCGGGATATTTCTGGAAGGGCCCTCTCGTAACCGGATATCCCCGGACTAGCCGCCAAGCAAATTTTCGACAATCGTCAACGGCGCCGCCCTGCGTAGCGGAAACTCGCGCGAGTTTCGGAGGTCATCGAACCGGGCAACTACTGTGAAAATTTTGATACGGTATAAGTATATCATTGAAATTTTTTTTTAACGTTGCTATTTTTGAGAATACATTAACATTGTTTGAATGGCGATTAAAGTATTCCGAATAATATAAACTATATAACCGTATTTTTCAGAATATTAAACATAAATTCAACTTGTTTCTTTGTCACAAGATTAATTTTATTTTATTAACTGACGACATTAATCACGAAAATATGTATTGATTATATTTTCTTGAAGACAGCGAAATTGCAATAAATTGAGAGCATTTCGGGGCATTTAGTACGAGAGAATTAATATTATACTAATTTCCAAGCTCTTAGAAGTCGAAAAGCCGTGTAAGAAAATCACGCAATATTTCCTCGAATTTTTTTTTTTATTTTCTCTGGCAAGAAGTCTGTTTGGCGAGAAATTTTTCTATCGAATATGTATTGGATGTGTGCACATCGATGGTGCCCGTCCGATCCTCGCGGATGATTAACGCGCAGAATTTCGCATTCCCGCAGATCTCACGGGACACTTTTCCGCGTCTGAGAACGTAGCGGTCGCCATCGATGATTTAACGGTGCACTAAATCAGGACAGCGGGAAACAACAAAATCAGAAAAAGAGAGCGAGAGGGATAGAAAGATCACGAAAAAACACAACCTATTTATTATTCCGAGCCAAAAGACATCAGAACAAACATAGCTAAACAGATATATACATAAAAAATAATGATAATGTTAAATAAGATTATTAAAAAATATAAAAATTGTTCTAATTATTTAATTATTAAAATATGTAGCTATTTAATTATTTACTTAATAAATATATAATTGAATAAATTTCTAACAATATCAAAATTTCAGGAAGAAATTTAATTCAAAAAATGGCTAGACAAAAGGAGGGATATATATGTATTTAAGATGCCCGTCGATAAATCTATCTTTATCTTCGATTTGATAATGTAAGTTTTGATTTACCAATCAATTAGCATTTTTGGCGTTCGGTCGTTGAATTTTTGCGTTGTTATCATTTGCAAGACGATTTATAATTATCTCCAAAATCAGGAATGTTCTTCTGAACAGATCTCAAAATTTTAATTTAACTTGCAACGTAATCTGATTTCCGTCATCACAGACGGTGAAATGGGTCAAGCTACATTCTGGAAGTGAACTCACTCTTCTTCGAAATTAATCAGATCTATGCAATTGATGTCTATAAATGTGGCCTGATAAAACGAATCAGAATTCTATTTAATCTAAGTTCTATTTCACGTTTTATTTTTGATTTATTACTCAACTCTGTCTCGTGTTTTACGTAATTATTTATACACGAAGACTCGAAACGATATCTGTACCTGATATAATGAATAAGTGAGAAAGAGAGAGAGAGAGAGAGAGAGAGAGAGAGAGAGAGGGAGAGAGTTTTAAATGAGAAAATTCTTAATCACTTCCGGGAACGATATCTGTACCTGATATAATGAATAAGTGAAAGAGAGAGAGAGAGGGAGAGAGTTTTAAATGAGAAAATTCTTAATCACTTCCGGTTGAAGACAATTTCGTAAGATAATTTAATACAAAATGTTCTTATTTATTTATATATTATCAATTATTGCGATAAAGTAATAATTTCCGTCATTCATTCTATATACAAAGAATTAGAAATTATATTTTACAAATCACATACTTATATACACATATTAATGTGTTTGGTTTAAGTATATGCACACAGTTATTTTTTTATTAAATTTTTGTTTAAATTATATTACATAGATCTTTTTAAAATAACTTTTATTCGAAACATTTTTATTATAACTCTATTATTTAAAAAATAACTGAGTGTATCTACACACAGTTTACAATTAGTATAATCCGTAATTATACATCATGACGTACTCGCGACGGATGAAGAAGAAGTAATAATTTCCGTCATTCTATATACAAAGAATTATATTTTACAAATCACATACTTATATACACATATTAATGTGTTTGGTTTAAGTATATGCACACAGTTATTTTTTTATTAAATTTTTGTTTAAATTATATTACATAGATCTTTTTAAAATAACTTTTATTCGAAACATTTTTATTATAACTCTATTATTTAAAAAATAACTGAGTGTATCTACACACAGTTTACAATTAGTATAATCCGTAATTATACATCATGACGTACTCGCGACGGATGAAGAAGAAATTTCATTCGCGATAGTACGCCAATTAAAAACATTTCGGCCGATTGCTTTTCCGATGTGCACCCGGCGTCGATATCCGGCTCGGTCCACGGACACTCCCGTTTTTTCCCATGTCCATTTTTGCATAAAAAAATTCTCACCGTGCCACTTTCGCACGGCCCGGTCTCCGCGCACGGTGTGGCACTGGAAAAAAAAATATCCTCCACTCCTCTCCCTTTATATGCGGCTCTAGGTGCAACGCATTCCTCCTGCATCGCAATACACGATGTGCGCGCGACGCGAACGCGCAACGTGGGGTGGCGGGAGCCTACCACCGAGGGTGCCACGGGTGCGTTTTTTTTCTCTTCTCCTAGGGGCCCGTCGAAGACGACGAGAGAGAGAGAGAGGGAGGGAGAAGGGGGTCCAGGGCGCTACCGGAACTGCATCAAAACGGAAACACCTTGTGGACGGAGAGAAAAACATCCCGCTCAAACGAGGGGGAGGGGAAATATCGGGCAGGAGGAAGGGGGAAACGACCCTTACGGTACCCCGAATGGCACAGATTCCTCTCGACGGCGGAAGATGTAAAAAAAAGAGAACCATTTTCTCCGAGTAAAAAACTGAAATACTGCTAGGTTGTTAGCCCGAGTCCACATGCGCGCATCGAGGAGGAGACGACGGTGATATCGGTCTCCGATGGGCGAGCTGAAAAATTTCGGGAAAGTGCACGGTCGCGCCTCCCGTTCGTGAGAACGGACCGCAGTTGGCGCGGGGATGATTTAAAAAAGGTCTCTATTTCGGGATAACGGCGCCGTCGTAAGAGAAAAGGTGCTTCGCCGTGAATTGCCGGTTTTCGATCGGATATAAATATCCGCATCAAAGGCGTCATCGGTTTTAGGAGAACCGATCGATGACTACACTTGAGCAATCAAATATCATAAACGAAAATAACGATTTAGTAATATGTATATTTCCTCGATAAAAATATTTTTTTTTTATTAGACGTGTATCAGTGAACAAGAAACGTGTTATTTATTTAATTATAGAGTTTTCCACAATTTCATTCATGCGTTGATTACGATCCGATAATCGTTTCTGATAAAATTAGACATTTTAAATTAAAGAATTTTATTAATCATGCAAAAGTTTTCCTTTATTTATACCGATTCTTATAATTGCATTTAAATCGTGTTATGGATAACACTTTTTTATTAATTGAGCACGATTTATGTGCATTGGCCATCCCATTCTTTTTCGGGATAACCATTCTCTATGGACCACTTTTTAGCCGCAGGCTGCGCCAGCGTCATTGAATCGATTCTCGTGGATGTGAATCTCGTCCCACAGACATAGAGCTACTAGCTGAGATCTTAAACTGGGCCTTAAGCCATTACCCCCGGATGATGGGCTCCCTCGATCTTCTTTCTGTTCTCCATCCGTCTTTTTCCCTCCCAGGTGCATCCTCCGTTTCACGTTGGATAGATCATCTCTCGTCTGCCGTCTCACTGTACGCGCATCCTTCTTCCTCTTCTCTGGCCTCAACCTCACCCCGCAGATCCTGTGCATCTTGGCCGCCCCTTCCGTAGCGGCAGATGGCCGGCCAAGGGGTAAGAAAAAAATCCTAGGGCCCCGAAAAAAGGGAGGAGGTACATAAAAAGCAATCCGTGAAAAAAAAAGAGCTGGAACGAAGGGGAGGGGAAAGGGGGCGCCGGAGGCAACGCGAACCACGTGTGTTCTTGAAAATTTTCCCGGGTAAGGACCCTGTCCTTCTTCATCGTCCAACATGGCCGATCGCCCCCTTTGATCGAATTTCGGCCATTCATCGAGATCGATTATACGATCGAGCAGCCATTCTTCTCGTTACCTTGGCGGCTCGATCGCTCTCGATCTCGCATTAGCGTCTCCGGTGACGAGCCGCGTCAATTTTCGAAAAATTGACTCCGCACAGCTGTGGGTGATCTCCCTCTCCGCCTCTCCTTTTTCTCTTTTCTTTGTAATTTATTGTCAGTCGGATGTTCCCGCAAGACTCTGTTGTATCGCACGATTTGCATGATTTTATGAAGCTTCATGAGTAGGGTTATTTCTCGTTTTACATTCAAATTACATCGTATCATGTGCAATTATAATATACTACCGGGCTATAAATTAGGAAAAGGCACATATCTCGTAGATTTTATTTTAAATTTGAAAAAGCTTTCAGCACAGATGCATTCATATTACACATAATAATTTTTATATAATTTTTAATAAATTTTATTATATAAAATAATAAAATGATTTTACATAATAATTAATTTAGTATGTAATTGAGATACGCTTAATTCAAGTATACACCAATTATTTTTTTTTCTTTAGAAAAGAAACTATATTTGGCAGCAATATATTTTTATAGACTAAAAATTTTATATATTCAACAATCTGGTATTTAATTTAATTGATATAAATATAACGCGTCGAAATAAATTTTGGGAAAATTGTATGCTAAGACGATAAGTTCTTTTTTTTTTATCTCGCACGGGAATCTTTTCGCGTAACTGTAAAAGATCTCGCGTGCTATCCTGAATCTCGGATGACTCGGGATAGATCCCAGGTAGAAAAATCGAAATTCATAAAAAAGAGAGAATAGAGGAAAGTAGAAGAGAGAGAACGTAGCGGGAAGGGCGGATAGAGCGAAGATCTCCGCGCTTCTGGACGCAGGCCAGCTGACCGACCGTGGGAAGACGTGATTTGGCTGGTCTCCTTTTTTTTTTAAAGGATTTGAGAAAATTACTTTTAAATTGGCGAGCCACCGGAATCCCTAGATGCACCCGAACAGGTAGATCGGTCAGTCTCTCCCGGACGTTTCCGGAGATCCTTTCAAAGCGCTGCCGATGACTTTTGACTTTGCTAAGCATCTACGCTATTAAATTGCTCTTGTCCACGTATTTAGCAATTGTTAATTTATTTAATATTTTATTTGTAAAAGCACTTTATTTGTAAAGCACTCTTTTTTCATCCAGAAGTCGTGCTACGCCATGTAAGATATTTTTACGTCAATGCGCTATATTAAGAAAACGGATACGTTTGTAATAAAAAAGAAGACGGTCTTAATTTGATCAGAAAATTTGAAAAAAAACCTTCGAAGATCTTTGAGTGTACGACTTTATGATGATTCTTCGCTTCTCGAGCGCGCGTCTGCTACTCGTATTTTTTCCTCGTTCCTATTTTGTCACAACGTTAGACGGAGCGTTAGTCGTTAGAATGGATATCGGACACCTCCTTGAAGAAGGAGGGATTTTACGGTATTCGTAAAACACTCGAGGAGAGCAGAAAGCTTTCTTGACCGGGACACGCGCGTGACCGCTTCTCTCCGAAATAAATATTGTCAAGAATGTCGACGACGGACAAAACGACTTCTCTCTTCGCCGCGTGCTATTTCTTTCTCTCTCTTTCTTTCTCGACATTACTGTATAATAAAATACATTCTTTCTCTCTCTCTCTTTCCGTTTTTCTCGACTTCTTTCGAAAGGGAGGCTATGCATTTTTCGTACGTTTAAAAATAGGCGATTCGCTGTACCGTGTACTGGCCAGAGGTCAGTAACTTCTTGGGCGCAAGACTGTGCAAAAATAGCCGGCAAGACGAAAAAAAAAAAATAATTTCTTTCTCTTCCCCCCGACAGAGCTCTTCTCTCGTCGGCAATTTCAGATATGCAGTGTCGTCTCCGATTGGACGTCGTCGGTTCGCGTGATTTCAAAACTTGCTTCTGTCAAATCGCGCATCGTCATTTAATCGAGAGAATCGTCATTTATCCAAAGGCTTTTTTTTTAGCATGATAACTATTGCAAGATTTTTTATTACAGCGTGGATTCATATATCTATATATAGAATACATATTCTATATA
Organism: Formica exsecta; assembly: GCF_003651465.1. Lineage (NCBI taxonomy): Eukaryota > Metazoa > Arthropoda > Insecta > Hymenoptera > Formicidae > Formica > Formica exsecta. The sequence continues at coordinate 1,282,176 of NW_021849218.1, forward strand.
ATTATATAACATCATATAAAAAGTTACTGCGTGTCGCATACATTTTCTTTCATAAATCGTGTATTCTTACGTCACGTCTGTACGCTTTAACGGGAATAGATAGATTTTATTTCAAGCGGAAAGATCGCAAACGATTCAACAGCACGCAACGATTCGGAAGGCGTCCAGTTGCATCGCGCGTTCCGACAGAGAGCTGCACGTTAAAAGAGAGGGCCCTCTCCTTCGGGCCCTTTCTCCTTTCCCTCGGGCGGATTCTCGCCTGTTTACCTCACGGGCCCCGGTCGATTGCGAGATCGGTCCGAATCTGCAGCGTCAGTTCTGCCAGATTTTTCACGGTGCCGATCCCCTTTGTAGGGGGGGGGGAGGGCTGCCCGGCTTGTCATATTTGCCTATGATGGACGATTTGTCCGAGAAAGAGATCCGCGAGGTGACAAGAGTTCCCCAGCTAAGGATGACGAACGCATTTCTCATTCAACTCTCGCACCACATTTCGGCCGATCTCGCCGATTCTGATTATGACCGCTTTCTCGGATCGGCCAGTCCGATTTCTTTCTTTTTTTTTTTTCTTAGGACCCGGAACGAAGCGCCGCGAACACCCTGGCTCCTTTCTTGGCTGAAAAGCGAATCGTAATCGTGGCGTTTCTCGCACGATCGGACCGCGAGGAGGCCCACAGCTGGACAGTTACGTCGTGGGTTGAGTAAAAATAGACGCCACTGTCCTAGCGCCCGCTTCTTTCAGCTTTCCCGAAGCTGCAATCGTTGCGACAAACGAAGAAACTTTCGGAAAAAATATATACGTCCAACGACGATGTTGTTTCACTTTTAAATAAAAAGAGAGACGAATTTATGACTCTCGGTAAATTGATTAAAAGGCTTCGAGAAGAATAAAGTATTAAATTATTTATTAAGACATCGTAACATCGTTTTTAACTTACGTCATTTATAAGCTCCGATTATCATTTTAAAAGAGAATTATTATATTTTTAGTAAATATAGGACATATATTTTTATATAATGAAAAATTAAATCAGAAGAACATTAAAATTGATTGGCGCTTCGTGTGATTGACAGTTGCTCATCTGGTCTATCCTTTAATCGTAATTGGCACTGAATAGAAAAAAAAAAACGTCAAGTAGAGATATCGCATTTGTCGAGCGTACCGATCGGAATTAACATAATCTTATAACTGGCAGTAAAACCGAATAGCAGTTCTATAATTAGAGATTGATCGGTGACAGGAGGAATCGCGCCAACATTCTGAATTAATTATCATCAACAATCCGATATCCTTACCGAGTCTTTCCCGCGATCTAATCCTCTTCCTCCCCGTAATCCCCCGCATCCTAAACACGCGATCTCAATTTAGAATTGAATCCCGGATCCGAATGAGCGACGGTGAACGAAAAAAAAATCCCCCATGCTCCCTACACAAATCACGCTCTCCCCGCGCCACTCCCCAACATAGAGGAGGAAAAAATCGAAAGAAACGAGGAGACAATCGGTGATATCCTCGCGGCGGAAGCGAGACTCGGCGCCCCAGGCGTTCAGGACATTGCGAGCGATTCCAGATCCGGCAAATCGCACGAGATAAATTTCCCGGTGACATCAAATCTTCCCTAATTCCACCAGTCGCTCCTACTTAGTCCGAGAAGCTCGCCCATCGCAATGTATATCCTACTGAGAAGAATAATATAACGGGAATGATGGAAGAAGCAGCCATTATGAAATATACGATGAAGGCAGAAAATCTGAGAAAAAAGTACGAATATGTCGTGTAATTTAATTTTTACTTTTCTACTCTTTTTATTTAATTATTCTTACTTGTCATATTTTTCTTCCGTTTCCTCGTTTCTAAAGAAATTTATATCGGGTCCTCTCTTCTCGTTATCTTTTATAGACCATGGATAGTATGTTTAGTTCAAGAGTACACACTCAGTTATATTTTTAAATAATAGACATAAAAAAATATTTCGAATATAAAAGTTATTTAGTTTAAGAAAATCTATATGTGATTTGAACGAAAATCTTAAATTTTTTTTTTTAATATTGTCCATATATGACAGTTTAATTTTTTTAAATGGAAGAATAAAATATCGAATAAAATAACTTTTATTCTAGAGTAATCTTTTTTTTATAATTCTATTATTTAAAAAAATAATAATTGAGTGTATATACTTAAACCAAACATATTCTGTGTACCGTTCGAGAGACGGAAATTCAGAAAAGCTAGAAACCGAGCTGCCCCGGAGTGAACGTTAAGTTCATGATGTCCTCGCCGCAGCTTAATCGTTTTAGGAGTCGACCGGCAACGCGTCTGCAGATGATCCCACCGGGCGGTCGAATCGGCCAAGGAAAGTACGTGAAGCTTGCGAAATTTTCGTTTACACAGCCGCGCTCGGCGGACGCGCTTCGCCCGTATATCAAAAGTTTAATTGAATTTTCGGCCGTGGCCCCGAACCGGAGAGAGATTAGGATCGTCCGCCGGCCCGTACCCTCTGCCCTCCTCTCCTCTCCCCCGCTCAGGTTCGCGTCTAGCAGACGTATTGTGTACCCGCGCCCCCGGGTCGTCTTGGCCCTTTTCCTTATCCGCACTTTTATCTAGTCTGCGCGCATCTTTACGCACGTGTTATTCTAGCTGCCGCCCAGAATTTTGTTTCGCGATATTCCGTGATTAATTTAAAGATCGATGTACCTCGACAAGAATAGTTTCATCTCTTTATTGGTTCGATGCATAGTTTTAAATATCTAGAATATAAGTATCATTATCTCAGAAAAGTTTCTTTGACTCAAAACTATCTATATTGTTTGATGAGAGGACGGTTTTTTCGTCCAACTGTAAAGACGTGTTTGCAATCTTCCTTCTGCCTTTACATCGGCAATTTGCATAATTACGCGTTACAATGTACTTTCTGGTCATGAGGGTCAGATCGAATTTATCTCATTGGCCCTCACCTGTCCCATACGATGCGGGTTGCCTCGTCGGGGCAACTGACCACCTGTACAGTCGTGGCAGCAAAAAAAAAAAAAAAAAGGACGCCAATCGATTTAGAGAACGACCTGCATCGTAATAATAGCCATTCTGAAAGAAAAGTAATAATCGGTGAAGTCTTTAACGCGCGGATAAAAAAAATCATTAGCGAGTTTTTTGCGTTTCCAAAAATTAAGTAAAACTATAGTTGTTAAAAATAAAGAAAAAATCGAAATTCTCAAATAAATGCCAAATACTGATAGAAACTAATTTCTGAAGATTAATTTTTATCTGGACGATAATAAGAGGCCTTGAAGCAACATGAACTGTTACGCTTAATTGAGCTGTAATAATTGCAGATATCCGGATAATTAAAAATATTTGTATCTAACAATAAACGTAATTATCTTTACGTCAAAATATTATTTAAAATTTTGGGGGTGGGGAAAATCCATTAAATCAATAAAATTTCTTTATTTTTACTCGTAAAGAAAAAATTGCACGCACAACAGTCTTTTCCGGGACACAATTATCTGCAATCTTTCCATCATAAACCTAAGTATACCCGAACAAAGGATATAATTGAGAGCGAATTTTTCAACGACCTTTTTTTAACACACCGAGAGCACCATTACATTCCTCGCTCGAATGAGACGGGACGCATTCTCGTCGCGGCGCTTAATTCAACAGCGACCATCGCATCGGCCAGGTCGAAGCACCCGCGCGAGACAATAGAAAAGCCATAACTTTCTCCGCCGTTGCTCGTACAACCTATATCCTGTCCCCGGAGCGTCGTCGCGGACGCGCCCAAAAAGTTCGCGCGCGCCTTCTCATACCTGTACCACGGCGGTTATGACGCACGCCGGTGATACCACGGGATAGAGAGTATTGGCAAATCGTCGCGAGCAAGGTCGAGAAGTTCGGCACCGTTAAACACACGATCTAATCAGAAAATTGAATCATCCGTCGCCGGTTCTCCTATTTTTGATCTTTTTGACTCCGATCTTTTCTTCTTCTTTCTTTCTTTTTTCTTCAATAACGATCGAGAGAGAGTAAGAGAACCCCCGTTCTCGTCCCTCACTCTTTTTTTTTCTTTCTTTCCTTTTGTTGTTTTTCTTTTTTTCGATCTCGGACTGTACGACCCGCATAGTTGTGACGCGCGAGAAGAGGTCGAATGGGTCCTCGCGCGTGAATGTGTGTCTGCGTCTGGAAAGGCTGTACAATGGGGACACATGTCAAAACAATTGGCACACAGGTGTATCGAATTTACCGATAGGAGAGACGTCCACGTCGAAAGAATCGTGGAGTTGCGTCACGACGTCCCGCTCTATCAATGAATTTCCGTCGACCGGCGACGAATCATCGAACCGACGGCTATTAAGGACGCGTATTTGCATTCGACGAATGTTTCTTTTATCAACAGTAAATTACCGTTCGCAACTGTTGCCTTTTTTCCACGTGAGAGCGTTCTCGAAAAATAATTTTTGTCTCTTCTCTCGCGTATATATAAATCTCATTACTTCTTATACACAAAATTAATTGGATATATATTTATACACAAGAACGACTGCCGATCGAACTTTTTTATTTTTAATTGCGTGTAATAATTTTTAATCTTTTTCCATATCGACATACGGCGTATGCTAAATTTGTCGCATTTTTTACTTCGTTCTGTGTTGATATAAAATTGATCGCGAATTAAGCTCACGAAATAGTATTTAATTTTCAATTGAATTGACGCTGGAAAACGCCACAGAGCGAATGAGAGGCGGATTGAGGGAGAGTGACACGCCGAGAGGGACGTAGGAGTAAAGCCGACGATGAGCAAGACCAAGGGAAAGAAGAGAGTAAACGGGACGAGGAGGAATTTCTGAGTCCGTCTGCGAACGAGTGGGAGAGAGAAAGAGAGACGGAGGGACGGACGGAGAAGATTGTATGTATGTGTGTGTGTGTGTGTGTGTGTGTGTGTGTGTGTGTGCGTGTAAGTGGCCGGGCACACCGACAGGCGGAGGGTGGGCGAGGAGGAAGAAGGCGGTGGAGGAGAGGGAATGAGGGGGCGAGGGGGGTCACAAAAATGACAATCATCGTCATTTTAATAATATGCAAAGGCATAGTCGACTTCCACGCCGGGCAAGTGCGGCCACAATGGCGTTATATAATGACAAAGACACGCCGGGGTCGGCTGGGTGCCTTTCGCTCGACAAAAGGCGCGGCGTTAGGGTCATCCTACCGGACCGGAGCATGTTTTGTCCGGCGCGGACAAATGTCACCGATAATGTTCTCCTTGGAAGAACGGCCTGCGGCCGTAAAAGTCAAAATAACAGTTCGCGCCGAAAATATCGTCGTCAAACCGAGCGAGTGCCGAACCCGTCCAGGGATATCGCGTACGCTGTTGCTAGCCTCTAGTTTTAGATGTCCACCGGACTTTGAGCTCGAAGAACGACTCAATTAAAGAAAATGATGTCGCTTCCTTCCAATTTTTTCGATTGAAATATTTTTGCAATTTTACAAAATGCCATATTACATCGTATTTCATATCGAGCGATCCGATGCGCTCTATTTCGTGCTTCGCTTCAATTAATAGCGCAAATTATTGCTTTAGATAAGTATCTTTGGCGTAGAATAGCAATTAGGATGGATTCTTTAAATTTTTCAAAGTTATAATAATAATAATAATTGCCTGCTCGAGTGCTCGCTTATTCTTTAGCCTTTTTGACTTTGAATATAAGAGTGAAGTTAAAGTTCTAAGCGAATTTTTCCATCGTTTTATCGCACAATCATGTTTCTCGTTGCACAATATTTACATATTTTGTGCAATCATCAGAATGACTGATTTATTTTCTTGACGACAATAAAGTCGATATGACAGTTGCACCGAAAATATCGTGGTATGCACGCGGAGGAATCGTGCGACACTGGCCGACAAGCTTGACATTTGTCTCTCGCGGCACGCTTATAGAAATTTAAATAAGTTTTAATCGTGAAACTTTAATCTTCTCATCTATTTTGTACTTGTCGAAAGGAGAAAAAGTTGATGTGTGCGTCTTTCATTCGTATAGACAAAAAGAAACTTTTTTTTTCATAATATATTATTTATTTTGTTTTCTTGTTATAATAGTTGTTCCATTATAATCTCTGTGTCAAAATAAAGATCTTCAACCATGAGAAATAATCAGGAATCTCTCTCTGCAAAAATACATATTGTTATTATTTGTCTAGTAGTGTTTTTCTTTCGTGAACATTTTTTTTAACGCATCGCGGACAATGGTCGCAGAGAATGAAAACACGAGACGGCACGCGGAATTGAAGCCACGTTACGAAACAGTCGGTGTTAGACGCGTGTCGCGAGTACGATGGAGAAGGAATTCGTTTGTTTATGCTAATAATGTATTTTTCCGCGGACGCGATTGACGCGATGAATCGAACGAACTCGCGTACATGCAAATGGGACTGGTGTCGTCTCGCTCGATCCGCAACACGTCCGACAAATTCGTCTTAGCGGTGCCGTGCCCGTTACGAAAATCCCTTTGTCATCGTGAAAAAGGACACACCGCTTACTTTTCGTTTCCGGTGCACATAGCTTTTTGTTGTATTCTATGTAATTTTATATTTTTCGTAGATTTATATTGTTTATTTTAATATATTCCTTACGTAAATTTTATTTTAAATTTAATTTTACTACAATATTTTAATTATCTCTCCCTTTCTCTTTCTCTTTCTTTTCAGTTCTGCATTCTATGTTAAGCACGTAGATTTTTTATTTTATTATTTTATATTTATATTATTATTTATTTATATTCTTAATTATTTTTATTTATTTTATTATTATATTTTTTTCTTACATGTTATTTGTTGTTATATTATAAAATGTGTTCAAATCGCTCGTCAAATTGCTTTTCGCGAAGAAATAATTATTTAAAATGCCGTAAAAATTTTCCTCTTCCTCCTTATCGTCCATCAGTTTCATTGCGAGATGCGATGGACGAACTTTAACGCACTCGTGGCTATATAGCTACATATACGTGCTGTAGATTCACACACCCACCAATTGGAATGCACGAACGGTCATGAGCCGTCAGAAATGGCCAAGCGCGCGCCACATTATACGCTAGGTTTATGTCACATCTACGAGAAGAGATGATCTTCACCATTGGTAGACTTCAAATGCTCGTCTTTTGGAAGACATTTCTATTCGCTGTAATAATTGTATGCGCCAGATGTTATCGCCCTGCCTGATGCATTATATAGAATATCCCTAGAGAAGACGATCCTTCTTTAAAGAAAATTTGGTTGACCCTTGGTATCTTCGTATCTAAAAGCTTCACAAATTTAAATATTACATTTACTTGTAATGTATTTTTCATTCTTAAATATCTGCAGAAGATTAATCGAAAAATAAGACGCTCTTAATAACTCAAACATCGTTGCTGCTTCGAAATCAAAATAAATTTCTTTCTTTATGTTTATTAAATACAGGCTGATGTATTTATTGGCACGTCAGCGATTATGCTATCGCCACCTCTTTATTTTCGCATGCTTCGCATCTACCCGAGAATTTATGTATTTTTTCCATGTAACCGTAGTTTCTCCTCCATTGGACATCGCGAATCGATCTATCGTGCGATGTTAAGTTCGCCCGGCGTACGTGCCACCGATTCACACCCAACAATCGGAATGCATACGCAGGCAAAAGGTGCCAGAAACGCTACGCTCGCACCATCTCCGTCCAAGACAAGAAAATCGCGCTAATATATCGCCAGACTCGCAACTACGGTTCAGGCTGTAAAGAGCGAGTCAGAATTTTCCAATATTTTAAGCCATTACGGAAAGAACTTCTTTCCTGTAATAATTATTCAATCCGAATCAAATAAAAATTAAAATAATTATCTAGCCATTGAAATTTAAGTGAAATCTAAATAAAATAAACATTATCAAAAAAAAAAAATTTTTAATGATTATTTAATAATTGTGAAATTTAGGTAAAATCTAAATAAAGTAAATATTTATTGAACAAAATAAAAATGTAAATAATTATGTAGTGATTGAAATCTAAATAAAATCTAAATTCATATATTTTACAATAACTTGACTTTTTAGATTAAACAGTCAATCGAATAATCTGTATAAATAGTGTGCATTTATTAAATTTTTATGACATTACACAATTTTCCATACTCAAATACAACTTTGAATTGTGAATACTATATTCGAACTTATAAATTATACGAATGATATCTATATTTGTACATTTATATCTCTAATTATTCTCTAACATAAGCTTATACAATATCAGTGTTCGACAGATTTGTCGAGTTACTAATGTCTTGCTTAATATAATTATTATTATTATTAGTTTGTATAATTATTATTATTAGCTTGTCTCAATTAGCATCTTCCATGAGATATTCCATTCTACACACGATGATCTTTCACGATCGATCTTGCCGAGTATCTATATAACTATCAATGTATACCGAGGCACTGTGTGGCTCCTTTAGATTTCTCTCTTCCTCGCTCTCTTTCTACGTTCTCTCCTTCTTTTTCTATTATTCTCTCGCTTTCTTCCTGCGAATCTATATTCAAATTGCGAGAGAAGGCTAATCGTAAGCCCGTTCTTAACGGTACACGAACGAATGGCCTCGTAATTTCTTAAAATCATACGGGGTGATAAAAATTTGTCGATTTCGTTACAAATATCTATCTACCTCGAAATACTTCGATTCACGCGGAAAACCATCAAAGTATTTTGTTGCTCGTAAATGTGTTAATAAATAAAATGATAAAAAATAATTTTTTGATAATAATAATTATATAATAATAATAATAATAATTTTAAAAATAATTATATAAATTGCCTACGATATTATATGAAGAATTTTCTTTATCTAGTACACAATTGTTAACGTTATGATTATTATTCGTATATATCACTATTATAGACTTCTTCCTACGCATATGTTTTCCATTTTTTCTTCCTTTTTCTCTCTTTCTCTACAAACTCGTTTTATTTTATAGATTCAAGATGCAGGAAAGATACAATTAAGAAAAATGCACCTGTTACGTAAAGAACGCAACGTGCGATATCGCGATTTCTCACCCGCCGTCTTTCCCGACGTTTCTCGGGTTTAATGAAAAACTCGCGCACAAACTCGCTCGAAGACGTCGAGTTTCGACGATGAGACAGCTCTCTCTTTCTCTTTCTTCCTTCCCGCAGCGCATAAATTTGCATGTTTCGGGAAACAGGTAAAGCTGTCCGGGGAAGGAAGACGACGCGAGGGGTGAAAAAAATTGGAGGGACACTCGGGTGGTTTTCGCGCGACGAGAGAGAAATATCGGTCACCCGGGGACCGCGAGCCCCCGAGCGATGAGCGAGACGACGCCGGCGGATCTCCCGTTCTCGGAGCCGTTTAAAAAATCCGGACAATACTTCCTCGGGCGGCGGGGCGCATTTAAATGTATGTATTCATACGCTCGTGTATCGCTTTGACGAGAGGTGTGGTCAAAATTATTCAAACTGACCCGGACTCTTTTTTCTCCTCTCGGTCTGGGACACTTTCTAGCACCGCTGCACCCACGTACCACCTCGTGTCCTTTCTCTCTCTTTCTCCCTCTATCTCAACGTCCTCCTTCGTCGTCATCGTTTCCTCCCCATATCGCGCTCTCTAGCCATTGTCCCGATGCCGAATTGAAGATCTCGCGCTCGATGACCTCGTTGCCTTCGTACATTAACTCCGCGATTCGCGGGTCGCCGATGATTGCCGGGTAGATTGGGACGACAAAGAGATCGAGGACCGTGTAAAGGATGCGTGTCAATTCTTACGCAAGTACAGTCGATGCGAACGCTGTCGCAACGCAAAAACGCGTATGATGTTCGAGTCATTAGGATATTTATTATTCGTCTTATGTGGAAATTTATTCATTAATTTGCTCGATTCGCGATTATTGATATCAATTTGATCACTCGCAAAAAATGATAATTTCAGAAATATTTTGTTTATGGATACGAGAAGCGCTCGGCCCAATTTCCCTAATAAACCAACGTAGTCGAATGGACGCAATCGCGTCGAATGAATAATCTCGGCGAAGGAATCGCGAAAGTGCTCCATTCCCAAAGAAAACGCAATTATGGCACTGTCGGTCGGCCACCCACCAAAATTTCCGCCACATATCGTGAATGGACAGAGAGCCCCAATCTGGGCTCTCTATGCCATGGCATGTTCTCGACCAGGCCGACTATGACATATGGGTAGCGCAAAAACCGCCAATGCTGATCGATCGGCCACGCTAACCAACCCCCTTCCGATTCCCTCTTTTTCTCTCACGTTCCGGCTTTTATGCCCTAGTTGCTACCTTTTTCGGGGGATCTGCTACCGAAATACCGCCGACCAAAGCAAACAAACGAGATGAAACTACTCGTACCTGCGGCGAATTTCGCTCTTCCTCTTCCTTTCCTTCTCGGTCGGCCACGTAATCAAATAAAGAATTATCAGGGAATCAGGGAATAGATCAAATGACACCTACGGCAAGACAATTGTTTTTCCTTTTTTAATTGGCTTTACAATTTAAAGATATTTATTATAAAAAGTCAAGCATTGTTAATAATTTTATAATAAGATAATATCTTAACTATATTAGATAGTGTATATGAATTAAATTACTGGAATTAAACACTGTATTATCAAATGCTTAGATAGATTTACTTGAAGTTACATAAATAAAGACAAGATTCTTATTAATTATTTGCGTTTTTCTGATATTTAATTTGAGATACTATAACAAATTGACATTTCTAGATTTCTAAGAAATTATCTACTTGAAATTGATCGAAAAATTTTCTAATTTCTAACAAAATATAACAAATATCATATCCTAAAATTTTAAAATTCTTTAAATATAGTAATCTTTGATATGCGACATCTTTATAACATCCTCATGACGCTCTTAACATAGGCAAGTACACATATATGCAAAATGATCTCAATCCTAGGAAACGAGCGGAGGCAACGCGTCCGATATATCGAGTCCTACAAACGACGTCTATAAAAGGTGCCCCCGCGTCTTTCCCCCCTACTCTTTTCATCGTTCCGCAAGCCCCCGCGCCGCTTAGGCCGCATTCGCACGATCCTCAACGCCGGGCCACCTTCGGCACGACCTCTTCGCGGTGCATCTACGGTGAAGGTTTTAGCCTGTGTCATGTAGGTGGTGGCCATTCGTTCGCGCGCGTGGTAGTGCCTACAACCATAGATTGTGGTTGCATCTATCGCGTGCACGTGATAGGTGGACACGGCGGTCACTGTTGTTGATTGCGCATCGCCGGGAGCCGAAAGTTCACCATCGGTACGGTTAGTCGGCACGATTCTATAGGCATGTCGTTTCCTCTCCTCTTATTCTATTGCACCCTCGTTTCTTTCTTCTTCCTTTCTGCGAGCTTTCGAGAGCGATAGTTAACTCTTTGTTACTCTTTGACTCGACAAGTTCCAGTTTTAAAGGACATTGAGTGAATCGTGCCTGCGATGCCGTCGAGGACGCTAGTCTTTCGCAATTCGCGATTAGCATGAGTGATTGTCGCGCGTTTAGATCGCATCCGGATTATGTGTCTCCGACCGTCTGGGAAATTGCGACACGCGACGACCAATTAATGCGTGCGAATACGTAAAAGGAAATTGGCGATCGTATCAGCAGCCATCAGCTTCACGTTCGCACAGGAATTTATCATTGATGGAAAATATCTAATATCTATCGCGCGTTGTATTTTTTCACCGATTAATCGGTTTCTCAACGAAATCAATTGTAATGTTTTTTAGATCATAATTGATATACATATTGAAAAGAGGAAATTTAATTTAATGATTAATAAACACGAATCATTCATTTTTATATGTGTAAATAAAAAAATTTTGATATATGATTCTTTATAAAAATGCAAACTGAAGATAACCACGTTTGTCTAACGATCTCCTCTGAGATGACATCTTATATCTTTAGTCTCCGCAATTGGCGAACTGTACGGTAGCACGCGTGCGAGCAATCAATGTGGGCTATAAATTACGATGTATAACTCCGACTGTCTACAGACGTTGAATCGGGAAGTATAATAGGCAACGCGGTAACCGGTTGCGTCTCACACAACGCGCATCATAAACTTAATATGCCTAGCAGTTAGAGAACAACTCCACGGGAGAGGCGTAAATCAGACTCCCCTGGAACTTGTCCTTAATTCCTCTAGGATCGTGTCACCGAGTCAAAGGTGAACACCGGGACTGACGATGGACGTCGACTAGCCAGCCGGTAGAATCCAGGGCGCGTTAGAAGTCAAAGGTTCATCGCGCGATTACTAGCCAGTAGACTAGCGATATCTCGAGTTAGAATATTGATATCTGCCGCGAGCATCGATTTAAAATAATAATATTTTTGCTAATATCTTAATAATAATTTAAAAAAAATAAGTGATACAAACACGCTTTTGATATCATTTTAATTTCTCGCGATTCTTTCAATTTGTCCATTTCAATTTCCATTTCTACAATATTAATATTCCTCTCTCGTTAGAGAAATGTGATCCGCACTGCGGTCGAGATTTATCGACGCTTTTGAAATCAAGGCGAAAGTATCGATACCAACTTTGTATCTCGATATCGTATCTCCAGCATCCCTAAGCACGACCGTGCTTCCATCCCTACCCACCCGCTCGTCTTCTGCACGCTTCTGGCCGCGGTGGTTCTTGGCCTCTCAGCATCGCCGAGAGGTCGAGTGGAGGACCGTCCGTCCGACCGACCGAGTTCGAGTTTTAAAAGACGAGCGACACACACATACACATTCACACGAGAGTCGTCGTAAGTGCAGCCACTCTCGGCGGCTCTCCTGCTCCCGATATATAGGGCAACCGCGTAGACTCTCACGGTTTCTGCGAGCTATTCATCTGCATGCGCTCCTACCGCCGGCATCTACCTATCTCCTCTCTATCTCTTTCTCTCTCGGCTCTTCTCCTGCTCAGCATACGTTGGCTCTTCAAGAAGCATTTCCATTATCGCGACCGGACCTGGCCAAATGTCGCGACCCCCGCGATGTTTCCCGCTGTAACATCGCTTTACTTGATGTATGTACTTGTCTCGGCAGGACATTTTTATCATCGCGTTCCCGGGCTACACATTCTCGAGACATTCGCTTAACATTTTGCGCGATTCGTCTTTCTACCTATATTAAATTTTATACATACTTTTACTCCCGAGAGAGCTCTTTATTTTAAAGACAAATTCTTTCATCAATTTTCCTCTGAGCCGGTGTTTATAGATTTAAAATCAAAATGAAAGATTAATCCAGAATTAATCACAATAACATACGAATCTTGCGATCTTATTCCTAGTCATTTTATTGCAAAATTATACATTCTATAATATTCCAATCCTTAAAGAACTCTTATTTTCGGGTCTAAATGTTAGTTTTATCTACGCTGCTCATTCCAGAAAGACTGGAGATATTTCCTTTATTTCTCTTTACCAATCCGCACGTGCTCATTGACGGTAAAGCTCGTGGAAGCCCGCGCAGATTTATCGGAATAATCATTGTCGTCTCGCGCGCGATGCTATACCGTCGATTTTTCAAAACTCGTTGCGAACGTAGGCGGCCGGATAATTATCGAGACTTGTTACATACAGAGGCGGGCTCATGCTGAAAAGGGGGAGACAATGTGACACTCGTAGGGGGAAACGATCTTTATATGAGAGATATTTAAATTTAAAGTTATCCTCGCGCGCGCGTATGTCATCGACGATATTCTTCATGTAAATGAATACCCCGATCACATAAATCCATCAACTTTATTCTGTTTATGATAAACAGAGAAAAAAATTGCCACATATATTATTCTATGAAAATATTTGCAAAGCGGTAAGCTAAACTTGTGAAAATATAATCTATACATATAAGCTTTATAAAATATAACTTCAGTATTATAGTTGTGGGTCAAGATTGATTTAACTGAAGAAACGGTTTAGGATACACATGCGCGCATGTAACGTGCACAGAACTTTCTACAATGTAGAGTAACAGCTGTGCGAATATCTCAGACTCGTGACCGAATGATCAGAGAGGATGTACCAACAACACCGGCTAACGATGTTACGGAAGCCGATGCTATAATCGAAAAAAAACAGGTGCGCGAGGTTGACGCGCTGTTAAAATACTTGCTACTATTAAAAAAAAACAGTTTTCTTTAAAATTTATTTCCGAAGATAAATCACGTTTGAGAAATTATTGCGAAAAAGCACACGTGAATCAGAACACAACGTTTTTACGCGAAGAGGATCGCCTCGACACGGTCGCGAAATATCAATGCGGCTAGATTTTGCGAAAGGATGATTCTTGTCTTCGCAATCGTCTTTGTCCTGTGAAGAAGAGAGCTGCGGTAGTGAATTCATCGTCGTCGTTTCTTTGTCACAACAGTGTCTCGCCATGATATACAGGGTGTTCCTAAACCGCATAATTTTTTATGAGAAATATTTGATTCAATTATAGAAATTTTAACAAAGCTAAAACAATTTTCAAAATGATAACATTTAATTAATCATTGTTAATCAAAATTTGCACATTTAAACAGAATTTTCTATAACTCAACCAGAGAAGATTTCGCAAATCATCAGTTTGATTCGTTAAACTTAAATAAAAGTTATGCAAAAGTTATACTCGCTAGCATTAAAAAATATATAAAATTAAATTTATATAAATTTGAAAATAAATAGATAATTGATTTTTCAAATCTCTTATTCACAAAGTTATCAATAAATAAATGTTAGAAATATATTTACTTGTTTTGTTTATATCAAGACACTCTGTCGTCCACATTTTAATCGGGAGAATAATAGAAGTAGGAAGGAAAACACACCGCGTCAAGGCGGCGGTGTCGTCGGAAAAAATCGGCAAAGCACATTACACGAAATCACAATGTTTAATGGAAATTGCGGGCACCGCGGCACACGAGGCGAGCCGCAGCGGTCACGCGCGACGATCACGTGCGGCGGTCACGTGCGGCGTTCGCTGATGCCGCAGCTGTCATGTGCGCTGCGCCGCCTCGTGTGACATTGCCTCGCGCCGAATCGTGACGCCGCGAAGCGGTATTCAGATTGCGCTCTTAGCGGTTTCGCCTTAGCGGGTTCGTTTTTTTTCCCTCGCCGCGACAAAAGGAGAATCTCTGTGTAACCGCTGGTCAGAAGCCGCGCGCGACGACGTGGCATGACGAGCAACGGCAAAAACGTGCGATGGACATCATATCGCGCGCTCGTCGTGGGTTTCGCCGCGGCTCTATGTCGCAAGAGAGATTTTAGTTGCGGCAGACACTATTATCTAAAATGGGATACAATTGAGTTCTCTGGAAGAATGACTCGAGTCCGAAAATGCAGTAGTGAGTCAGAAAATCACGGTGAAGAATCTCAATTTTCAAGTAAGATCTATAATTGCTTGTCGAATGTATATATTTACGTGTGTGCCTATATATCTTGATATACATTTTATAAATCTTGGTTACAATTTAATATATTTAGGATAATAACAAATAAACATAGAATTTTTCTTCAAATCTCTCTGCACTGTTAATATTTTTTTAAGGAGTCAACATGATATCGAATTTCTGAATAAATTTGAATTAATAGTGGCCATCAATTCATCACATAATTGAAATAAAACGTTAACAATTATCTTTACAACGGCGGATGTAATGTGGAAATTGAGATATGAGAATATATATTTTGACGTAATCAGATAGAAAACACAAGTTTAAAGTTGCATGTTAAAAAGTTGCCGAGTAAGTCAAATGATTATTACGTAGATGGTAGATTGTTGACAAGGAGGAAACGCGTTTCCATAATTGCCTGCCGGCTCTATCAAATACAAGTTGGTAAAGCCAAGTATCCAATAAAGGCATCCGTTCTCCGGTGTGTGCAATATTAGTCATCCATTATCCGCTAGTTAATATCGTCGAAAAATTATAGAGACTGTCAGGCAGCTTTTTTTACCGTTCAAAAGCCCTTCTTTATGAAATGTGTTTAATATGTAGGATGATTATATCTTTCAAAGACAAAATCCGCTATCGTTATAGATATCATAATCAATTTCTAGATTCTAAAAAAAAAAATTAAATAAAAATTTCTCCTAAAGATATTTCAAAGAAATAATTTTTTTTTTTAATTTTATTTATTACTTCAAAAAATACATTTTGCAAAAAGCAAAAGAAAATATATATCTTGATCTGGCAATATAGCTTTTTCTGCAAAAATAAAAAAAAAACTTTATATACACTTTTCTGAAATAAGAAAGCATCGCGCGAAGACAGCATCCGCAGAATCGTTAACTCGGATCGATCACGTATATAAGAGACCGATGTCTAAAGAGAGGTGCATGGTGCATTTCGATCTCTACTAAAAGAAGATCATTATCGCGCGATACAAACGCGCAATATATCACCGACCGTCGAGATTTGCGATCCACGTTCAAGGATTTCCCTCATCGCGCGAATCCCCCGACGAATATCGTCTCGAAACTTCAGAGAAGCCGATCGCGCGCGATTTTTCCCACGCGCTCGCTTTCGCGTTCGCGTTCGCGTTCGCGGACTAAATCCAAGTTTCGCGATATCCAAGTCTCTTACAGAGAATGTTATTGATTAAATATAATATTTTCTTCTTAAGATTTCCACGTTTTTACGAGCCTCGTATACCGATTCTCATACTTCTTCATCTTCTCTTTCGCGATTTCGAGCACGCTCTCTCGCTCTTTCGGCTCTTACTGCATCTCGGACGTACATATCTCGCGGAATCGCGCGAGACCCGACGACGGAGGAGCGGGCTGGCTGCTGCTGCTGCTGCCCGATCCCCGAGCGAAGTGAAAGTTAGACGTGTGGGCACGGGATGCGCACGAATTCATTTTTTCGGCCTCGCGTTAGACTTTTTTCCCTTCTTCCCGGACGGCGAGGCGCATCAGTTTCCCATGTATGTGCCGCCGACCTAGCCTACATGGCCGGCATGCATTCGCTCGTGTGCCATCGTGCATTTCTCTCTTTCTTTCTCTCTCTCTCTATTTCTCTCCCTTTTTCGCCCTCGTCCTCGTTGCATCGCTCGCTAGCCATATAACACACACATGTACGCGAGCGCGTCTTCCAGCCTCGCGCGCACACATATGTACGTGTATCACGCACGTGTGCAGCTGGTATCTCACGTGACTTATTGACTCCGCGCGCATCTATCTACTATGCGACGTATCTCCCTATATCGCACGCGATATCGATTCCAAATGACGCAGAATCGATGAACGAATGCTCTCCGCCGACAAATTTTTTGGCCGTTGAAATTGTTGAAACAGGTTTTTAATTTATGTTTAGTATCTATGAGTACTTTTATTTAGTACCTTTGTTCAACATTCAGTTACTCTTTTTTCTCTCTTCTTCCAGTTTTATTAAAAAAAAACAAATTCTTATTTCATATTTCAAGACTTAAATCTCTTTTGAAAATGCAACATAGAAAGTTAAAATAAAATTAATTATTCTAGTCCTTAATATAACAAGCATCATTATTTAATTAATGCGAAATTTATTTTATTAATGCAAAAACGATTTAAATGACAATAAAATACATAATTAGAAACATGCAGCAATAAAAATTGACTTGAATAATAAAATTAGGAATTTTTATTATCTCTTATAGAGCATTGTTCAATGTCTAATAGAGCCGTCAGAGATTAATACTGCCGGAGATATAGAGCTAAACTTTATGGGTCGGTTGCCCGCACGGTTGTTCAAAATGATGCAATGACATAATAAACTTGAAAAACCCATCATTTTTGACGGCTAATGTGTCTGTAATGTAGTAATGAGATAACAGTATTTATACTATAGGAACCTGTAATACTACTTTAGCGGAATATCCTATTATATTTAACTCATTCTTACATTTGTGTCTGTTTATACCGATGAGTTTTACTCGAGATATAAAAATTATAAATCTCTCATTAACCCGCTTTAAAATCGTAAGAGTGCGATAAACTTCTTATATTGCACCATATTTAAGGTGCGAGAAATTGAATTGAAAATTACGTGTGCAATTAAAAGAATTACTTGTTTTATTTTATTTAGTAGAGAAAAAGAAATTAATATTTTTTATTTATATCTGATCTAATCTTATATATATATATATATTGATAATAAATGCAGAGTGTTTCAATTGCAATATTTTAGGAATTTAATGGATAGAGAGATCATTTATTTGTGAAATTATTTATAAAAAAAAATAATAATCTCCCGATTCAATATTTTTTTATGGAACATCGACTTTATACTTATCAAAGTAATGAACCCAGCCATATTTTTCAATTCTTCGGTCCGGAATATTACGTGTAAATGTTTACGACAAAGTCGCTCGTGTAGGAGTCGCTCTTTGTAGCCCGGCGTCTCTCTCGCTCTCGGATTAGAAATTGCCATTACTCTTACCAATACGAGCTCTGTGACTTATCAGATCGGTGCATGTAAGACGTGTACCAAGCCTGAACCGATTCCCCATGACGCGATGAGCGCTAACAGCGTCGTGAGATCGAACTCCCTCGCCGCTAGATCTTTGCGATCGAGATATATGGAGCAGCCGTCAAGAGAAAGAGAGAAAGAGAAAAAAAAAATAAATCGCAATCGTCGCGTTATAAATGTGCGACCTTTCCGATTAGTCGCGATCGCGCTTTATCTTTTCGGTCGCCGCCGAGATGATGGGCGATTCCATTGTCTCGCAGGATTATCTCGTGGCCAGCAGCGCATCCTCGCCGATTTATCGTTAAGTGCACCCGAGATGCAACCGGTAGATCGATCTCGGATGACCGCGGAATCGACGAGCACGATCCTCGCCAGGAAAGCCCGAGCGATCGGGACTCTACGACTCGTAGAAAGCACCTGGTCCTGCATTGCTTGCTAATTATTTTCGTTTAAAGCACGTTGTTTTATACAGGCGATCCGACGTCATTTAATTAAGTAAGATCGACATATGCTGTTTAGCCTTAGAAAAAATTCGAGTAATAAACCGAGTTATTATGTTGCAAGGTATCTAAAAAGAAGAATTGGTATGAAATAAATGACAGGTTTTTACAAGCATAACATGACAAACTTATATATATAAGAGCTATACTTATAAGAAAAACATTAATAACCATTGTCACTATTAATATAATAATTGTTCAACATTGCAATTGGAAAGTTAATAAAATTTATTTACGAATTATTTACAATATGCCAAATTTTTCTTCTACAATAATGAATTAAAATGTGATATAAATATTAAACAAATTTTAGACGTATAAAACACATTATGTAGACAATGACACTTTCTTTTTATCCACTTATTGTTAGCTCTTTGATAACGGAAGACTCTCCGGATAAAATATATCGCGTATCATTTCTTAGAGTCTCAAAAAGTGTCGGCCGTGTATAAAAATCAACAATGTTGTGTCGGAAAAAGAGAAGGGCGGACAGAAAGAGAGGGAAACGTACTCGTAGCAATCGGGATACATCGCGGTTGTCTTCTATCACCGGGGGGGTCGATGAAAACAATAATGTACGAGGGTGTGAGGTAGCTATCGATCGACCACGCGAAACAATGGTCCCGACTACGACGTAACAAATGATCGGTTTCTTATCGGCTATATAGTGGCGCAACGTCACGGTCAGCTTTCCCGCGATCGTGGAAATCGCTCTTTTTGGCACAATGGACGATATGTCTTTTCTCTTCGCATTAGACACATATTGCAGAAGTCGCGAGATCTTTTTACCGCCCTTTGAATACATGTACGTCATCATCGTATAATTTGGTTAATTTTAATATCCGTAATATACGCATTTTAGTTTATTTTTATAATAATTTTTTAATAATAAATTTTTTAATAATTTTCTACTAATTTTATAATTTTTTAAACTGTCAGTGATACATTAATTGTGATTTATACACACAATCCTGTATTACACAACTCTTTCTTCTGTTTACAATAGTATCTTCTTTTTTGCCACCGATTGATAATTTTATTATATTTTGCTTTAAATCTTTTTTATAAAAATGTACACAAC
Source organism: Formica exsecta (assembly GCF_003651465.1). Taxonomy (NCBI): domain Eukaryota; kingdom Metazoa; phylum Arthropoda; class Insecta; order Hymenoptera; family Formicidae; genus Formica; species Formica exsecta. The sequence continues at coordinate 1,302,224 of NW_021849218.1, forward strand.
TTTTAAACAGAGCCATATAATTCGATGTAAGAGTTGAAGAGATTTATACACACAATCCTGTATTACACAACTCTTTCTTCTGTTTACAATAGTATCTTCTTTTTTGCCACCGATTTAAAATTAATATCGCTCCCTAATTTTATATCAGCTTAATGGCTGTTGCATTATCAAATGCAGACTCCATCAGCTTCAATACTATCCCGTCTCATGTATTACTCATGGCTCCTACGACGTCGTCGCTACAAAAGAGACTTAGAGAGACGTTTTTCTGCTCTTGCCTCGACGTAGCGGTGTAATACGTTATCATAGAACAAGGGGACTTTCCAGGTAGGATCCGCTCGCGAATCCTCTCGCAAGTGTACGTGACTACGGTATTGCCTGTATGCATGCCGGGCGAATAAGCAGCTCGGCTCCGAAGCCAATCAGTTCGCGTAATGGAGATCGATAGCCATAAGCCGATCTTCCGCGAGCACGATACAGATCGGTGCTCCAGTATAATGCACAGCGTATCACCGACAAACGCGAGCTCTCGAATCCCACCGAATAGGCGCACACGCGCGTGCTGCGAAGCGATAAAGTAATGAGTTTCCGTTAAAAGTACATATTGTGAAAATGCCGGCCAAGCCGCTATGAATATTGCGGAAAATGCATGTCCTTATCATTCTCTCTCTCTTTCTCTTTCGATCCGGGGTCATTATGCACCATAAATTTCCCATTACGTCATTCGCCGCTAACAACACTCGCCCAATGTTTCGTGATTCAAGCGACAGAGAAGTTATTATTATTATCACGCAACTTTATATCTTGTAAATATTGCAGGAGTCGCGTTATGTGATTAAAATTATGGCGAAAATAATATTATCGAAGATGACATTCGTTTTCGAGTCGAATTTTTAAATGAAAGATTAGATTTTTTTTTATAAAAATATTCGCGCTTATTGTAATCTAGATTGATAGTATCTTATGATATAATGTCCATTTATAAGGAACTCAAGCGTAGAGATGCGGTGCGTAAGATTCAGGGTAAGAGCAAGAAACAAGAGTCTAGAGTTGAATTTGCAATATCGGATATTAGATCCAAGTCGGCAAATGCATCGGTCTCATCAAGTGCGCGACAAAATAGAAGCAACTCGGTGATCTCTACAGTCGAAAAGTTGAAATTTTGAATTTCTTATCACATGTTCTCGCGAGAATTCCATCGCTATTTCTAACGCATAATTTTAAATGATTTTCTTTTATTTTTTGTAAAAAAAACTTTCTTGTCAAGTTTGGAGAGTCAAAGGATAAAGGCGGATGTGTTCATAGGAGAAATATTTGTAACCGGGACGCTAGCGGCATGTGTAGGGACAACGTTGCGTCTTTATAGTTTCCGCGAGCGCTCGCGTAGCGTTCGCCGTCCTTATCGCTGAATAAACCGAAACTAAAAAACGGACACGGACGAACGGACGAAGTCGCCGAGATGAAATACTGGCACTGTCCACTGTGCGTGCCCCACCTGTACTCTTATCTGAACACAAACATACGTATCCCGTCCCGGTTACAAAGAAACGTGGGTCAGTCCGAAGCACGAATATTTCCGTTCCTTTTTCCCCGACTCTCGCAGCTACGAGGCACTATAATAATGCATGTAAGTGAACAAGCAGAGATAAGATACGATCCTTGGCACGTTACAGCGATCATTAAGATAAGTGACGCATATTTTAACGATCAACATCAAATTAACGTGGTATCGTCGTGACAAACAACGCAGCAAATCTCTATTGCTCGCAGAGATTTGTGTAGATTTACTTTTACAACGGTTATCCATAAAGAAACCGAACTTAAAAAAAAATGCCCAAATGCGATGACGTGAGGCCATCTGCCTTGTAGCATTGTGTAGTGGGTTTCTTTAGCAATTTTCTCACACCACGAGCATGATGCTATCGTTCTTAGTTTGTTTTATCATTTTTAGTTTTACGTGTTATTATTCGTACGGCGAAGCTTGAACAGGAAGGCAACGGTACGAGTCGCTCCATTATCTTGTGTCGTCGCATTATCTTTTTAAAAACGTAATTATTCCAAGCAATTATTATAATTTGCGATTAACATTTTATAAACGTAAACTGCCTCTGTTAACAACAGAATCGTGGCGAGTATAAGGATAATGCAATTTTTCTGGCCGAGTAAATCTTAGCTTGGCGCGATCGTAATGTTCTCGGTATGAGTATCCCCACACCTACGTTCATCTCGCTAGGGGAACGGAACGAATCATTGTCGGGCAGTGTACGTACAACGCATCGCACCTCTCGGAATTACAAGGGCCCGCTAGTGGAGAGTGCTAAGTGAAAGTCAGGTAAAATCCCTGACCACGATGCTCTCCGACCCCTCCTCATTTGCTTCACTTATACGTCGAGAGCGCCGCGAAGCGATTCCCGCACAGGCACGTGACTGTCGGAAATGATATACAACATTCGCGAGAAATCTATCGTTGCATCGAGGCGTCGTCGTAAAAAAATCTTCCTGACCGATCATTAAGCGATGCCTAAGAAATTGCTCTATCAAGTAAACGCTCTCCTCGAAGCCGTCACGTACATTACACGCGAATTGAATTGTACGATAATGTCAATAAATGCCACAGTTCAACTTTTTGCAGAATTCCGATTACGTGTTTTGATATGTAAAAGACGAGGAAATTCATTTAAAAGAACGAACAAATCGGAAAATAACAATTTACTTGTGCAAGTAAATAATTTTTTATATATATACAGGGTGTTTACTTTCTGGAAAGATACGGAAAACCTAGAATTTTATCTCTCTTCATTTTTGATAATCTTATGTCTTTACTCGCGAATATCTTCGAAATAATTTTGAAATAATTTCGAAAGGTTATCTCTCGACGAGAGGAAAGAGAGACGAGACGATGTCTACGGATATACGAAAGGAAGATTCATTGGTGCTAGGACAACATCCTGCTAACGGCACGGGGATGAGTCGTGGCCTTACTTGGACACACGTCCGTGTGGACAGTCGGACGTAGCCACGCGTGACAAATTACGGATCGTTTCACGCCTATAACGTGCCTTCTCTCACATCGGGCAACTCGTCGCCGGCGGATCGGCGACGGTACAGTAAGAAGAAGTGTCCGAGGGTGGATTTTTATCCGGGTCGGCGACAAAGCGGGGCCCCCTAAGTCCCCGGGACAGTCGTGGCTGGAAGAATGCCCCCCGGGATTAAGATTATAACAGCGTGGACCACCCAAAAAAAAAAAGAAGCTGAGAAATCGCGCGGATCATCTCGTGTCGATTTCAAAGTCCAATACAGAGGACTTTAGGAGAAGTGAGATTGAAAAAAACCCCTCTATAGTTGCAGATTAACGATCTCACTTTTTCGACGTTTTTGAGAATATTGTATCTTTAAACGAAATTATTTTACATAAATTTTGCCATAATCTCTCCCTTTTTTTCGTATTATTAACGATGTTAACTCGCAATAAATCATGTTAGGAGACAAAACATTTCGGATGTTCGAGTGGCTCTAAAACGAGGACCGTAGCTTTTGAAATTACCGTTTCTCCTGCCCTGCGTTTATCGGCTCCACCCTTCGTACATGCGGATTCGGATAAAAAAATTGTCGAAACCAGCCGAATCTCACCGAAAGTTCCCATGCGTCTAACTGTTCACCGCGCGGCCGGGATCTAATATTTGAACGGATCTCTGGTTTCAATTGAAAATCAACAACGAAGCGCGGAGGAAGAGCGCAGCATTTTGGTCCAGGAAGGAAAGGAGATCGACGACGGTGAAAAACCGGCGAGAATCCCCGAGACAAAGATTTTCGGGTAGAGAAGGGCGAAAAAAAAAAAAGAAAAACTGTCTGCCCTAACGGATTCCGGGGTGGAGCGAGGGCCCCGGCGAAGAGGTGAAAAAGGGCAAGCAGTGCAGAGGGGAGGGAGTAAACGAAGGAGAGAAGGGAAGGTGTATACGGTGTTCTGTTTTTTTTTTTTTTTTTATTTGGCCGGTGCACCTTCGTAAAGCTCCATTCCGTTCATCTTTTCCCACTCTTACCTCTCATCCCTCTCCACTCCTGCTCTTTTTCTGTCTTTCTTTCGCTCTTTAGCGGAATCTTGAGGTCTACTCCTGACCCGGAGTCTTATCTTTACGATATTTGCGTGCATTATCTCGCGCAGGGAGTACACAGCACCGGGATTTCTTCGAGGAACGAGCCAGATCCGCGCGGGTAGAGAAGAGGAAAGCGCGAGAGTGCCTTCTTTATCTGCGAGCGAGGAATTAATCCAGCCACCACAGACGAGCTCTTCCATAATCTCCCGCGTTCGGGGAAGAATAATTCCCTCCTTCCCCTCTAGCTTCTCCTTTCTCCCTTCTCCATCTTTCTTCTTCTTTCCGAAGGGCGTTATGATGAAAAATACTCCTTCTCCGTCAACTCCCGGCGCGATACGTCCCATTATGACGTTACGCCAGTAATTAGCATAGTCATCCACAGGTGGTTGATCGTGAAATACATTGCTACCGCGATACGTAGTTACGTATGTGTGCGTGTATAGGAGATTGTGACTCGGCAAAGTTCTCATCTTTAAATTTTTTCTAAGTCGGCGATGCGCTGAGAATAACGCTTTTAGGGAATAATCGAGAGATCGACAATATTCGTTGGATTAAATATTAACGCGAACGCACGTAGAGATTTTCTCAAAATACCAATGAACAGCAATGGAAAAAAGTCGAAATCGTGTACCTGAATAATTTAATAGTAATTAATGCAGAATTATATACAATAATTACACAATTAAAATGATGATAGAAGTAAGAGAAATAGTACCAAATTCATGGAAAACTGAAACATTATTTTAACAATGGCAATTTTGCGTCAAGTTGCATGCAATATATTCAATCGATACACAATTTCATTAGTGGAAGCATATTGCTCATCTTTTGCTTTCGCCGAAAAAAAATTTTGGCCGCGACACCAAATAATCTGCTCGCTCTCTCGAAACCGCAGAGAGATAAGAGATGTGACTTTTCCGTATAGAATAACGAGATAGTCTGACTGTAGATCAGTCAGTCCAGCCACGTTCTTGATTTGTCGCCGGTACCGGAAAATGTGTCAGCATCATCTCCCGCCGCAATTGGAGCCGCCGTTGCTCCGGACAATGAGCGCGTCCACTCTAAAACAAAGGATCCTATCAGATAAACGCTTTTTCGATACGAGATGAGGACGCATGAGGGCTGTCCACTGCAGACTGATGCCACGGCGCGATTAACTTCAAACGAAACTGCCCGCCCTAGGTCTCGTCCAGCTTGCGCGTATTATTCTGAAAGAGGAATTTTTTACGCTCCTCGCAGCTTCCTCGATATCGCGGACACTTTCAAAATTTCTTTTGACCCGAGATTTGTCCGTTGTTGGAATAATGTTATGCAATTCTTAAATATCAAAGTTTGAAATTATTTTGTTTGTATATATATATATATATATGTCTTTTTTTAATTTTTAATATATTATTGTTTATTATTCTGATTATTTAATTCTTGTATTTTCGATTCTGCATGATCTTTAACAAATAATGAAAAACGGATGACAAGAAAAAATATATGTGTCACGAAAGACTACTGCATTAAACGTATATATATATATTTGTAAAAAAAAAGTCGATGTAAATAATGAAACCACGGTTATCTGAAGTATCCAGAAAACGGGTCGTGCGAACGCCAAGGATAAAAAAAGAGACTTGGCGAGAAGCATGTTACTATAGTAATCATAATGTTAATGACCTGACGAGGTGTCTGAAACATTGGTACTCCTGAGAGTAGCTGGTGTTCGCTCGCGACTTGAATTCAATGTGTGAACCACATGCAACAAAGAAGGTTTCGCCGCGATATTCTCCCGATGCTAACAAGGGGTTAGAGCCTCCGCGATATAGTTCTTGAAGAAGCAATTTTCTGGAAATTGGCCAATTTGTCGATACCTTATTGCACTGAGAAGCGTGGCAAAGTCGTCGATACGACATACGGAAAGGACCGGCTGAAAATTCTCGTTGAAATATTCGCTATCTGAAATTGCCCGTGTATCTTTGATAAGAAACCGCGATCTAATCAAGATTTAACTGAATAAATATCGCCACCGCGATATCTTATCTCTATTTTATTTTGCATGTATATTTCGTATTTTTCCAATATTATTTTCGGCAAAAAAACACTCCTTGTCTCTCTTTGTATCACTTTGTGGATACTTAATTCAGACCCACGTAATTATTCGCTTTTATCTAGGGTTTTCAAATTATCGTCCTGCGTTTTAAATAAACGTAAATTTTCTTGGCTTATCTCTCGCAGCCACATATTTACACGATCTAAGACTTAATCATCATCAGTATACAAGGCGTAGGTAGGTCAGATATGATCGACGAGAGCCGCATCTGTGCCGTTCGCGAAACGTTTTCGCGTGCATCGGTAACGAGAGGCAACGTTAAAGGCACAGGCAGGGCCAGTTTCTCACAGAGAGGCATCGGGACTTTCTCTGTATATACGCCGCGAATTTTTCCTAGCGTATTCGTATAGGTCACGGCACGGGGTCAGGAATGCCCTTAATAAAGTAACCGCGCGCAAATATAAGTATGAGACGCACGTTACGCGCGGAATATAATGCCACTTTCCTAACAAGCGAACGCTCGGACACAGGTCCGTTTAATTTATGCGAATTTTTTTTTTCTTTCCACCGTTTGAGGAGATATTTTCACGCCGTTCCGTTACATCGCATAGTGAACGCGACGAAAATAACGACGTCGTCGACATTCGCAAGACGCGTCGCGTTATATAAATCAATCACTCGGAGTTGAGAGAGAGTCCACAGGATAAAAAAAAATTTCAACACGATTCTACCATGTTCAAATGTTAAAATCCACATATATATATATCATTTTGCCAATCAACCTAAAAATCAAAGATTTTCATATTTCTGATATTTGCGCAATTTTAAATTTTGAATTACAAAAATTATTTTGCATTTCAGGAAATTGAATAAATGATCAATTATATCGGACGATCTGTTACAATTAAATATTTAACACATATATAGTATAATCGAGTATTAAATAAAATATGAAATAATCAACATGCAATTATGTAATATTCAGTGTCTCACCATTGCTGGCGAAATTTAAGAAAATCGAAAAAGACGCAACAATAATCACTTTACGGCATCATACGACTATTTTCGCTCGTTGCTCCGAAAATCCCAATAAGCTTCGCGCCGAAGGAAGAAACCGGGAAGATCTCGCGTAGGCGGACAGTTAACATTAATGAAACGGAGCATACCTACTCGGTGTCTCAAGACGAAGAGAGCGAGCGGAGATCGTAGATAAGTTACGTGCTGAAGCAACATACATACGTCGTAACTACCTGTACAGCACGGAGAACCGTGTTCCGGTCATTCGCGTCCTTCTTGAAGCCACCGAGTTTCCCAGGCGCTCGTATAGCGTGTTGCATAGTAATCTTTTCGCCATTGATAAAGCTTGTGTTGCTAATTAATTTCATTGTAAATTTATGAAGAGATGTATATCGCACTCTGTTGTTATATTAATTGGAAAAACAGGTGAATTTAAAAATAAAGAGAGATGTATAATAAAAATAATAATACATGATAAATTAAATATATACAAAAAATAATAATAACATAATGAAATAATTAATAAAATATATAAAGTAATAAAAATTCTCAATTCATATATTTTTAAAAGATTATATATTTACTTGTTAGAGTCGTAAATTATATATAAATAGCAATGAAAATTAAATATATTTCACATTTATGTTGAAGATTTTTATATATTTGTCGATTTAAAAAAATTAACAGAATTTATATTTTCAAATCATTACGCGATCGAGTTTATATTTTTTACATTACAATACTTTCTCGATCTTAGATATTTGTAATCTGTAATTCAAATGTACATATACAATATATCCAGCGCATCCTTTTATTATAATCATGTATCCACGATGGTGCATATAACGCCGATTACCAAACATCCTGAAATCGATCCTTCTCTAGAAAGGTCTCTCGCGCTCTCACCTAAACACGTTCGAAAGATATATTCCCGCGCGTGTTATCAGATTTCGCGTATTAAGTATGCTTTACAGAGTTTTACGTCACGATCTTGTAAATCAAATGTGATTCATGCGCATTGAAGAGACATATAACGTTAACATTCGAGCATTAAGATTAGAGGCTAAAGTATATCCACTGTCACAGACACAATCCATGCCTTTTTTCAAATACACGCTGTTTACTTAATTAGCAATCGCGAATCGCCTTCGATTATTACGAGTGTAGAATTGATCGCTTTTCGTCATCGGCCTGTCGTTTTTTTTCGCGTGCGACGCGATTAAAGACCCAGTTCTTTAAAAAACAATTCTAAAAATCATATTACTAGAGTAGACCTTTAAACAAACTTGTCGCTGAAATCCTCAAATAAATTCCGTCTCTCGCTCGTTCGGAGGTCGCCTCGCGAAATGCTCTCCTCTCTCTCTCTCTCTCTCTCTGGGGTCCTCCGTGCCGGAGGAGGATGTGAGGGCGTGAGACTCCTTGAGTGTGGGAGAGTACAAGGCGCATTGTACAAGTCGGAGCGCGCCGACATCGCCGACACCGACGTGGCTGCCGTATAACGCGAGTCGACGCGCGGGCCCCCCGCGGGCCCCCCTTTAACCGCCGCTTTCCCCCCTTTTGCCGTCGATTCTACGGCAGGTCTCGCGGCGTGCACCTCTCCGAGGATACCATCCGCGAAGTAGTCTCATTTCTCGTGTGAACTGACCACATGGGTCACGTACCTATTATCATTTCCCGGTGTCTAAGCCGTAGGAAAGAATGAAATCTAGATCGCCGGAAGCCCCTCATAATTAACGCGCCCGCGCCAACAACGCATGCGGTGGAGTCGGGGGGAGGAAAGGGAGAGAGAACCGAGGAAGGGGGGTCGCGCCGGACTGATGGGAGGAAGGAAACGGGAAAAGAGAGAAAAAAAGGACGCGCAAGGTAGAGATTCGAGCGAGTGACCCGGTAATATCGCGTGTGTACGCTGCAGGTAATCCGATGACCGATATACTGGGTGCTCGAAACGAATCTATGGCCAGCATTATCGGCAGTCATCGCGCTCGCTGCACCGGCTCCTTTCGGGGCATGTAGGCCGCCTTTGAGGCGAATATTCGCGAGTGGAACAGCGATTTCGATCTCTGCTACGGTGAAGGAAGAGATCTGAATATTAGCGCGATATATATATATATATATAATTGGTCCTCGCATGAATTATTTTATTAACGATGCATAAATAAACTGACACGTTACTTATCATTTATTACGTTTTTATTACATGGTGAAAAAAAAACAGAAGTTAATAATTTCTCTCTTTCTCTCTCCCTCTTGAATCGACTATTGTTTCGATTTTATTTTGGGAAAGCATTATAAATTATTAATCTATATAACCAGATTTTTTCCTAGATAATGTAATTGCAGTGTGAAAAATTTTGTCTGCCATAGGATTGATAAAGTAGTACACTTAATAATTATTTAAATAGCTCAAACGCATTTAGAAGAATGTTCTAGTCTAACAATTTTTCTCACATTTCTTGCACATTTACATTTTTTTTTCTATTTGGGCAGCATCCCTTCAAGGGATGCTTCAGATAAAAGTAAGAGAAAAATGAACACGGCGTAGAACGCAGAGAGATCCATAATTGTTGCTTTATATATTGAATTCACAAGTGTTTTTCGCAATTATTGGCATTCTAGATTATATATTAAGGATTTCGTGCCAGCTTGGATACTGAATCGATTTTCGCGGAATTCATCCATTAAGCGCCGTCGTCTCCGAAAATCCGTCCTACAAATCCCCCCGCGGATCTTCGAAACCCCCCAAAGGACCAACATGATGGTCAGGCGAAGGGTTGCGTTGTTTTGACGATTTCGCTGTCGTCGTCGGCGGCGCAGCTGTTGTTTTGTCGTTGCGCAAACGTACCCGCACGGGGGATTTTCATGGGGGTGTCGGACGTCGTCGGATCTGTCCGTCCGTTCGTCCGTCCGTCCGTCCGTCCGTCTAGCCCAGAAGAAAGGGTTCCCGTTGTGCTGCGAAGTTCACACATGTGGAACTGAAAGCCCCGACACGTCCGTTTGCTTCCATTATATCACCTACCACCTTCGTCCACCCCCTCGAATACATATGGTCTGCATTGGGGGGGAAGGAGGGGGGACAGGGGAGAAGCGCGTCATCTTGCAGCTTGCGCAATGATCGGGAGGACCAACATAGCAACGCCTCGCCCCCTCGTGTTTTCCTCTCATTCACGGCAAACGATCATTCTCGTGGAAAGGGTGGGAGAAGCTCCATTAACGGCTGCAGCCGTGAATCGTCTTCGCTTCCGGCGCGAGTTTTAACCCTAAATTCGACGATGTGTATTTCGCGAGATACACACGATCGTGTAATAAAAATTGAATGATTTATTATAAGATTACTTAAAAAAATAGCACGTGTATTTTATATATATATATATATATGATCTATTAATTACAAAATTAGAATTTGTATAAATGTAATTTGCATGAATCTGAAAAGAAAATGTAAGCATACATAATTTATGTTTCAGTTACGTTTACATTATATTCCTTCTCTTATAATTCGCAGGTAATGCCTCTTTAAAAGTAATGTATTTACATATTTATATTTATTAAAGAAATATTCTAATTAACTTTTAATTAATTCATTAATTTTTTTGAGATGGGAGGAAAGAAAGTCAACTTGGCTGGTATAATCGGTAAATTTTATGACTACTGTGCAAGAATATAAACTACATTAATGATAATATATCATATTTCATACTTCAAATTAATCATGTGTAACTGCACAAAGTTATCGCGATGTATATTTCGAGTATTAAGCACGTAATCTAACAAGATATATGTCAAATTGTATCGCTCTATATGCAAGTATAATTTTCATTCACAGTCACGTTTGATTTACATCCAGCGATGTTCGATCCGTGTAATTTAATTGGGGGAATCGCCTAACGGATTATAGCTAATTGCGATTACGATTTGCGGGCTCAGGTAGCAAAACATGACGCAGGCTCTCGCGACGATTGTTCTTTTCGAAAGTCGACGAGCATAGTCTGGAAAAAGTCGTTGGCCTCAATGGAACTGACAGCGTGCTATCATGGGTATATCTTACCGCATAAGGGCTGCTTATGGGGGTAAAACTCGTAATAGGGAGAGAGAGGGAGAGAATGACAGGGCCACGAAAAAATCGGGAGGCTGGATGGCTATTAATATATTTTTTTCTTCGGCTACCCCTATTTAGCATAGGCACGAAAGAGGGCTCCGCTCCTCCAGTGTCCCGTCACCCCGCGCGTAATCTAACCCTTTGCAAATAGCCTGAGAGAAAAAAAGGAGACGACGGAGCTACACCAACCGACAGTCGGGAATCTTTCGGGGCGAGAAAGAAAAACGCGTGTCTCACGGTGAGCGCGTCTCTTTCTGTCCACTATCTCTGATAGTGATGAAAAAGCGCGGCAAAAAGCACGATGCACCGTGCAATCGCGCGTGTACGTGTATCGAAAAACATCATAATAAAGTATCTGTGATTATGATGATATCTATACGCGAGGACATCGTTGTTAATGGCATGATTTAATGAGATCTTGTGAATTTGATTTTAAGCGATGTCATTATAAGTAAACGCAATAAAAATTATAAATTAATATTTAATAATTGAATATTTTCTAATTTTTGCGAATATACGTACATACATTTTTCTCTATATTTCTTTTCGTATTCAAAATAAATTAAATTAGTTTTATATACCAATTGATTTTTAAAAAAATATTTGCCTTGGAATCTAGTATTCAAGAGTTTGATTATTTTGCATTGGTTTGATCAGGTTTTTTCAAAATAATCATATTTTTAAAATATAAAATAATTTACGTTGTGCTTCAATTACCATAATTAATATAAAAGGAATCACGTAAAAGGGTGTCCTGGTAAAAAATTTCCAGTGTCCCCTTAATTCTAATATTGATTTACGTGTAATCCTTTGCTTTGTGGTCATTCCTACTGTCGAGAGGTCACTGGGCGCCGATCCTTTGATCAGTCAATGCACGTTGTTGGATCAACGAGAAAAAAGAAAGACAAACGGGCCATTTCATTATCCCGACGTTAATTAATTATTCTTGTCCAGCGTAAAAGTAATTAATCTCCGCTGAAATAGAGGCTCTCCGCCGTCTGACAAATGTATTCTTTTCGCTGAATCGCGCGAAACCTACCCTAATCCATTCGCTAATCGAAAGCTGATAATGTATTTGCCGTTTGACGTCTCGCCGTATATGGGTACAAAATAGAGATTCAATTTATTTTATCTATGCACGCATATGTTTATGTTATAACACACTAATAACTTTGATTGATGATACATTCGTGCTTTAATTACATTGTTACGAGTATCTAAAAATATAATATCATTAATTAATAATATCATTAATATAATATGACTGACAGAATTATGTAATAATCTACAGTAAAATATTGATGTCAGAAACAATTGCAAGTAATAAATTGTAAATTATTATTCTTCAATCCTTAATCTCTTTGGAATAAATAAAACGAAATAAATTTTGCAAGATATTATTCTATCTTCTTTTCTGTGAAGAATTTCGATAAAATAAAAGTTCCAAAAAATCAAACAAATCTAAAATATTTCTGAGTAAAAAATTAAAAACTTATTAATGATCAATATGACGAAAATGTTTAGCTGGAATTAAGGTTATTATTTGAATATTTCTTCGAATCTGAGCCGAGATAAAATGTTGCCATTGTCAAACAGAAACAGCCGGCTGCGAAAGTCAGAATAATCCACACACGTCAGATTTACCGTACCATCGAGATCTCTCCCAGCGGGCAAGCTTAACGTGTCATTAGTCATTACCATCGAGGTCATTGCCGCGAATGGTGACGTAATTTGACTAAAGCCAAACGAGAGAGAGAAAGAGAGAGAGGAGAGAGAAAGAGAGAGAGGAGACTGCTCGGCTATTCATGATCGTGTTCGCGTTTTCACGAGGGTTTTCCCATCTTTTATTACGCGAAATCAATCGATCGCGCGAGGGAAATTGGTGCAACAACGCCATCACATATGGTCAAACGGCGACAAAAAAGAGGGTGGTCGCCTAACGAGGAATGACCAAACAGCGGAAGTACATCGATGAGCCGACCATGCGAAGAACGATGTTTAGACGTGCGTGTGTTTTGTTGCGTCCACACGAGATTTTTTTTTAAGTCCTAATAAAATGAATGCAGATAGATTCGATTTCCTCTCTTGCTAAATATAAGATTTAATCTCATCCCATATTTATGTTCTGAGATCAAATAATTTTGGAATATTATTATTATTGAACCGTATAATAACAAAAATTAATGGTCACTAATTTTCTAGAGAAATATTATGTTTTATAATTCATAAGTGGAAAAATTAAGAGTATTATTATATCCTTTTATATTACAATATGTTATGTGCGCGCGTTATTTATAGTAGACTCAATATTCGTCTGTTAATGCATTCTCGCTACTATTGTTCTCCGTAAAAAAAAATTAAGTAATTGCAATTCAGAATCCTCGAAGTATGCAACGAACTTTCTTGAAAAATTCTCCCTCTGTGCCCGAACAAGCACATAAATCCATGAGGTAAACGCGCCCGGCCTCGAATTTCACGTGAGTAATTTTATAACCGTAAATCGACCTTTCAACGATCTTACGAGCCGCGTGAAAAGAGTGACGGAAAGGAGGAAATAGAGAAAGAGAGAGAGAGAGAAAGAAGATGGATAAAAAAAATGCGGCATGAGGAAGAAGCAACGCGTGTGACGTTCCTTCCCCGTCTTTCTTTCATGCCGACGAAAAAACCGCAAAAACCCGCGTGTATAAATCGTATGCAAAGACGAGGTGAAAGCGCGGTCGTGCCCTTAATTTAGTTAATTTAGATTTTATCCGTTAGTCCCGGAGAGAGAAGAGAGAAGCGCGCGCGCTTTTTTCGCGGGCGATTCTTCCTCGGAGGGGAAAAAAAGCGGCCGGTACACGGGAGACAACGAGGATGGGGTTGAAAACAAGCCAACGGCACCACTACGGCATTATTATATACTTATTTGAGGGATACACAGGCTGTAGAGAGCTCGAGTCCCCGCTTTCCTCTTTTTTTTCGAGAGAACCCGCATTATTTTTTTTTCTCTCTTTTGCTTCATTCTCGTTTTTCTATTTCCTCTCTCCCTTTGGAAGACCTGCTCTAGGACAATGATAAATATTGCTCCTTCTCTTTCTATCTGTCTCTCGAGGACCGAGCTGCACCCCTCGAGGATTCTCCTCTTTTCGCTCGCCCGCGGCTTTATTATAATCGGTGTGAAATGATAACCGATCGTGGAAGCTGGTTTTCGCGCGACCAGACGATACGGCACGGCGCCGTGATCTGTTTTTCTTGGCGCAAAAACAAAACCGTACTCCGGGCGCAAGACGAGGGTCACGGTATAAGGTAGAAGGGTAGAACGCGACGTTGGTTACGAGGTAAAAAATTTACGGTTTTAAAATCACGCGAGAAATTATTATGCTCGACGGTGCGGTCGATGGAGGCAGTTGAATCTGCGTGAGATTTCCGATGCGATTTTTTGCACTTTGCAATGCACTTTGTCGCATTGTCATTCCCCGGTACTACTCGCATCTCGCATCTTCGGCTTTAATCGCCAACGTTTTTAAATTTTGATGAGTGACTTTGCCCTAATTTTCTTTTGCACCGTGGAATTGTGACGATTATTTGCTTCGCGAAAATGTTTTTGTCGACCACTTCGTATGCTTTCGTTACTGATACATTGTGTGTTACGCGTATTTTATGACTGAAAATTATTTTAACAAGATTATGAATTAATTATGTAATATTTTTCTATTCTAATGTTTCGTAAAGCACATATTTGATGAGACATATTATTTAATAATATATTTTACAATATCTTTTAACATTTCTGCATATTTTAATTTTGCAACTATAAAATAATTAATCTTTTCAAAAAAAAATCGACTTTCTTAGAAATTATTATCTAAATTAAAATCGAAGATTCTGCAACATGTGTCGCACGTGTAACAGTTGAGATTATGAATTTTAACTGTCCTACTAAGTTTGGACGTCGTATCGATTTTCTTTTTTTTTATGACGCTTTTTATTAAATCATCCTCCATGAAGGACTCGGCTTTCCCACACCTCATCTGTGTTTTTATGCTCACTTAAGAAATTGCGCCGTAACAAAATCGTGATCGCCAACTCCAACTTTTTGCATGATTCTCAAATCGTGAAGAACGACAGGGCGCTGGGCGCTAAGTGCGAATATACGTGACTTTCGGAAAAAAGGGAAGACCCACGTGGAAGGTAGGGAGCTGCTGGGACAGCGCACTAGAGGGGTACGCTGGCTGACCGTGCCCGGGGGGTGACTTACGATGGACATGTGCAATTTGACCTGTTGACCCCGGAGGCCGTGGGGCGGCGCATGGGGGCGAAATGTATTTGGGGTAAAAATAATACAATTTACACATAATAGGGAAGGAGGACGGGACCGCGACGGGGGGATGCAAGCGCGCGCGTGTATTCAAATGACGTGTGCACGTGGGGCACACGTATGGGGCAAAGATGCAACGCGACGGGGGGAGGGAGGACAGTGTGCCCCGGCCGGTGCACAATAGCCGATTCGAATCGATCGATACCTCGTCACCTTCGATCGCTCATGAATACGAAACAAACGCGACTACTCCGGTCACTTATGGCTGTTTTCCCTCGTTCGTTGGTGTTTGTTTTTTTTTTTCTTTTTTTAACGACGTGCAAGGTCTCGTTAAAAAAGCGAGGCGAGAAAAAATGAGCGCAAGACGATCATGGAGGATTTCTCACGAGTTCTTCAGCTGCTCGATGCAAAAAAGCAACGCGAATATCACCACAAAGTTCCAAAGTTCACCAAAAGATTAGGGAAAAATTTTGAAGAGTATTTTATCCGCAGGAAGCAATTTTCTCACGAGCTCTCTCTCTTTCTCTCTTGTTGGTGTGTAAGTTTTTTTATTAGAAAAATTCTTCAAGGTGCACTATAGTATTTTTAACACTGGACATTAGCTGTCCTCAGCAACTCGTAGTAGCTGAGACGTCTGTCACGTAAATTAAGCGTATTTCTTTAACATCTGCTACTTTTTTGATCGCGTCTCTTTCTCTCTCTCTCTCTCTCTTTTTCTCCCTCCCTGACTCGTAGAGAATTCTTTTGAAACAAAGATTTATTTTTCTTAGATACGTCAAATAATGCATGGCGTTTGAGATTATTTAAATCACCCATCTTCTTCTACTCTGTCATTTTATTTTAACCAAGTTCTCGTACGGATTAGCACTTGAGAGATAATTACATCCAAGACAGCAACAGGATCATCTTCTCTGTATCTCTCCCGAAAGACCCGAATTTTGTCGGCCGTGTTTCAGACGGGAACTTGAAAATAGCCCCGGGGCATACATCCGTTGCAGGGACTGCGTGCACACGCAACACGCACACGGAACCCCGAGTTCTACCCCGGTGACTATTTCTGTGCCAAGGCATGCAGCCCCGTGTGTTATGTCTGTCTCGCGTGAAAATCCTAACATCCCTCACACGGCTCCTACCTCTCCTTCTGCTCCTCTTTTCCCCCTCCCCCTCTCTCTTTCTCTCTTCCTTATCGGATAGTTACCCCTAGCCTCGTCCTCTCTCGTCTACGAAAACGTGAGTCCGCCCATTCGTTCTGACTCATCTAAACGCGGATAAGAAGGACGAAAATAACCGACGCACCCTACGACAACGGGGAGAACGTTGCATCGGATCGTTCGCGTCGTCATTTCCAAAGAGAGAGAGAAACAAGCATAATAATCTTAATTTGTTACTTATAAAATATTAAAGAGTTTTATACAAAAATACAATAAATCTACGAATTTTATAAAATGAGAATACAATGTAATGTATGAATTTTATAAAAGAGAGAAATTATATAAATGCTGAAGAGAAATTGGATATTTGAGATACGCCGTAATAAATCGCAATTTTTTCTTTTAACGACTGATTCCGAGCAAGTGTATATTAAATTAAAAGCTTTATATACTTCGGAGCACGTGCAACAAGATTGCACGTACATAAGTGATTAGAATTTGACGTGAAAGTATTGAATCATTTCTCTCGTCTTGCAGAAAAGATCATTTTTGACTTTATCTGATTTATCGCTCCAATCGGCGTATAAATTGTTTAACTACACGAGACTGACTTGCGCGAATATGAGAGTACTGTATTTTTTAAAAATTGCAACCGCAATAACCGTTCTTACTTTTAATATCCATGATTAAACACACATGTTCCTTATCTGATGTCGATTCGGTGTAGCGACTCGTAGAATTTACAGTCGGCCGCGGCTGTACGGGGACACCCCCGTTATCATCTTCACGTGCGCATATACGTAAGTACGTAGGTATATCGAATCCGATCGGCGATAATAAGCAAGCCACTGGCGAACGATAGAGAGCTACAGCGTTACGTGGCTTCCACACCACCTTCCCCTCTCCCATCCCATCGTCGACATCGTACACGTCCGCAATGATATTTATCGTCGGGCCGCAATTAATTATCCTCCGATGGGAATAATTAGCCCGGTCAGAGATACGGAGGAGAGTCGCAAACGCGTGCCTGAGAGCAAACTTTTTCTTTCTCATTGTGAGCTGAATCTGGGAATAGCGACATTTGTGGCACTGGCGCGAGGCGGCCAGAGGCTGATTGATGCCTAATTGATGTTTCGCGGCCGGTTAATTATAATTAGCCCGGCCGGAAGTAATTAGAATAATTAGTCGCCGTGAGTCTAATGACTGAGAGGCCTTACCACGTACGCGAACTCGCGTACTCGCGAAATGTAGCGGAGGAGAAAAATATATAATCAGAGAATGACGGTTCCCGATTAGTCATCTTCTATAATGGCGTCGAGAATTTTTACTATTTAGAAATTTCAACAAACTATTTATAAATCGTTTTAACAATATTATGCAATTAATTTGCAATTTTATGAATTATTTAATATAATTAAAAGCACAAGAATTATTATTTATATGGATATTTATTAAATTCTAATATTATTATTATAATCTAATATATAATAATGATTATATATAATAAAATAACATATTTTTAACTATCATATATCTTTCTCGCTGCAATCGGTATATATACGCGACATATATCGAGCTCGTGGCTCGTTGGATTTTTCGCGGTCTGTTCCCGCAGTGTTCGTTCCGAAGGTCTGAAGGTATTGACCGGTGGCCCTCTTGGTACAGCTCGGTACCAAGGCCCCCGGTAAGGCGCACCGGCTATATGGCCATCCGTGCTGGCTGGCACCGACTATCGAACAAACTGACCAGTAGTCACGATATCCGACTGTAGCCAACCCCCGCGAAGCACTTTACCTGGCACCCCTTACGGACGCCGGACTTATCGTCTGACAGACATGACGCACGAACATAAGTCTATAGTATAATAACACGATACAAGCGATATTCGAATTTGTCTACCCTTTATATAATGACGCAATATAAAATGAGAATCTCAATGTCTACGTTTTCTGAAACTTGCATCTTATCAATTTTTCTCTTTTTTAATAACAATATGTTTGGATTAAAAAAATGAGTTTTTATACATTTAAAGCGATGTACCGATCAGATATATTTATAGTTTTTATTCTACAGGCGATGTGAAATGAGAGAGATTCTTCTCTATTCGAGTGCATTATCGGTTGTTATATTATTTAAATACAAATCGATATTCTTATCTGATTAGAGTTTTATTATCTTAAAAATCGCGCGCTTAATGCGAGATTTAAACAGATTATACTTAAAATTGCAATGGATTAAATTTTGACATGTGCTTGTCACGCTAAATGTTTTAACGGATTATGGAACTCTATTGGAGCAATTTCGTACGATATTTATATGCTCAGATTTCACATAAACATGTCGTGCAAGATGCGATATCTCGATTATATAGGGCAGTCAGAAATTATTATTATTTGAAACCACACTTTTACGTAAAAAGATTATAACATTTACTCCGACGTGACAGATATTGTCATAAAAAATCTGATGTATATATATTTCTTTTTTTCGACTTATTATTTATTTTCTAATAATAATGCTACTTCTTAGAATTTGACTTTTTTATTTCCATTACTATCGATATATTTCTCACTTTATCGTTAAACGATGATCGTGTGTTTTCACTCATATAATTGTTACAATCATTTATTAAGCATGAATTATTAACCGATAAAAGATATAAGCTTTATTTCGAATGTATTAAGAAGAATCTCTCGGACAATAATATAGATTCACGGCTTATCCCGCTCTTGTGAAATGTCTTAATGCGTTTCCGCCGAGTCCCTTCGCTTTCATTCGTTGCGTTTATCTGCAGTCATAAGGACTAGGAGAGGACATCTCGAATGCGCGCGATCCTTTGTCCCCGTGAAATTGGAAGAAACACTCGGCGCGGGACACAGGACAACGAAGACGGCAAACTCTCTCACGGAGGTGCATCCGTTCTTCCGTGAATGGGAAACGCGTGTATTACACACGCGCGTGTTCACGCTCACGATCGCAACCAGAGGAGATCCAGGGCGATCCTTTCGCGCGGCCACCGAGAGGGAGGCGGAGGGAGACTCACGAGGAGAGAGACGACAGTTGCGCGAATGGGCCCCTATGGGTCGCCAACAGGGGGACCCTCGGCTCCTTGGGAGAGAACGTAGCGCGGGAAAAAGGGTTCGTAAAAAAATGATCGGCCAGGATCTAAGATATAAAAAAAAGATTCGTCCCCCCTCGCGCGCCCTTACGGTATCCTTTCCCCAGGGCTAAGAACGCACGGCGATCAACCGAGGATTGAGGGGGTTTTTGCAGCTGGCCCCGTCCCGAATTACGGACGAAAAGGATTCGGGGGTCCATTCTTCTTCCCTGGACGAATAAGCTCCAAAGGACCTGCGTCCATGCGAGATGCGTCTGACCTGCACCTCATCCTCTAACGCTGCCCTCGATTCACGTCTCGGGGCCCTTCACTTATCGCTCCTTCTACCATTATGTCCCCTCGACTCGGAGACTTTTATATACGTCTCCCCTTTTTTCTTTTTTTTTTTTATTCGCTCGGTTCTCACCCACCTCTACGGTGTGATATGTATTTCATACGTGATCATATTGTCGCCGCTCTGTGTCCTGCTGTGTGACAGAAGATATTTTCAAAAGGGTTGTCAAAACTTTTAGAGTATACACATGTAATGTTTTTATGAGCGTCCGTACGAATGATATGATAAATTATCTTTCAGTATATATGTGTATTTTTTATATGAAATTTATCTGATTGACATTTTAATCGAAAAAATTGTACGAATAATAGAGAATTATGGTTTTTGCAATAATTAACTCCTGTATATCGCTATTTTTATAAATTATGTATGTCTCGTAAAAATTGTTACTCATGAAAAAATTCTTTGAAAATCATCTTTTTAAAATAGAATAGAAATTTAAAAGATACAAAATATTAATCGTGAACAATACGTTTTAAATATATTTTATATAAAGCAATGTTTTTTGAAAGAGTTTTTCACATATATTAATGTCATACATTATCTTTCGCTCTGATTCAATAAATTTTTTGCGACTCGAGTCAACGATTAAATATGCCAAATAAATTCCAATCTGTGGTGGCCTCATCGCGTATCGAGAAATTTTAATCAAACGCGGATAAGAAGCTCGCGAGTATTGAACAAAGATCTTTTTGCTGCGATTTCTGGGTCACTTTTGGAAGGTCTCTTTGTAACATGCGACAGCGTGTTTTTGTATATTAGGAAACTTGGCCGCGCGTTGGCTCCTCCTCTGGGATTCGTGTCCTCGGCCGCGACCAGGACGCGACGCAGAAAAGCAGCAAAGCGTCCGACAGGATTATGTCACATGGTCTAGCACGCCGGGCCGTCCTCAAACGAGATTCGTTTTCGTGGTTCAACGAGGATCGTGAAAGATCACAAATTGCTCGGACAATTTTCTATGGGGGATCGATCTTCCTTACTAAATGCCCGCTTCTAGAGACGTCGAATGGGATTACATCGCGTGAAACGGAATGGATTTGCTCGGCTAGCATACTAGGAGAAAAGGTGTTTCTGGATAAGGGCGCTAAAAGCGAATTCTTTGTATAGGCAAATTTCGACAAGTTTTAACTGAGATCGATCGATACTTGAAATCTGGATGAAAGGTATCGCCTTTAAATAATTATCGATCGGTTAATGCAGGTGAAAAAAATTGTCTTTTGTAATCGATTAGTACAAATTGTTGATCTTTAATTAGCATTTATATATTTAACTTCGATTGTGACGCGGTCGCCATTTACGATTATTACGAACTCAGTTTCCACGCCTTAATGACGGTGGAATCCGATTCTTATCTGTCTCGAGAGGCTGCTGTTGTCATTATTGGAATATCCGTTTGCAACGTCATTGGTTCGAGCTATCTCCGCGCAAATACTTTCGCTCTGCGCTACTTAATCCGACGCATAATCACGTGTTCGCGCTTCGATCGAGCACGATAGCCGCGATTAATAACTCGAATGGAGAGGCGATTCCGACTTGCATCGGCGGGTGGAGCAAATTGATGAAACAATCGAGATTTAAAATGTTAAAAAAAAAAAAAAATATGCCACATTGAGCAAAAGAAAGGATGTTAAATTCCGTAAAAACACACTTAGGTTGTCCAAAAATTCTTTAACATGTCTTATGTGGAATATTTCGACTCTATACTAGTGCCTCTTTAGCCACAAGTATATAAATAATTAGAAACAATATTAAATAGATAATTAAAAAACAATAATAATAATTCTCATATTAAAATGTGTTCGATATATTAAATGATATACAAAAAAAGTGCTTTAATATTACGAAGTTAATAGGAGGCCAAATCCACATTCAGATATCATCAAAATTGTTCGGATTCACGCGCTTTTTTTTAATCTACGTGTTCATTTATTCTTGGCAACATTATCTCTTGAACAGAGGTTTTTCTCGCAAGTGCCATTATCACATGCAAGATAGAGTCCGCGCGCCGACAATAAATTTATTCCGGCCGAAAAATCTCCGGGCACGGAATCTTTCGTCCGTGGTCACGCGTAGAAAAGGTGGTATCATCGTCGTCGCCGTCGTCGTCGCCACATTACGGGAGAGAGGGAGCAAACAATTGTACAAATAGCGCCGTATTTCATGATAACACATGTACAAACAGCCTTACGTAAAGCTGGCAATTACGATAAAACTGGACGGGCGAGAAAAAACATGTGCGCTTTTCGTGTACACAGTAAGAGGAGGAGAGGGGGGTGGGGGGAAGATGTCAAAGAAGGCACGTGGTTTTTGGGTCATCGCTAGCAGAATGACTTCACGTAGCAACTGACTCTGTGATGCCCGATAAAGTTTAAACGACCAAAAATCTTCCAAAAATTCATTCATCTCGCCCTATATTGAGAAAATATTACTTTTTTTGTTAATTAAATATAGTATAATTTGTTAAGAGATTGACTATATTTAGATGAATTGTGATATTTAAATACAAAAGAAAGAACATTTATCTGCGTTAACAAAAATGAGAAATTATAACAAAGCTTTGAAAAAGGAAGCTTTATTTCGGTTTCAAGTCTCTATTATTGCACGTATTTATACGATTTTAGAGAATTATCATAATTTACCGCGTAACGTCATACAAAACAATTTACTTCTTATTTAATTAATTATTCTAAAATGCGATATATATATATATATACTTGCGCGATAACTCATTCTACGAGCAAATTACCTATATTTTCACATTTTCACTGGTGCTAATTAAGATCTATATTTGTCGAAAAATTTAATTAAATTCCCGTCTCGCCCACGTTACGGATGCAACACAAACAGAAATTGCGCGTAGCGTAAACGTGTCGTCTTTGTCGTCGAGCTTCTGTTGTACCGCTCGAGGATAGGTCCTTCGCAACACCCGTAGGTGCAACAATTCTGCATTAGCATTGCTCACACTGCGGAATCGTCTCGGCGAAATCGTGTTTGGACGGAAGGTTGATTAATCATTATCATATCTTTTTGCGAGGAGGATAAAGAGAGAAAAAGCGACATGAATCATTGGTCCTGCTGATCGAGTCATATGATGAAATAATACGATGAGATTCTTTCTCGATCTCTTTCTGCATTACATACTTTGTAAAAAATGATTACGAGATCTACAATGGGCGAATTGTAACTGTAATACACGTGGCATTTCAACGTATTAAAAGAAGAAACTTGTTTATTATTTTTTTCTGATATTCGCTTACATTTTGTTAAATTTTTGCCTCATTAAAGAATTGTTTCGTAAAGTTAATGAGATAATAAAAATATTTCGATGTAAAAGTATATTTATTAGAGAATAAAAATGGTATTTAATTTGTACTTACGTCATTTACACGAATGATACTTTCTTTGAATGTTGCTTCCTTTACAAAATGTACTAAATTTGGCAAAAGATAAAAAAAAAAAAATAAAAAAAGATTACGAGCATAGACAAACGCACAAACGTGATAGACTTCCCAGATATACATTTCCCATCTATCTATGTGTATTGAGAACTGATTTGCGTACCTCGCGATTCAATCGGCTCCGCGATTTAGCTCTCGAACATCCGGAAAACGAAGGTAGGTGCCCTCTGACATGGAAATGGAGAAGTTGTTGATACCCAGTGCGGGCTTTCCAGGAGGAGCATGCGCCGACTGTACGTCAGGTATCTGCCGTATCGATCGTGTGTGCGACGAGGATAATAAGGGAACTCCGTGGAACACCGGGGACCGGATGAAAGAAAGCCCGGGCGCGCGCGTGTGAAAAGAGCCTAAGGTGCGCGCGCGCGCGGCTCCTGCGGCTAGGCAACCCAACTTACACGAGATTACGCCGGAGCCAATAGCACGGCAAGAGCGCCCGTCAAAGGCATATCTCAATGTGTATGTGGTATGAGCCGAGTCTCTAAAAGGGGATTAGAGCTCCTCGTATTCCAGGATATACGCCCGCACACGTACCCCCCTTGGCAGACACGTGTGTACGGGCGTGGGCGGTATGTGTACGTGGATACATCTCCTCATAGAGGTGTGTGCAAGTACATCGAACGTCGCGCGGGAAGTCTTTGCCGACGAGGAACGGATTCCCGATGACGCGATCAAAGAAAAGAGCGGGCGCCGTAGGTGGATAAACGGGCGGATGGGGGAAAGGTGAGATGTGAAAGGATACGTTTTGCGAAATATCTGGAGCGTACTCGATGGATGTTTTCGACAAGGAGCATTACGCGGATTTAAGGGACACGGATTCGGGATTTGATATGCTAAAACCCGGTCTAGTCGTTGATTCATGGAAATTTATTCAGGAATTAAATCAAAGATAGAAACGTGTGTTTTTAAATAATCAAGTTATTCAACTCGAAATATTATCTTTGCAAGTCAGCGGGATGAGAATTTGTTAATCGCGAGAAGATTTAGAAAAAGATTTATGGATTAATTAATTTATATATTATTTATTACTTTGTTTATAATATGTCATTATTTGTGATTATTATCAATACATGCACGTATATCTACGGTTTTGCTCTGTTTGGCTTACCTCTTAGTTCTTTAAGTTTGATTTAAATTGTCGAATCTGTGCTCTCTCTTTCTCTCTTTACATTCTTTTTAATTTAATATACATAAATTATAATATAATAGAATCATGAAATTTTTACTCTGTATTATATATAGCCTACGTTGGAAATAACTTATTATGAATAATTCATATCTCTATTCTAAGATCAACATAAATGCAGTAATTTTCATTAATGATTAAATCCTATATTTTAAAATCATTGATCGTTTTCATATCGTGAAGCAATCCTGAAAGAAGATCGTGGTAGCAGAATGTCATTATATAATTATATCTGTCAATTACTAATCAATTATTTCAGTTAATATCAATCAACATTTTCGAAATAAAATTCCAAATGCCATTTCTAATCTGCTAATCAAAACCTATTTATATTATTATACGAGAGTGATCGATCGTTCATTCGAGGCCTTATCCTTTCACTCTGAATTCGAGAAAACTTTTCACGGCAGTTCGTCGCGAATGAAAGTTCAACCGTCGAACGAAACTCCGACGATGAAATAATGTAACGGTGTGGGGGCTGGTTTTCAAAGTCGCCGTTGACTTTCACCGTCGCCAATTATACGGCGCTTTCGATTTTTGCCGCGAAAAGTCGTATCTTAATTTGAATAAATTTCCGAACGAAGATGCTTTTTCTCTCGCTCTCTTCATCCCCTTCTCAAGCCGTCGCCGTCCTCTCTCAAGTGCTCATTCAAGCCTCTTCCTTACTCTCTGTTACTCTCTCCTTCTCTCGCGACGACGGTGTCGTAAATCGCGAGTTCACTTTCCGCACTTTTCACCTAGTTGGCGCGCCGCCAGGGTGACGGGGCACAGGGGTAAGGTGCTGAAAAAAGCTGCGTGGGGAGGCAGGTGGGTGGGAGAATGCCAGGCCGAGAAACTTTACTTTCCGAGGGGTGCGAAACTTCCCCTTTAAGACGCAACCGCGACCCGCCGCGACATTTTACCACGTTACTACGCGCTTAACCCCCGGAATTACTTCGCTCCTCTCCACCGACCCCGTTTTTGTGCAACTTTGCGAGCAAATTGTCGCGTTTTGCGAAGTATATCCACAGGATTTGTAATACGAATCAATCGTCGAAGGAAAAGTTGTATAACAACTGTTGTATAAAAATTAGCATCTTATGCGTAAAAATTTTCTCACTATAGATTTATCTCATATATTATATAAAAAATTATTAATTTTTTTAAAGAGATATCTATTCTCTTTTTTTAATATTCTCTATATTATATCGATTTTAAATATCTTGTTGGGTAGAGCATCTTTTCAATATCAAAAAGTAATCCTATCATAAATATTATGAACGATTTTTTGAATAATTTGTTAAATACAAAATCTTTTCACTATATATATAAAAAAATGATTTTACAAGCTATTTAAGATATTTGAAAATTACGATACATACAAATTTGCGTATGGACAATCGGTTGATAATCCATTCGAAACGCTCGCTCTCCGCTCTCATATAGCGGAAACGTCAAAATTACCGGACAAATTCCGCACGTGCGGTCACGGAGTGGATCACCCCAATGTCCAGTTTGTCTAGTGACGGACCTGCGCGTTTCGCATGGCAAGATCATGCGGCGAAGACCCGGAATCCGATTGGACCGTCGGATTTTGTCGGGGCGGGTTCTAAGCTGGTTTAGGGGCAGTTTGCGTGTGGAGCCATCCATCCCCCTCCTTCTCTTTTACCACCCTGACTGCGGAGGGTGTGCGAAAGTACCGACCTGCGGTCACGTGCTGGACAAGACGCAGGCAGCTCCCTTGTCACGCGCGGCACGTGCTGCACGCGTGCTGTCAGGTGACAGCAAAGATTTATGGGAACGAGAGAGGAGAGACATACTCTGGTCACTTTTTATAATTATTAGGGTCGAGAGAAATTTTTTTTCATTGTTTGATAGGCGAGATAATTTGAGCTGATGAGCTCTTGCAATGTATATTTATCTATCGAAACGAATGATGTTGACGATTATGTAGAGTGTTTGAAATATTCCGCATTTTCTATTAATTAGAAATTCTTCATTGGCGCTTATTTTTTACCAATATACTTTTTATTTTTAATATTATGTTTGTCGATATTTAAATCTATTATTTAATATATAATTTTTGTAAATAAAGTACTTGTGTTTCTGAAACTTTTGAATCTTCAAGTACTTGCAAAATTAAAAATATGTTTCAGTAAAATGCATATTTTTTAATTAGGTTTCTAATATTTATAATCTGACTATAAAAAAATACGTGACATGCCTAGAATATATTGTATAAGACCATTAAAACTAGAACTCAACGATAAGTATATAACATGGTTGTATGGTAGAGTAGTTCTTCACTATAAATAGAAGACATGCGGAATAATTAATCAATTTCTCATTGGATTATGTATATGAATCCATGATATGTCGACTCAATTTCGTACATATATCTTCTATCTATACATGCAGTCAACATATCAGTCTTCGACTATACCACAATTAATCTCTTATGAATCCACTCACCCTCGATCCAGCGAATTTGTCTGTTAAATATATTTCACGTTTGCTCGGACGTCGCAAACCACTCAGATCGAGACAGACAGTGTCATATCCACGATGGACGAGTCACGCGGGACAAAAACATGAGACTACAATTCTTTTCGCGTTGAAACGCGCGCGCGGGGAGGAGAGGGATAAAAGCGAGGGGGGAACGGCGGATCTCGGGGGTTGGTTATGTGACACACGAGCCACCCCTGCGAATGGCCGAGCGGAGCCCGGCCGCCAAACAATCGATATATGCGTTCAAAATGGCCGCCAAGAACGCCACCCACCCCACTCCACGTCTCCCTTTGCCCCGTTCTACGTATACCGCCTTAACCCCCCCCCCTTTCCCCCCGTTCTCGTCCCGGAACCCTTCCTCTCACCCACAGGCCTCACCCCCGTCGAGCTCTCTACATCCCTCTCACGTATGCCCCCGAAGCTCTTTAACTTCGGAATCCAGCCACTGACTGCCAACCAGCCAATACTATCCCTGTCGTCCGCGAGGGTGTTCGCTTTCTCTCTCTCTCTCTCTCTCTCTCACTCGTTTTCTCTTGAATTCATCCCCTTTTACCCTCTCGCCTTCTCTCCTTTATCTTTTATTCGTCTTTGTCTACATTTTTCATTTCTCTCGGTGCTTTTCTTTTTTTTCTTTTAGGATATCTGCTCTGTTCGCCTCCAACGTGAACGGGCTCGGTCCTTACCCTCAAAAATAACGTCCTCGCAAATAGATAAAGCTCGCGAAATTTATTGCTGCGCGCGAAGTATTGCGACTTTTGCGCAAGTGCCGTGCACGAGTCGCGATAAAGAGCCAAGGAGGAGGCCAGGCCGTAATCCAATTTTGAATGCACGAGGGTGCGAATTTAGATTCTTCATCCCTTCGACCAGTTTTCAAGTTAGAAATGATCTGGTACTACGTATGATTTGTTTGTTAATATACAATTTTAAAGCAATTAAAATTCATTTTATAAACGCGAGTTGCAAAATGATGTCTTAGATTTTAGATGTTGAATGCGCTCTACAAGACTGGACTATTCTTCCTGTAGGTTTAGGCAAAACTATAATTATGATAATTTGATTCAACGCTTAACGCGAATTTAAAAGGTAGGAGACGCACGTTGAAGGAACCAAATCATTTTTTGTTTTAGCGCTGGATATATTCCTCGAGGTGAAGATTTCATCCAACGTACTTAGAGATCGAAGAAGATGAAAGGAGACGACAGAAGCGACGAGAAAGTGAAACCGGAAGAGGAAGAGCGCGAAACTGGTGAGTTTATTAAAATATAATGGCGTTATCAGGACAGCCACGGGAGAGTGAAGGGAGAGGCGTCAGCTTTAAGAGGGAAGTTTTCTTAAGTGTTCTTAATTAGAAGGGACCTGTTGCTTCGGAAAAAACCAGGTCACGGCCGTAGACACGCCGACAACGACGACGACGACGACGACGTCCCTATCTTCTCCCCTCCCGTCTCCGTCACCACCCTTAACGACCCCCAGACGCAGACTCGCCCGACGCCGCAGACTCGTAACAGTCATTATTTTCTTCTTCTTATTCTTCTTTTTCTTCTTCTTTTTTTTCTTCTTCTTCTTGTTCGTGCTTCCCATCTTATTTTTCCTCATCGTCGTCAATCTTCTCTCAGCGTTTCTCTTCTCTTTCTTTTGCTTCTTTCACTATACACGAGCTTCTTTTTTCACGTTTACTTCTTACCCTCCGCCCCCTCCCCCGGGCGGCACAATGTCCATAGAATATTTAGCAGGTCGCAGCCTCTTGCTTATAGCTAAATGTCGTCGCTTTAAAAGAAGTAACATCGCGACTGAGTGAGTACTCGGGCGTCTTAACTAACACGGTGATATTCACGTGCTGAGTGCTTTGAGACATCTCCTGGCCGCGAACATTATCTCGATCTCGAAACGATTGATTGAGACTCGATCTCACTCCGCGATATATTCGTTCGAGTTTTCTGAAAATTGATATTCTGGAATGACAGTCTATTTGATATATCGAAACTTGGTGATCTGTTTACTTTGTTTCACGATGCATCTGCTTGTCTTCACTCAAGTACTTGCGTTTCAAGAAATTCTAGAATATATCAGGAATAAAACTGTGTGCGAGTGTAATGTCATGAAAGAATGCATAATGTTAAGAATAAATTTATCATCAATACACTGGAGCATATTTTGCGGAAAATGCGACAATTACTTTAAAACAGATGCTACAAGCAACTTTTATAACGTATCAGGAGTTTAAACATTTCATTTATTTCGCAAGAAAATTATATATATAAATATATCGAAACATTTTTATTAAATGTAATATAATATCATA
The DNA here is from genome assembly GCF_003651465.1 of Formica exsecta. Lineage (NCBI taxonomy): Eukaryota > Metazoa > Arthropoda > Insecta > Hymenoptera > Formicidae > Formica > Formica exsecta. The sequence goes on from NW_021849218.1 coordinate 1,331,799, forward strand.
TAAATTGCAAAGTATATTGTAGAATGTAACCGTTATACACAGATACAATTTCAGGCAAATATCGAATCTACCAATTAGGTCGCCGTAGGTATCCGTAATGTATTTCAATGAAAATCGGCGCGCCTATTGTATAGTTTGCTACAGGACTCTTGTTCGAAGGACCTTGTAATGCGATACCAGTCTCTTCTCGAGAGATCTAGACCTATCCGGCGAAGAAAACGCCGCTCGAAATATCGATGGCGACGACGACGACGAGCAGTTATATACCTCGCGCGCATCTGCCGGCGTGGCTTCCGTTCTAGATCCGCGCGAGTATCGACGAAGGTCGAAAAAAGAGAAGAAGAAGAAGAAAAAAAATAACGACCAAGATGCAAATTTTTTTTCGCTTCCCGCGCCCCTTTCGCGCCAACCCTCGCCGGTTACGTGTAACGGTTTTTGTCGCGGGAAATTGAAGAGAAAGAGAGAGAAAGAAAAGACAAGAGTAAAAGGGAGAAAGATGGACAAGGAAGGGTTGAAGGAAGAGGAACCTCCGTCAAATAAATTTGAATATCGATGCCCATTGAATCCGATCGAAGGGGTTCGGCAGAAGTCTCCTTTCACGTTGCGAAAGGGTTGCAATTTGAATATTCTCGTCGGGGTAACTAGGACGCGTATCGTCGGAGGCGCAGAAGGAAGGGAGAGGAGGGGGAGAGGGTTACCGGGAGGGGTACCTCCCCCTTGCTTTTTTTCTCTATTTGTATACTTCGCGAGCGGCATTGTGCCCGCGAGGAAAACCCAACACCCAGCCACCAGCCCCGAGGCCATTATGTTCCATTATTAAAGTAATCAGCGTCATTGTGACGGGCGTTCGGTTTTGACTAATACGAGAGTATCGGCGGGAGAGGGGTCCCGATCGGCAGGTAACCCGTTCCCCCAAGGTTACGTCAACTTCACGGCGGGTGAAGGAACTTTCGCGACTTGGAAAGTTTCGACGACGGAAAATTGGGCTTCGAATCTTTTCTCGTATATATTGTCGCGTTGCACCTCCATGTAAAGTAGAATCGCGCAGTAAAATATCGCAAGTGGAAAGTAAATAGATAAACGGAATGTCTATATACGAGGGAAGAAAGAGTATATTGTGGATTTAAAATCTCTCGTAAAACAATATTTTGTATTATGCTTTTAATGGAGCTCCGATATTCTGTAATATTGATTGGACGAACGAATATTGGTGTGTAGTCATATATACATATATATATAATTAAAACGCGTATAAAAATATATCAAACGGTTTGTTTAAAAAAAATCACGCGATATTATATCGAATTCAAAACTCTTGCTATCGATCCTTGAACAAGGTAACCATCATAAGATCAAACCGGCCTAACTTTTGCGTATACCGCACGTAGAATACGTTACGTAAAAATAACAGACAACTTGACGGAGGGATATTAAAAATTACGAGACGGGCTGCGCATTTGTGTGCGGGAATTAAAAGCGGCGAGAAAGAGAGAGTCCTGAAGGGCCCTCGACGTGACGCAGGCTATCTCGAAATCGCGAGGCCCATCGAGTGCCCTCGAAGATAAAAATCAAATTCTATACGTAGCGACAGAGGTGCGAAGCTCGTGCATGCATGGGTGACCGCATTGTCGGTCCCGGTGACGTCTTAACTAAGTCCTACGTGGAAAAGGGTCGCCCGGGCCAAGGCCCGGATACTCTTCGCCGGTCAGATATCGCGATTCCCCACATCTGCCGCGAGGATGGACGGGCGGAATTAGAGCAGATCCTTGTCAGAGCTAAAGGATTTAATACAATTCAACGTCACGAAGAAACGTAACATTCGCGAACGCTCGATAGAGCCACGAGAAATCGAAATATATTAGTCGTACAAATGTGTAATATATTTTATTTAGATATCTAAAATTTCAAGTTTTTCTCCATTGTTCATTATGTATGCGCGATGCTGCTTCGATAAACTTATTTATTTGAGAGAAAATTATATTAATGCAAATTTTTTAAGTGAATATAGAAATTGAGAAATATAAATATCTTATCTTTTATATCTTCTATTTTGATATTTTTATATATTGATATTTTTCACTGTGTTTTTACTCGTACATTCCACTTGTCGCATTCCGTCAACTATCTCGTTGGAAAATTGAAGATCCATTATAGCCGTTCGCTAATCGCGAAAGAGCAGTATCGAATCGGATTCTTTACGGTGGATAAATAGCTGCGTCGATTCGATATTTTTGGCGAATCATTAATTATCGCCATCCGTATGAAAATCACATTACGATAAGCAATAGTTGTCAAAGTGACTGTTCCGGGGGGAGAGAGGAGGGGGATTCACGGGGTCTCTTCTCCTCCTCGTCGTCTCTCTATGAACCGAGGAAAAAAAAACTTCAGGTAGTTCGTTTTTCGTATATGGGGGGGCCCCACATTTGGGCCCCGTGCGTGTGCACTCGCACACGCGTGCACTCTCGGCGTGTGATGTATGCGTACATGCGCGCTCGTATCAGGGTAGGAGACGCACATGGGACCCCATGGAATATGCATGCGTTTTGTATTCAGGAATATGTTAACCCTTTCGCTTAGTCTTTCGATTGGCGTCGCGGAGGCAACACCTCGGCGATGGAGCAACGACGTTCCTCGGACTGTCCGCAGTTTTTCTTCAGGTGAGATATTACAGTTTGCACTCTGAGTTTTCACGCGATACCCTGCACTTACCGCCGTTGCAAAATCGTTCACGACAGCAGAATATTTGCAAGAACATCAGAAATTTCATTACAAGCTGGCGTTAAACTTTTGCATACATGCAAGTTTTATTTAAAAATATTTATATAATGATATCTGAGATATCTTTCAAATAGATAATATATTTGTGCGAATCTTATTGCAGCAAGCAATAATACAAATCAAAAATAAATTTTATTACATTTATTAAATTTTCACGTTATGCGATTGAACAAATACTTGAAAAAATATATAAAATGATAAAACATATAAAAATATATTTTTTATCAACAAGTGAGATTGTATAATTCATTAAATAATTTTTATCGAGCAAAAATGTATTTATTCTCGTTCATAAAGAGAAGTCAATTTCGTTGTATATTTGAAAATATTTATATATTGATACTTCAAAAAGCAAAGCTTTTAGCAATAAAGTACGTGCACGATACTTGTCGCAAAATATGAAAGTGATGCGAAAGTAATATTATACACGAAGAATATCATATAATAGAACCATCTTAAAAATATACATCCATCGATGAAATAGCGCGATAAATCTTTGGTCGTTAAGAAACACTCGAATTCTAATATTATGATAAACCGTTTTATTACGAGAGGGATGCAAATAAAATTATTTGTCACGGATTTGTTCCGTAAGAAGGATGCAATTGCGCGGAAAATGAAATGATATCAAACATTCTGAAATTTCCGGCAGAATTTTGTTTGCCATTACTAGAACAATTACGATGTTGCTAATAAAATTGTTGCAATCTTAAATTTACATCAATTTTAAAGTATTTCACGTTCTTCACTCGAGTTTTGATACATTTCTATTTAATTGATTTAGTCGCGAATATAATTAAGCACAGTGCTTAGCAAATACTATATCTATCCGTCATAAAAATTTTTCTTGTATATATTTTCTCTTTAACTATCCAAAATTGATACGTCTATTTTCTAGTTTACGTAATACTTAAAAAAATGTGTCCTCTTTTTGGGTTTATTTTATAGATTTCTTCAATTCTTTTGTAGATATGTTGAATTTATTCAGATGTAAATATAAAATGATAAAATTGTAAAAAATTCAAGTTGGTTGCTGACAGTTTTAATTTTCCAGAATTTTTCAAATGCTAAATTTTGTTGAATATTGAAAAAAAAATTACTCTTGTTTAAGCGATTTTGCTCGAGATATTTCAGCTGTCCGATTGTCCGATTCGAAAATGACGCGGAGCCATTTTGTAAGAGTTACCCCTCGTCTAAGCTTCGACGGCCATCTCTGCACCCCCGCGGGCGCCATCCCTAATTCATATTCCGTCCAATTGCCTCGAACCGACGCGCTCATCCCCAGACTCCCTGCTGGCAAGCAGTTGACCGCTGGTCAGTTCTCGCTTGACCGTAAATAATTCGATTCTCGACGATAGCCCGAGAAACCTTTAGAATTAAATCGTGCAAGCACAAAACTTGAGTGGGCATTAAATAAAAGCTGTCCAGCAAGCGTTTCACCACCTTTCAACAGTTTTTTTTTTCAATATCTTTTATAATAATAAAAAAAAAAAACTACTAAAATAAACAAATTACTGACGTTAGTATGACGTTAATGAAACATGATTGAGGATATTTTAGAAATAACAAGTAACACAAACAAGATATTTATATGCCGAGCAATTGATTTGTCGTATCATCGATTCTTCAAATTGCACAATATTCAGTTTCCTTTCGTAAACTCCGTGTCGTCGCCCGTTCCCCGCATCGCGCTTATCTTCTCCATTATTCATTATCAACGTCGGCGAATTAGCCACAGTGACGCACCTAATATTCAAATTATGCGACAGACTGTCACTCAATTGAAAATTCCGGCGTCACGGCAACCGCTGTTTGACAGGTACGGTTTCCTCGGATCACGTGGCTCGCGCATAAAACTATCCGGGTGAGAGTACTCGCTCGGGACGGATATTAATTTTCGCAGGCTCGAAACGAGACGGTAGGTGCTAATAAACGATTAAATATCGGCCCACCGATAAATCACTCGCAGAATACGGTGCTGGGCGCGTGCCGTGAAAAGGAGTGACCGAACATTATCGTCGGCTTGAAGTCCAGGTCAACCTGGATGAAGAAATGGAAAGGAAAATATAAAAAGAGAGAGGAAGAGAGAAGGAAAAAAGATAACTGCAAGTACAAAGAGAGAAAGAGAGAGGAGATCCGATTGGCGGTTGAATTTCCGGTTTTGCGTCCCTCCGGGTACTCCGGCGAGGGTCAGCCGGGCCCCCTGACCCAGGTCGGGGGTCAGCCCAAACAACCTTTCCTCGGAGTCAGCCCACCGCGCATTACGATTCTGATTTACGGCCCGCGTTACCACGCTCGATCTACGCGAACAGCCGAGAGCCGGTGACCGGAAGGTGACCAGGTCGACAGTGACGCAGTCCGACAGTGACCAATTAATCTCGATTGTGCCTCGCATCGTAACGATGAATGTTTCTTGATGGACAGGGAAAAATGATCTGTATACACGATAATTTTTATTCGTCTAAGATTGCTTTCTTTACGGAAACGGAAAATAATTATTGTAATATATTGGGAAAAAAATATGGAAAAAAAATATTAAATCTTAGGAAATCACAAAAAAAATTTAGTTAAATAAAAAATGTTACATTATTATAATCGCACGTTTAGGCTTCACACTAAATGATCCATAATTCTCGATAAAATTCGTGATAGAATTCTGTATGTAATTTTATGCGTCGTGCGTGTAATAGAAAATTTTGAAGGATTACAACACATACATGTATAAAATACACATTTTAAGATATAAAATTATAAATAGGTATCCATCTTAAAATCTGTTCGCAAATTCTAGATTGTTCAAAGTGGTCTTAAGAAACAAGAATTTATTCGGAATACATAAATGATCAAATTTAATCAAGAATCTTAATAATCTTGCAAAGACGAAAAATATCGTGATTAATTACATATTAATATCATCAAATTCTAATTATAAGCCAACGCGTGATGCCAACGCAATTACAAGAAGCGAGCAATTAGCGGCAAACATCGACCATACACCGCTGAGATCTTACGAAAGAGCAAAAGGGGTGAGGAAGGAGGCGGAAGATAAGAAACTCTTCGAAAACGGACTACTACAATTTGACGGCGGCCTGGGCTTTGAGAGCTCTAACGCGAATCACGCGCGCGCACGCAGACTGAAAGACGAGTGGTTTAGAGAGCAATGACGGAGAGATTTCTAAGAAGCAATGCCAAACACAAATTGGCGCAAATTGGCGGCGGTTTCCGCAGGCAGGACGCGCCACGCAAGTCTGCATAAGACGCTAAGCCACCGGCAAGCAATTGCAAAGTCTCGCTACATCGAGCCGCGCTCGGAGTTTAGACGTGAGGGTCGAAAGAGGACGGGGAGAGAAGAGTAGAATAGACAGAAGGTAGAGTCGGAGGGAGCAGCTATACGGTGAAACACAGAATAGACAGGAGGAAGGGAAAAGCGAAGGACAGAAAGAGAGAGAGAGAGAGAGAGAGAGAGAGAGACAGGGAAGAGATCGTTAGGCGTCTTACGTCTTGCATCCTGCCAGGACGACGAGGGCTTTATCGTGCACCGTTGCACGTACAGCGTGCTCCTTCTGCTCCTCCGGTACATGTACGCGCGAGGACGTACGGTAGGGTGGTTTTGGCAGGGTTCACCCGCCCGCGTCTCGACCCCGAAAACCACCCCCGGCGTCAGTAGCGAGGGTCACAAGCCGACGTTGCACCGGTTCAAGGCGACAACGTGTTTCTAAAATCCCCGTGTATTCTGTCGAAGAAAAATCTCTCTCTCTCTATATATATATATATATATTTATAATCTATAATTATACAAATATATATCATATAGTTGCTTGTAAAGACATCAATCGATATCGAATGATACGGAAGCGTATAACGAGTCTTGTACATAAATATATTTTGAATGACCTAATGCTTGTGCACTCGAGATAAAAATTACATTATAGTAATATTTATTTATATGTAATTTCTAAATGTTTACAAGTGATTAAGCAGAGCGACAAATATATTTCCACGACGATCGGAGGTACGTGCGATTGTTCCTACATAGATTGTCTCCAGGAGTTGTCATCGATCCCGTGGCTTTTTCCGCGGGAACCGCGTAAGGAGCGGAAATTAGAGAAACTTCCGAGAGATCTGAGCGGCTCGAGTACCTCCCTAGGTACTTCCTTGACGAAGCAAGTTCGAAACTGCTTCGTTGGGTATTCCTTATTGACTGGCAGGCAGTGGGAACGGGACATCTTGCGGCGCGCCAGGGGGGAGGTTGCTTAGGCAACTTCAAATTAATTTCAAACGCAGAGAGAAACAATACCTAATACCGATGCGAACCGCGTTCTGCTATGATAATTATTTTTCGACCAGCATCCCTCCCCAGAAATCTCTCTCCGCTCTCGTTGAATATGTCGTGACATTTCAAGGGTTGCCTGTCAGAGACGTGAAACGCTCGCGAATCCAATAGATTTCTACGTCATTAACGTCAAGAGAGTCAAGTATAATTGACAATCGTCTTTTAATCTTCCGTATTCAAAGGATGAATTAAGCAGCGGTTATATTTTTTAATCGTATCAATCTTGTGTACTGAAGAGTTCTCGACGAATTTTCTTGACGAAAATTCTATGTCGCTCAAGAAGGATTAACACGAGATATTAATTGCTCGCATAACGAGTATCGTTTGACGAAATACGAGCATGCGATGTTAATGGAATTCGACCCGGACGAGGTGGTTTTGAGATTCCATCTACTAGAACGCGGGGAGAGACAAGGAAATGCGAACGACCGTACAAAGGGAAGGAGAGAGCTCGTGTAATTACGACGTGAAGACTCGGTGAGGCTGCTGCAGTTTCGTACTTTGGTACGAAAGGCTCCCGTGTCGGCAAGTGCAAGCATTCGCGCAGCCCCGAGGACACGAAACATCCTTTCTGGAGATGCCTCCGGGTCTCGCACAGGGTTTTCCTCTATTCCACGAAATATTCTCGCGCACTTAATCGTGTCGCATCTTGTTCGCCGATATACGCGGATGTGCGCGCAAAATATAACGAACCAACCGTAAAACTTTGCGTTAATTCTGGGGGATCTGAACTCGTCTCTCTCTCGTCTCGATAAAACGATCAGCAATAAGATTATGTAGTATAAGACTTTATTTACGTCTCTCACATCCAATTTCTGTTCGACAAGAAGCAAGGAATTGTCATGATGTCACGCAAAGAAGCTATCAAAAATAATTGATCCGATAATTAACTGAGTAGCAAATTGTAGGACTACTAATCAGATTAAAAAATTTTTTAATGAAAAAATCTAAAATATTTTGTATTTATATACGAATATTTACACAAAGATTAATATTTCCGTGAGTTGAATTAGCGAATTCTTCTTATCTCTCTCTTTCTCTCTCTCTCTCTCTGGAATTGTGTTTACACATTTTTCTGGCAAGGATTTTATTAAATCGCAAAGTCACAGAGATACGTATTTATAATGCATGTTGCAATGATTATTACATCATTATTCCGCGATAGAAGCTCGTTTGCCTGAAAATCACGTATTGAGCTTTAATTATCTATTAACTAGTATTAGAAATAATTCAATCTCATAATTGGCTTCCAAAAGTCATGAATTCAATTAATGTTTGTCGAGGTTGACTGATATCAAAATTCGATCTCTCAACGAGATCTAGAAAATGAATCTCGGCTTTTATGCCGGGATTTTTGATTATCTAACTATAATGATATATCCTTACAACAGCTCCCTCAATTCCGCCCCATCGATACGTAAAATATCTATCATCGTGCATTCGATGGACGGACAGCCTGACGTTCGATGATCGAGCAACTTCAAAGCGGAGGAACCAATGATTTCCGCTCGAGGAACGACAAATCCTATCCCCCTTGTGTCGCCCCCTCCTTCGCTATCCGCGACCGGGAATCCATGTGCGTGGGAGATCCCGTAGGATCAGAGTCTCTGGCCGTCTTAACCGGCAACACGATGGATCCCCTCTTTGGCAAGCCCAGAAGGTTACCATGACGACCAACACGTGACGTAACCACCCACCCTCGTGCCCGCTGAAACAAATGAAGGCACGTCCTTCTCCCCGTTACCCCACTGCCCCCTGGCCACCCTCGCCGCCACTGCCTGGTTCTTCTCCTCTTGCACCTTCTGCAACTATATTTGCTCTATCTCTCTTTCCCCTCTCCTCTCTCTGTTTTTGTGGTTTCACCTTTCGAGATCACCGCGAGAGAATGCGGTCCAGAGTGTAGGACAATATGTATGAAGAAACCAGGAGAAACGTTGGGACACAAACATTATTAAGCGAAATTGAAAGGGTTGCGAAAGAATCTGGAGAAGTTTCTGAGATTCACGATATTGGAAGGAAAGATCCTACATGTCGATTGATACAGTTTTTCGAAATTATATAATATTGATTGGGGACTTGATTATTTATTTGGAATGAAAGAGAAAAAAATTTTCTTTTGCAGATTAATGATTAGTCATTGCTGGAAATTTTATATTGTAAAAGTTGTTACGTAAAATAATTGATGATATATTTTTATGCGATTATTTTTAAATTGCTTTAAAATATTTAATATCGGATGAATAAAAAGCAATATTTCAAATCTAAAGTTGAGCTTTAGATATATATCGCGACGATATCATTTGCGTACGAAATCGCAGGTCTATCATATCACTTGCTGTATTCGCGAGATACGTGCTAGTCGCCTTTGATTTTGATCTGCTCCCTATCGCCCAAGTACATCTTCGCCATCTTTTCGATACGGCGCCGAGGATTCGATTCCGTACTCCCAACACGCTCCGATTTCTCACCAAGTCTTTTCACCGATTTTTCCAATTCTCTCTGTCTTTATCTTTTTCCTTCTTCGCTTACCCAGCCCCTTTCTGCAATTTGGCGGATCCAGGACATCATCCTTCGGTAGGAATACATAACGAGAGGACGCGCGAAAGGACAAACTTCGAATCAGGGTGCCCGAAGGGACGGAAGTCTTTGGGCCGAGGGCGAAGAGTAAAAGGCCGGAAAATATTCCCAAATATTACGTCAAATCTACCAGTATTCACTAGCTTTGAATGATTTTCTCTCTGCCCGTTCTTCATCATTGACGAGCGCGATTTCTTGGAAGAAATTCGTCGTAAATTCTCTATCGTTAAAAAAAGATAAAAAAAGGATGGGTACTTGAGTTTTAAAGAGTTTTAATAAGAAATGTTTGATTAAAAATAAATTGCTTTGCTATAAATGAAATCTTATACGATGCATTACTATTATAAAGTTAGTCTAATTAAGTGATAAAAAATTCGATTTTTTACATATAATTATTCTCTATTATAGATGACAAAACAAAAATAGAATATATATAAAGAAATTGTAATCTGATTCATAGTCACACAGGCTTCAAAAGACGTTCAAACACGGATAATTCGGAGCAGAAGAAAAAAGGGGCAAAGAAAGAGAGAGAGAAAATTTTCGTATTAGCAGCCGCCTTTGATGAAATTCGCCCTTCGATTCCTTCCAGCCCATCGCTCTCCTCTTTCTTCTCGAAGCAATATGACGCGTCGAGGATAGGAGGACGTCTTGGCGCCGCGTGCGCGTGACACGCTCGAATTCCCTTCCTTCGGGGGTCAATTTTCCCCGCGAGAGACGTCAAGAGTCGCGCGAGCCCACGGCCCCGGAATTCCGTTCGAGTTTAATGTAGAAATCGGCGAGAGAACTAATTCTCAAAAAGAAAAGGAACGAGTGTCGTCAATGCCTGTCGCTCGAGAGAAAGAGGCTCATTCGAAAGGCTCCTTTCTTTATTATAGTTAGTAAAATCTTTTTGATATATCGGGGGTAAAAAAGAGAAATATTTTTTATATGAGTTTGGATAAATATGCAACTTTTAGCAGTTACTGGAAATTTTTGCCTTGTTTTAATATTAGTAAAAAAAATATATATATATATAAATATTTGTAGAATAATATTTGTTGTTAGATTTTTTAATTTCGAGTAGATTAACAAAATTATATAATATGAAAAGTGAACTATTAGCTTCACGATTTAATTATTGTAGATGAAAATATAAATATAGACAGTTGAAGCTATATATCAATGTGTCTCGATACTAATTGATCAGAAAATAATTAGCCCCAAGATCGGGATATAAACCATCGTCGAGGACTCGCGGGAGTGGAACAAAAGGGAAATATAACGGGGGTCGATCGACACAAACGGGTGTCACGAGTTGAACCATTATCCCTTCAGATTGGTTATTTTCGGTAAATACCATTTTGAAAAGCCAATAATGCTGTTCCCCATTGTACCGATTTCTCTCTAGTGATCGTGGTTTTTCCTTCTCGCTTTCGCTCGGGATTTTCGCGAGCGTTGCGTTTGTCTGCTCTTGTCTCTCTACGGGGTGTCCCGACAACACAAACCTACAAAAGTAATCCCGAAAACGGCACAGGTGATGCAGCCACCAGTGGGAAAAAAAGTGGGTCCGGAACTTACTGCGGAAAACACGCCGCGAGGGGAAGCTCCGATTCAGGTAACGGGTTAACTCTGTCTCTTGGAGAAAGAGAGAGAGAGAGAGAAAAAGAGATAAAAGTACCTGGATGTGTATACCTGCAACAGTTTATCGCGCATATCGGGAAATCTGAAGAGGAGGATACAAAGGGGTCCAGTAGGATATGCGAAGCCCAATTTTCGAATAGCGGGGTTGCCGAGAACTCTGCACGCATAAGAGAGAGAGAGAGAGAGAGGGAGAGAGAGGGAAGGTGTAGAAAAAGGGTGATGGCTCGAGAGAATCAGTAAGTCACGATCTGCGGATAACGGCAATATTTCGCGTGAACTACTGCATTAAAATGTTGAAAGAAATAAAACAAGAAAAAAAGACTTTGCATATTTAAACAAAGATACGAGCTAGAAAATGCGGGGAAATTAATGCAAAATTAAGTATAGATGGAAATAATGATTACATTAAATGGCGCATTACAAGATCCCTGAACAATTAATTTTAAATCGTATATAAACGATGCGAGATCTTTTTGAAGGGAAGCGGTTTATTGGATCGCTCGTTTGAACGTTTCAACTTCGTTTATCGAGGCTTCAACGTCAAATTACAAGTCGGCGCGTATCACGGAAAGTTCTATAATAACGTCAGCGTAATAAACTTGGGCGGGTATAATGATGACAGCGAATGTGCATGAATTCGACGCATGCTCTCGCGTGTACTTAGTAAATTAACATACTTTTTCATTACGCAAACACATTTTGTCTGTAAAAAAAATGACTTCACGCGCAAAGAAATTATGATTTTCTCAATATTTTATTTATTAGAATCTCTCTCTCAAATATAGAATGATCATTCCGCGTATTCTTTGTTTTTCTTACAAAGATTATTTATTTATGGAAAATTATATATTTTTGAAATGGAAATGATTATATATATACGAATCTATACACAAAATATTTTTATAATCACGGGCGTTGAACGATCGTTCAGGCAGCTTATCGAAAATACGCTACATGAAACCGGCGCTCAAGAAATGCGAGAGATATTATGATAATCCCGCACATCACAGCTGTAAATCGTCGAGTTTCCGGCCTCGAGTTTCAAAGAAAAGAAAATATCACTGAAAAGCTCTTCGAGAAAAGGAACGAGGAAGTAAAGAGGCGCGTAAAATCCGTGCCGACGACGCTGCTGTAAAGAGTAAGCGAGAGGAGAAAAATGAATGAGAGAGAGAGAAAGGGAGAGAGTAACAGGATAGGCGGGAAGAGGGGGGAAGGAAAGGATGGAGGTGCAAGCGTTGAAAGAAGGAAAAAGAGGAGCCAAGGTGAACCTTCCCTCGAGGCGTCGGCCTTGAACTACATTTTTAATTGCGACTTTCTCGCGCACCCCCCACCTCGCCTCTTCTTGGCAAGCTTCTCCGGATGATAAGAACAAAAGGGAAACAGTTTTCCGTCGACGACGCCGCCGCAGACGCCTACCATTACCTTCTCCCTTCCTCCTCCCTCGAATCCTATATACCCCCCGCGACCGCCTACAGAGTTTTCTCCCAGCGTTAAGCCACCCCGCGTACTCCCCCTCTTTCGCTAAAGGTAGGGGGCCAACTTTTGCCCCCTACCTTTTCGCCGATCCCGTCCCCCGCCTCTCACCCCCTCGCTCCGCCGTGGTCCGTGTCTGTACGGCCCACCCCTTTTCCTCCGTGCAACAAGTAGCGCGTTCATTTAAGACGTGTCGGCGTTCTTTTGTTCGTTTTAAAAAGCCAAAGCACCGGCAAAGTTCCGCTTTAAGGAGGCAAGACCGTTATCCCCACCGCGAGGTAAGATCATGGGGTGGTTCCGGCAGGGCGTCTGTTCCGCTAGCTTCATGCCAACAGATACGGTTTATGTTCGTGTCTTCTGGCTTTTTATCCTCGTTATCGGCTAGTTACTCCTCGATCATTCTCGACGATTAACCGCGATCGTCGTCATTTATCATTCGACTCGGCTTACACGAAAATTTACTCCACGCTTCCGCTATATTTATGTTTGTTATTTAATTTACGAGTAAAAATATACCGTAGAAACTCTATTGAAAGCATAATTATCTAGTTATTATATTTCTATTAGAAACATTTTAATGAGAAAAAGAAAACTAAAAGTGGGGCAGGTTGTGCTTTCCGGAAGGGTCTTGGCATATGGCTGATACGCATCATATCCACCTAGTTAGCGCTGGCTTATGCGCCTGTATATTTGGTACGGAATGTGCCATATACGATCGGAGACGCATCGTCGTCCCAGCATCCCATTGAGAATCATTCAATGGACCATCTCGCTTCGTTAACCAGTCTGTCGCATTTTTTATCCATCACCTATAAAACGTTCCCGCGGAAGGTACAACCCTTTTTCTCGCAATTTGAATACATTGTACCCTCGGCCGACATACATATGTATATCCGACCGATACTCTTTCCCCCTTCTCGATCCCTCGCTACGAAGCGTTCCTTCCTGGTTTCTCTCTGTCTCCCTTCTCCTTCTCCTCCTCTTTCCCCGCGACTCGCACACATATCGCAGTTTCTACCTGGATAACCCTACGGGGGGTTTTGTTGTAGCTTGACCGAGTTTTTCCTTCTTTCTTCCATTCTTTTTTTTCCCGTCCTACCCCTCTTCATCGCGCGCGCCGCCCCACACAATGCATCTGATTTTGATTTATATGACGCGACCGACAGCTCGAATCACCAACGAGAGAGAAAGAGAGAGAGAGAGAGAGAGAGCGAGGGGGAAAGGGGTACCGCGGGATGCGTGGAAATTATAAATTCATGCATCCCGTGTGTGTATAATACGTACACGCATATGGGAATCCCGAGAAACGCGCGGTTCGTCTCCGCATTTTGGGGACCCCCTGAATCGCAATCCCGTCTCCCCCCTTTTCCCGGTTCCGTCGCTTTTCTTTTTACATGTCACCCTTTTTGCACCGGCGAATATGAAAACGATTTCGATGACGCGTGGAAACGCCCGGAGGCATTGTTCGCAGAAGCATCCACCGACGATTGAAGCTGCATAAATATTTCGACGGATGGATGAGCGGTTACAGAAACTGCGAGCGGTGGCGACTGCAACTGTCTGATAAAAAAAAAGGGGGGGGGGGAGAGATGGAGAAAAGTTTACGATAATAGCTGATTGACATTCTTCCTAAAATGCTTGTTAGTTTGAAGTTCAAACGCGTCTCGATCAATATTTCACATAGATCTTTTGTACATTTATTTCATCTTTATCTCCTTCTACGCACAATTTTCTATTAATAAGGCAATCGCGGCACGTTTCTTCATCTAAATTACGTTGACGTGAATTGCGTCGATGACGCGCGCAATTCCTCCGTCGCGTTTCATTCTGATCCTCTCGCGTTTCCGCTGCAGATGTCACTCGAGAACCGAAGAGTACTCCCTGATCCGCGTGTTATCAGGACACGTGACACGCGGAATCGCGATTCAGAATTAACCACGTACATAATTCCGCGTCGATCCGACCTAACTCCGGCCTGATTTGGCATCTCGTAGGCATCGCATTGGGAGCATAATTCCGTCCGTATCGTCTCCTTAATGTCGTCGGTCTCCACTTCACCTAAAGACGCGACGGCTGTGCGCCATCAATAACTGATATCCGTCTACCGCCTTAAAGACCCCTAGGTCCCAGAACCCTCGTGACACACATAAGCATTTACATTTGCGTATACACGCGCGCATGCCATCTCTACGAGCGGACAGACGGATCAGCAACGTCGCTAATGGGAGCGGAAGGTTCTTCGATCCGCCGGAATTAATAAAGGATGTAACGGGAAGAATGTGTCGAGCTCTTTCTGTCGGGAAGAAACTGTGAAAAAGACGGCACCGTAGAAATTCGAGACACACCCTTTCGGAGACTTTTCACGCAACCCTTTGCTTCGCAACCCTCTCGCGAAGGATGCGCGTGGAAACCGTGCGAGATCTCCTCTGGGATTTCTGTATGTGTGTGTGTGTGTGTGTGCGTGTATATATGTTTTTCTCTCTCTGTCTCGTTGACCCCAAAAATTTTGTACGTGACGTTCCACCATCCGGCGAAGGTTCCTTGAGAATCACTCTGTTATAAATCACGCTTCAAAGGGTTACGGAAGGATTACGATGCATCGAAAAATATTCCCATGTAAATGAGTGACGGGATTTGAGAAACGATTTGAATGGGGAATAATTGGTTTCTTCACGATCGAAAGGCTGAGGTAACAATGCGCCGAGACGTGTGAGAAAAAAAGAACATATAATTTATATTTATTCATGAATTTGATTATATGATAAGTATCTCGAAACTACGATTTAAGATGTCGTTTGTTATGATCTTTGCATTAGATGCGTTTAATTATGCAATTTTATTTACGATAACTCGACAAGCTTATCTTAAACATTCAAATTCGGAAGCTATTGAGAATAAAAACAAAAGTTAACGGAGTATCCGTTGAGAGGAGCTAGAATAACGCCTCTCATCATCTCGCGGGAGGATCCATGGCAAAGTAGTTAGGAAAATATCTTACTTAAGAGAAAGTTCGTCGACCGACAAGGGATGAGGGATGAGGAAGAGGGAGGAGAGGGGATGGTAACGCGGCGAGGATCGTTGCAAGCGACCCTGGCCCAGAAACAAAAGCGAGAAGAAGCTTGTGAATAATTCAACTACGCGGGAAATGAGGAAAGAGTTCGTCGAGAAGTTTCCGCGAAGAATTTTACGCGCTCTCTTTGATCACGCCGTGCCCTTGAAACTCGCGAGGGAAAAGTTGCGATTAAATCCTACGCCGCCGCTTCGTTTAAGCCAATTAATTAATTCTGCGAGCATCTTTCATCGATATCTTTTCATACAGAATGTTTTCCCTTCCCTGAGGAAAAATTTTAATCGAGCACTATTTCTTCGTAATATTATAATTTGGAGAATATCGTAGTGTGATCAAACCGGAACCTATTGCAAGGGGATCGAAAGGGTCGCGCAAAATTCGCGCTTAAGAGAAAGTTCTCGGGGTGTCCTCCGAAAGAAAGGGGTCTAACCGGGACAGGCGAACGAAAGGGGGGGTGCGGGCTCCATTGGGGGAGGCAGTAGGTAAAAGAGCGTAAAACAAAGAACCGCGGGGACAAATTACGGATTCAAACGGCCGGCCTTTGTCTCACGGTGTTTATTTCTTTGTTTTTGCGCGGGCCGCATTGTTTCGCGAGAGCTAGACGGCGCGAGAGAGGAGACGGAGCAGGATAAAGCCCGAGCACCGGGCTTTGTGGGACCTCCAGCGGCTTTGTTGTGTGCCTTATATATGTACCGGCTCCACTATTCGCGACTTTCTCCCTCTCCCTCCGCTGACCCCTCCGTTCTTTTTGTTCGCGTATGCGAGCCGTTCGCGTGTCTCATCGAAACGACAGAAATTGCGGCCCGATTGGACCCCGGGAGATCTGCCAACAATTTGCAGTTGCCATCAATCGCTTCTCCTCGCTTGCGAAAATTGCGCTCGTCAAACAAAAACGTTATTATTCACAGAATAATAATTAAACCAGCGAAAATGTAATGAAGGCTACAAATTGACAGTAGAAATTTATTTGAAAGGCATCAAATATATTGAAGGAAAATACAGTTTAATAATTAAATAATTTACAACAAATTTAAACTATTTTGTATCAAAAAAAAAGCTAATTAATTTATAGATTTCATGTATAAAAATAGATAGTTTTTAAGTGAGAAAATTTGTTTTATATTAGAAACCATCGCAGTCTGCTGATGATATTTAAAAATCGATGCTTGTTGATAATTAACGACTCGGAAAAATTTGGAAAATATTTAGCGTCTATTATCATTGTAATTTTAATCTCAAAAAAACAAATAAGATTTTTTTATCTCAATATTATTCTTTATAAATGCTCGTACAATTAATCGTCTAAAAGCTATCCTACTATTACTTTTAAATTCATACTTTCTTTAATATGCGGGTTCTTAACAATTAATCCGATTTAAGCTTTTTTTTCTTCTTGCAATATCGTAAAATTTTATAGAATCAATGGATCCAACTAGATCTCACGAATGAGAGTTAATACGATCTACATACACACACACATACACACACAAGATGCAGACGGGTTTATTTTAATTCCGACGAATCGCGGTCGACCAAGTCAAACGGTTATTTCAAGCCGATTAATTAACGGGATTATTTGTCAGGCCGGCGACTCGAAGAATATAAATCTTTCAAGAGTGACGGCGATAAAACGACTTTCGGGAAACGAAAACCGTGAGAAGAAGCGGGGAAGGAGGGAAAGCAGAAGAGAGGGCGAGTGGAGACGGAGCTTGCAATTTAAACGTGCAAACGCGCGCCTTCGCGGTAAACTGACAACGAACGTGACGTCGTTCAAAGATTCACGAAGCTCGCTCTCCGGCAGTCTCGGAACTACGTTCTTCTCGCGCTGGTTATCACTAGGACGAGCGATAACGAATAACTTAACATAAAAATCCGTGTAAAATTTTAGCAAAAGAGCCATTGCCGAAAAATCATTTAGAAACGGAGACGAGAGGACGAGAACCTCACGACGCAAAAAGATAAGAATGTTAATCTGGATTGAACCTGTGTCGCAGCTCTAAATGAATCATCGGGCGACATAAATTCGACGCAAATCGGGAAAGATTAATTTTCGAAGCAAAATATGAGAAATGGGGCAACTGAAATTATTTGAGATTAAATCGAACGACACTACAATTTTCTAATGGTAGCAATCATAGTTATTCAAATATACGTATATTTTTACACAAAATTTTATATTTTAAAATTAATTTTTTATGGAACTTTTCAAAAATTCTAAAATAACCGCATTTTGTACATCGAATAACACTCTACGTTTCTAATTTATTTTCGCACAAGTTTTTGCGAGAAATGCGCCAAATTTATTATCGCCGCTCGATATTTTCGTTGTAATTCCGTAACGCAACGTTAATGTGACAATGACGATGCACTTTAAGGAATGCTTTAAATATTAATAATTGCTAGACATTAAGTGCGTGCACAAATACTTTTAATTGCACTGGATTTGTAAATTGCATTATCCCTTGTCGATTTATATCGAGTTTCCGAGCTTTAAAATACTCGTTTTGCCTAATTCAATTCCCAAACATTTTAATTAATACGGACGCAAGTAGGATAATAATAAACGGTGGAAATATGCGATGATTATTGGACGACTGAATAATTGCATTTTCAAATACGATTGAATATCAAAGTATTTGTGTTAATAATTCAAGACAGATTCTTCGGATCTCGACAAACGAAGAAATTGGCCTGTTTCGCTTCATCTCGCTATTAGTTTTTGACGACAATCCGAAAATCTCGCTGAAAAAAAAATGGTTGTGATAGTCCAATATGATTCAATACGGATATAAGAGACGCATAAATCAAATATATAAGAGAGACAGAAAGAAAAATAAATAGAATTTAAATAGTACACATTCGTGAAAGTAGTATTTAAATATTTCCGCAGCGCGAGAACTAATTATTTCGATTGATTATTTGAAGTCTCTAACGAAAAATATTTCTATGATTTGTAAAGTACTCTTCACTAAATATTTTAAATAAAGTTTTAATTAATATACAAACGAATTATTATTTCACTATTATTTTTATAATTCAATAAAAAATAGCTTGTATGTAAATATTTCTATTCTTTATTTTAAAATATTAGTTTGCTTATCTCTATCTGTATTCAATCGGCATTGGAAAATCAGTACAGAAAATGGTTCAACCATGATGCCACTTTTACAAAAGACATTTTAAGCGAGAAGGAAAATCATAATTCATCTCTATATCGCGAACACAAGGACGAAGAAAAAAAAGGCAGACGGCACGAACGGAATAACGTTACATCGCTGGTCAGACTCGATCTTTTTCGGGAGGTTGGCGACGAGAACGAAGAAGCAGGGCGAGGACCGAGGGTGAGAGAAGTGAACCGCGAGGGGGAAGGGGGACAAACGGAACGGTGATAGAGTACGGAGGGGTGTGACGGTCGGCGAGGACCACGAGATCAATATGTATGTTGGGGGATGTGGACCACGTGGGTCGGGGGTGGCCAGCAACCCCCGGCAGCTGATTGGCCAGCGGCCACCCTAACGCCACGCCCACTCCCACACACGCTGTCTTAAACCCCCCTCGTGCTACACAGCCACCCTGTACATCCACCGAAGCATCACCGCAGCCGGCGGCGAGGCCGGGGTTGAGCAGGACGGGTGGCAGGCCGGGGGTGGGGTGTCGCGGGGGTGTGTGCGGGTAGCGCAACGTTGGGCCAAAGAGACTCTACCTACTATCCCCTAACACTGTTACCGAATTCGGTGGAATCGTCGAGAATTGAAAACCGCCTTAGCCGCGGTCTCGCCAAGTTTCGCCGGTGTATATATTATGAAGCTATACCCCACGTCTCGCTCTTTCTCTCGCGCGTGCCGTTCCCTATAATCCGATTAAATACGGTACGGAGCTCGCGAAGGAAATTGCTGGAGCTCGGCGCGGACGCCCCGGAAGGGTAGCACACTGGGTTTACCGGACGGCACACACGTCCCGGGCGTAATCGTCCAGAAACGATGTCGACGAGGCCGCGCGAGAGATTTACGGCGCGCGTTCTCTTCCTCCCGACTGACGTGGTTCCGTCAATAAAGCAACCATAGTAGAGTCCCCTTTCTCGCAAATCTGTGATATATTGACCTTTAATCTCGCTCGCGAGAAATTCCGCGAAACATGATGTGCATTCTAACATTCTCTCTTTCTCTCGGGTGGCATTAATTACATTAAGATTAATTCTCGAGTTTTTTTTTTCGTATATATACTGGATGCAATTAGAAAACTCTAAGGGAAAAGAACATTAACACTTGCTTTGATATACGTATCGAGGGTCCGCTATTAAATCTCGATTTAATCAGCTGATCATGATAATTCTGAAGTCTTCAAAATCTTACGTATATCTAATTTTTTTCATTCTTAATAAAGACAAGCAGATCGTCAAAGAGACGGATAGAAAATAAATTGACGTAGATTTTATCTGATTTCAATATTTATGTCGTCTAAAAATTTAACCATTTCTTTTTAATTTAACCATTAAAATTTAACATTTTTTGTCGTGATTAACGATACTTCTAGTGTACAAACTGTGGAGTTATCTAAATTATATTTTTAAATAAATCAAAGACTTTCCAGAACTTGAAATTTGTTGAACATTATAATAATGGGAATTATATACAGAATCACAGACGTCACATTATCATAATAAACGTAGCGCATTTCGCGGAAACTCGCGAAAACAAGATTGAATAGCGAAGTATCCGGTTTAATCAACTAGACAGCTGCAAGTGAGAAATTAATCAGCGGTATTTTCATTTGTCGCCGATATTGTCGGCGCTGCAACTGCAATTGCCAACTTGTTATCGGAAAGTTAGAGAGAGAGAGAGAGAGAGAGAGGGTGCGATGCAATGGATTTAATTAGCCACCGAGGCGATAAAACGCCCACACGTATACCACCTTGGTAACTGTCGCCGGGGCAATTGAATTAATGCCAGCCTACAAATTGAAGTCGGTGTGGGATCTCCGCACTGAGAAGCTCCGTTGCTTCGATAATTGCTGGAAAGTGGTGCGCGTGTTGCGAAAACGATCGCTGCCGGCGCGACTCGCGATGCAACCGCGATGACGGTTTTTTTTTATTTTTTTATTTTTTTTTCAGGTAATAATATCGCGCAGGTAAAATGCTCGTTGTGCCGTGAGGGACGGTTTTTCGCGACGCTGCCTTTACCGTTAGGGAGACCTTCAGGTCTGTCCTGCTTTTATTGAGACGAAATTTATGCGAAGCATTGTTTCTTTTGTTGGCAAAGAGACAAACATTAAATAACGCAAATGTCGACGACAGTTGAAATGTCGAATAATTTCGTGCTATAATTATATATCGAGAGAGATTAAATGTTATAATTTTATAAAATAATTCTTTAATAATGAAATGTAAATTATTATGTTTGGTAGTAAATATAATCAGTAACAACGAGATTTTGATAGCCATTGTAATCGAATCGAGGGTCCGCTATTAAATCTCGATTTAATCAGCTGATCATGATAATTCTGAAGTCTTCAAAATCTTACGTATATCTAATTTTTTTCATTCTTAATAAAGACAAGCAGATCGTCAAAGAGACGGATAGAAAATAAATTGACGTAGATTTTATCTGATTTCAATATTTATGTCGTCTAAAAATTTAACCATTTCTTTTTAATTTAACCATTAAAATTTAACATTTTTTGTCGTGATTAACGATACTTCTAGTGTACAAACTGTGGAGTTATCTAAATTATATTTTTAAATAAATCAAAGACTTTCCAGAACTTGAAATTTGTTGAACATTATAATAATGGGAATTATATACAGAATCACAGACGTCACATTATCATAATAAACGTAGCGCATTTCGCGGAAACTCGCGAAAACAAGATTGAATAGCGAAGTATCCGGTTTAATCAACTAGACAGCTGCAAGTGAGAAATTAATCAGCGGTATTTTCATTTGTCGCCGATATTGTCGGCGCTGCAACTGCAATTGCCAACTTGTTATCGGAAAGTTAGAGAGAGAGAGAGAGAGGGTGCGATGCAATGGATTTAATTAGCCATATAGATCCAAGCGCGGATGTGGGGCGATGAGGACGAGTAACGACGTTATCCGACCCTCGTGACGATCGTTCGATAAACGAGAGCATCACCTCGCTCTAATCTTCATTTGCCCGCCGTCTATGCCTACTGGGGCGAAAGGAAGAAACCGGAAATTGCACGCTGGATAGGCAAAGCGAAAACAAAGCGGTCGTTTGCCGCCGCTTGATAATGCATCGACATACGACGAAAGCGAATAAAGCCGCGCTCGGCGTAAAACGAAATCCGATTACGCACGAGAATTCCTTTTCGAAAAATAGTGTTGTGTCTTTACATTCGTCACAAGTTAAATTCATCAGAGGAAGGGAAGGAATAAGTTTTATACACGTATATATATATACATAATTATTGTTACTTTTAAATGTTAATTTTAATTTAAATTTATTATTACATTTATTATATTTACATTTATTATTAAATTTTAAATTCAAATTTAATGAAGTAATAATAATTATGTATACAAATATGTGTAAAATCTATAAAAATATTAAATTTGATTGCATGTTTGCAACGAAAATTATAGAACAAAAAGTGGTAAAGAAGTTAAATTTCCCATCTATTATTTTGCATCCCGACGAAACGATTGTAAAGCGACGTTCGCGCAAATCCGCGAAGCGATTTATGCTTCGCCTGCTTAAGATCCAGCGTCGTCAATGCCTCTCCGTTTCGATGGTATTCGAAATCTAATTGCATCGGGCGCATTCCATATTTAAGCAGCAAATCAAAGAATACGGGATCGTCGGTCGAGTTTAATGCAGGCACCGCACGTGCTACGCCCCGCATTCCCTATTATGAATGCAATATCGCCGTCGACATCGCGTCTTCTCCTCAACGCATTCTTCGCTAAACGACAATTAGCTCGCGTATGTCTCCCGTAGGATTAACCAGGTACATAATACGAAACCGCGCGCGCGATATTCGCTGCATAACCGGCTAATAGCTAATATCCTGCATTCGTTCCTGAGGACGATCGTCGCAATTGATGGTCGTCCGATAAGTTCGCTAATTAGTCGATGAGATGCCATTTAAACGTGATTACTTATGCTCCCCGTGCAAAATATCGATGCCTTAGAATGCACGGGATAAATTTCTTTTCCTCGGCTTACAGCTGCACCCGTAAACTTTATACATCATTGACCATAATCAGTTGTTGATCGTTTATGGTCGAAATCGATGAGATTTCGAAAATGCTTAAAAAGAATTAAATAATAAATATTCGATGCGTTTCTTGAAATTTTTCGAATTTGTGATATATCCGATAGTCAATATTTCTAATTTATTACTAAATGTATACAACATATAGAGTAGAGGAAAAGTAACGGAACGCTCTATTTCAAAAAGTGGATTTTAGAAATAAATATTTCAAACAAATATTGTAAGATTTCGTTATGTAAGTGGTGCGACTTGAATGATGATATTATTTTGAGATCTTTGTCATTTTATGAGAGTCATGTAAAAATCTTCAAATATGAATTCTTATTTTTTATTATACATTTGTTGATATCAAAATATTTTTAAAATAATATAATTAAACTCTCCTTTGTTAACTACACTTTGAATCATCTTAATGTCCACGGTACCGCAAGTTTGACCAAAAATCTTAACGGAAGAAGATTTGATCATATTATTTTAAAAACGTCTCAACATCGGTTACAAAAATATGCAATAAAAAAAGGATCATTTTTATATGATCCTCACAAAGTAAATCAAAATAATACCATTATTCGCTGCACCACTTGAAATGCTACAGTTTTTGTTTGAAACATTCCTTTTTAAAATCCACATAATTTTCGAAATATCAGAAACTAAAACATTCCTCACTCTATATATGTATACATATATAGTGATCACATGCGATAAGATTTTGCGACTTTTGTAACAAGTGCATAGTAAATGCGATAAATCATGGTTTACCTCCTTCAGCGGGCATACGGTGTAATTTGAATTTCCGCCGCGGGCAAGGCAGGCTTAAGACAAACGAAACGAGGCCGCCGTCTTATCAAAGCGGAAAGCGGCTGGTTGATACTGACGAGGCAATTTGTGCGCGTAGCGCAGCGGCTCGTGCAAACATATATGCCCGCGCGATGGTGCACAGCCATCTGCGTGCACGCTCCCAGGATTCGTTAGGGAGTAGACGGAAACAGACCCCCATAGGTACACTTCGGCTTAAGCTGCATAATGGAAAACGACTCCCGTAAGTCTTAAGGATTTGCGCACGAATGACGCAGAAGCGCGATATAGAAGGACGACGACAGCCGGATATAATTGTTATATATAAGACCCTCGTGTGTATAAGCCCATGCATGTTTGTTGCATGAATAAAAATTAATACAAATATACAAACTAATTTTTTGCATTATTTTATTACGACATTTATCAATATTTTTATTAATAATTTGTAAGAGAAATTTATTTTATTTATTATTAATATCAACATTTTTTTTAAATTTATTTTTTTATTATTCTGTACGTATATAAAAATTTAATTATATTTCGTTTTGTAACCCCGGTAATAGAACAATTATAATATAAAAATATATGGAGATTGCTCTTTACAGCTCTGTTATTTACCTCGTTTCAACTTCTGAAAATAAAAACGATCCGTCTGCAACAAAACTAGGGCTTTCTGTGGCGACTGGTAGTATGAAACTTTATGATAATGCAGTTTTCCCCTGCGAAGAGGGAGTTTAAGGAGCAAAGAATAGCAGGTAGGTTAGGCAAGGTTGCACAAGTTAAGATACTACTAGCCTACTTGCATCTAACGAAATGGTGGGAAAAGCTAGCTCAATTTTTTGCAATCGTTTATACAAACAAGTCTGTCATTCATAATTACAAAAAGTAGCAATCAAAAGATACCGCGATAGCGATAAAATCTATATATAGTACAAATAAATGAGCTCATTTATTAAAAATTATTGAAGAGATTAACTAAAATATTTTTTAAGTAATAAAAAAATGCATTTTAGCAAAGCTATATATCTCTATCTTAATCAACTCTATAAATTTTTGATTAATATCTTTTAAATATAATTTTTATAATTAAATTATATATATTTCTTACATGATATTGTCCTGTCGAATTCAATGCTGTCGAAATCAATACACAAATTCTCGCAAATACGGAGCGCGCTGCAATTAAATCGTCATCGGCGGCGGGATTCCTGGTCTCACCGAAGACGAAGAAAGTGCAAAAGAAAAAAGAAAAAAACGTACGCAAAGCAGGGTGTTACGTAGTCTCAGTTTGCGGCGCTTAACTGAGCCAAACTCTCTCTTTCTCTCTTTCTTTCTCTCTCTTTCTCTCTCTCTCTCTCTCTCTGTGGCACGATGCCGCGGGGTAACGAACTACTATTACTACTATACTACTACTAGTAATGCTACTACTACACTTCTGCCGTTCCCCCGTGTGCTCACGCGCGCGCGTCTCGATGCTTTCATTCATAATTAGAGAAAAAACAGAAGAGTAGCGCGAGAGAGAAAGAGAGAGAGAGAGCGCTATCTTTCGAAAGGAAACGAGGAAAGAAGAGGGAACGAGACGCACGTGAGCGAGCGAGATGAGAGGAGCGAGAGAAACGCGGTACGTTCTCCCGCGTAGTGGAAAGAAAGAGTCAATGAAGAAAGTAGCGTAGTAGGGGCGGGGGTTGAGGGGGTGGAGCGGGTGGCGGTTGCTCAATGAATAAGGAAGTAAGAGCGCGAGGATGCCTGCGGATAAGGACAGCGGAACCAAACTAGTGGTTGGGGTGAGCAGGCGAGGCAGGGGGTGGGCCGAGACGCGGCGAATCTTAAAGACTTTCGCCGTTCTGTTAATTTTCTTCTCAAAGTGGGTTAAATTATTTTACGACTTCCATCGCCAGTTTCTCGCCACAGGCAGCTTGTTCTCTCTCTCTCTCCCTCTCTCTTTCTTTCATTCTTTCATCGGTGCAGCGCGTGGCAGCGTCACGTGCACTTAGCGAGGCTTATTTTCTCATCGGAACCATTACGAGAGAGTTTTCTCTCATCGTGGATTCGTATTCCTGCCTTTTTTTGTTTTCCGCATCTTACGAATGCGCGCAAATTTTGCGCGGAAACTTTTCTATTCGATTTGCATCTATTGCTAATTTTGATAATATTTTATCTTAAAGTTGAGAAATAAAATCCTGGATTAATAAATAGATAATAGTTATTTTTTAAACTAATTTTTAAAATTATAAAAATTATTTTTATGTGCTACTGTGTTTCTTGTTTTTGTATTAAATTTTATCTAATAAAATATTTATTTTTTAATGAGATTAAAAATTAATGAAAACTATATGTGTGAGAAAGTGTATTCTCTCTATTATTTACCTAAATATTAATAATAATTCCTCTCACAAGTGATATTTTTTACAAATAATTTGTTTTATCTCTCTTTGTAATTTATACAACATTGCATTGCGAAGAAATGCAATATTAAGTAAGCTCTCCTTAACGTGAAAAGATTAAAAAATAAATTCTCCAATCGATTACCCGAGATTTTAAACGGGAATCTTTAAGCACACGATTTTAAACTCTAAACGCTTAACGAGCAAAATTAGGTGACGAGCGTTGATCGTGATGCTTTAAAGATTTTCTCGGGAAAGTGCACGCCACTTCCGCTCACACTTCCGTTTTAAATAAATTCACTGCCGTAGCCAGCCTGATATTTCCGACGAGAGGAAACTTAACCGCCGCTGAGAACTTTATAAAGTTTCTCCATTTACTCGCGGAAAAAGGAACAAAGTGATGCCGGCAAACAGAATCATGCCTCAAAACTCAGTTTTCGACCTTCGACACCTTTTCCGTGCTTAAGCGATGCGATCATTTTCCGCCTGCATCTTGGACGCCTGAACACATGAATGAAATTATTACGGATAAAAATTTTTTTTTATTCAATTTACCTTCAATATACCTTTATCGATTGCATGTGTAGTTACTTTTTTGTCACCAAAATGATGATACACGCGTCATAAATTAATTACATATAACATTTGAAAGAGGGGATATATACGTAACTTTCAAACTCTAACTTGTCTGACCATAATTTACCTTATCTACTTACGTACCATTCGTTATAGTTATTTGTACTGCTTGCTACTTATTCTTATGTATTTATGTGGATATTTCACGGTAAGATAAAAGTATTATTTTATCTAAATGGCCGTAAGCAATTATAAAAATGTAATTTTCTCCAGATTATATCAGATTATAACTTGTCTGACCATAATCGACTTTATCTACTCGTGTACCATTCGTCACTTGTAATACTTTCTACTAACATTTTTTCTACATTTATCAGTAATGTAATTATGAACCTAAGAAGATGTGAGACCGAGGAGGTCGCAAACGACCATCAAGAGAGCGTGTTTCCCCCCTGAAGGCAATCGCGGGGGGTACGAGCGAATCAACGTGGACAGTGGCGAGAGGAAGTAAACGCGCGCGCACGTGCATACACTCGCACGCATTCACGCATATGTACAGGGGGAGGGGGGATTGGCCGAGGCCCCGCGCCGGCCAATGGCGTTTCACCCCCGTGTCGAGGGTGGGTCGCCATAGCAACCCCTCGCCATGCCACATATACGCGCGCGTAGAGTCACATACACATGTATACGTGCACCACTCGCGTTGGGCGCTTTCGAGCCGAGGGGGCCGAGGGAGGTATAGAGGGAGGAGGACGAAGGAACAGAGTACCATGGGGGAGGATGGGGGGACGGCTACGGGAGGACGAGGAGGGAGGGGGATACCTCTTCCACCCTTGGACAAGCCCAATCGATCGAGGTGTGCTTCGACCGGACGAAACTCACCCTCTGTCGGCCCGCTTCCCCCCCCCCTCCCCCCCGTTCCGCCGCTGCCATCTACCCGACTCTTCTACCTACTCCCTTTCCCCTCAGCCACCCACTAAAGCGGCGGTCCCTGTTATTTGAATGAGGGGCTGCCGACGGTGGTTGGGGGATGAATGTGACAGAGTGCCACCCCCGAGGGCCTCTCCTGCCGCCCGTGGAAAGTGCGGCGAGCGAGTTCCATCTCCCCCCGCTCTTCTTCTACTTGTATCTCCTGTCAGTCTTGTTCTCTCGTGTTCTCTCTCTCTCTCTCTCTTCCTCTTCCTCTCTATTCCTCTTCATTCGCCCTTTTATTCCCTCCTACGACTTTCCACCTCTCTCGTCTCCCCACATCTGACGCTGCCATCTCCCGTTCGAGCGTACGATGGTTCGCGCGGGATGGTGGTTGCGGGGAGCCCGGCGGAGGTGGCGTGGACAGAAATCAATATAAGACGGGCCTCCACGTACTCCATCCCTCTCTCATGTAGCCCTCGCTCTCGCACTCTCTGCCCTTTCTCGCCCTCTCTCATCCTCTCTCGTTCTAACCCCCCGACTGTCCCCCCCCTCCTCCTTTCGCCCTCTCTTACCTCTTCAACCCCAACATTCCTCATCCTCTCTACCGCACCGTGTTCCCTCGAGGGTGGACTAGCGCGCATACATATACACATGCACGTACACACATATACACACATACACACACATACATTCGTAAACATACGACTGTACGTGTACGGCAAGCACCAGCGCGCCGGCAAACCAAGCATTTCTGTACAGGGTGTGTTTCGCTATGCAACGGGTGACTCGTGAGTGCTGATAAGAATATATCAGAATGAAATAGTCATTTTTTTACAATAAACGCACAAGAGCATTTAATACTTTTAGTTGAAAATATATGAAATTGTAAAACAAGTGATTATAGTATAGATTTAATTCAATTTTACATATGGTGTTCTGATTTTTTATGAAGCATATATGTATATATAATATTAGAATATAAACGATTCTTTTAGAAAATTTCTTGGATATATAAATACAAAATATTTTATGTCACATTTAATAAATATTTTACATAATATTTGCATCTACTTCTATATATATGACAAAATATAGCTTGGTACAACTTCCATCTTTAACTTGCGCGGAAAATAACATGAGTAGTTTGAGTGAAGGTAAATCATACATAAATTTAAAGTTTGCATCTTGAGGAAGAGAACGAAATAAGGACGCCAACTTACACAAGATCGCATTACAAGATCAGCATTATATTATATTTGGATTAGAAACCCAACGTGCTAATTTTCTCCCTGCATCGTTTAATGAAAATTTTATGAAACTTTATCCATTCGTATATTAAATCGATCTCGATCCGATTACGAAACGCTCACTAATCCCGCTTAAATCGCGCCGCGCGCATCAATCCCGAAGATTTCGCAAATATTTATTCTTATTCCTGCGCGCTCACCTGTCGATCGAATCCTTAATATACCTATATATCTCTCTAGAATTAATTGCTAAAATTACTAATGCCTGAAAATCAAATGAGGATCAATATATCTTAAAATCGAGGTAAATCGAAAATACTGCTCGTTCCTTGGCGCAGTAATTAAAAACCGGTAAGAGAATCCTGAGTTGTATGAATTTCCCCAAGAGCCTGTGCGCGGGCGACACTTTGCGGACACCCGTTTCGTCGCGGTATATAGGATCGATAGAAGGACAGCAAACGTGTGGGGAGAGTGGAGTTCGTATCCTGCGGATAAGGGAACGGCATCCATAAATTACGACGCAACTCTGCAGGGTAAAAGTCCTGTACGAGAGACCTTCTATATACGGCTGAGGTCCCTTCCGTTCTCTTCCTCCTCCTCCTCCTCTTCCTCCCCCTTTCTACCCCCTTCCCCCATCTCTCCGTTCTCGCTCTTATTTCTACCCTTGGTATCCGACACTCAACTCACGGTCGTCCTTCGTCGATGACCCTCCTCCCCTCAGGAAGGGCTAAGGGTAGGCGTGCTACGGAACTATAAATTTTATCGTTAAGTTGTTTAGACCCCACGGTCCGCAAACTGCTCGAGCCGTTTTCCGTTATCCCCCTTCAGGTTCCCTCTCCTCCTCCTTCCACCTTCGTTCCTTCGTCTCCAACCTTTCTCGCGACCGGGGTTGATTTCGAAGACTCACTTTCTACCAATTTCTCCATTCCCAGCCGCCCAATCTCGGAGGGTCCACCGATACTTTATCCATGTGTAAGCGCGATTGAAACGACAGTGAAATCGTATCTTCCCTAGAAACGCCATTCTATCGGCAGAAAACTCCTCGACGGTCGTGATGATCGAATTCCTTTGCTCGCGGAGTCGAATTCCTTCGAAAGGAATCATCACTCTGTAAAGAAGTAACGGTAGCCTCACGATCAGGCTCGATACAAATTCTCGATGTTACAGCAAAGCATTGACAAAGCAAAGTGTATTTTATGCCTGATAATTTCGATATATAGAATTTTTTTTCACGATTTAACAGCTCGTTTTTGCCAGAAATGAAACTAACCCTGTATCCTCTGATATTTTACCAGACGAAATGAAAAGATATTATGTGTATTTAGTTTTGTATAAATGTTTTAAATTCTAAAATTATTCTAGTCACCTTAAGATAACTGTCACTCACGTTTATATTCTTAATGTTTTCACTTTTCTAAATGTGTGTCGAATTTATTAGAAACTGTTATAATAGCTCTACATGTTAATGTGTGTGTAATTCTTGATTATTTTTATAGTGGAGAGATAAAAAAACTTTGAATCTGAGATTCGGACTCCGCGATATTTTTCTACGAACTTGTTTAATTATTTGACAATCTCAATCATTGCATAAAAATCGCGCGCTATCGTCGCTTCTTAGATAAAGTAGGCAGAGGCTTTCTCTCGAAGAAACACACCGTAAAACGCGCGAGATCCCCGGTTGAGTGGAAATATTCCACATGCCACGCGGAAAGAAACAAAGAAACCCGCGCCGTCGTCGTCGCGGGGTTATCACGTAGGTGTATAAGGGAACGGGAGCGGACATGGGGGGTCGACGATGGTGGGATGCCGAAGCCAGGGAGGTAAAGAGGGTGAGTTCGATTCCTCGAAAACTGTACGTTTTTCTCGCCGATAGAATGGCCGGGACGTCACCTGAATACATTATGTGTTTTCCACCCCTGGGGCTAGGATATTGAAATTTTTAATATCGAGGGCTCTGGCGA
>NW_021849218.1:1364038-1371255 GCF_003651465.1 Formica exsecta
AAGGGAAGGAGGATGACGAGGAGAGTGAGGGGGCGGATAGATGGAGCCGAACGTCTATGGCTTCGCGAGGCATCCCTCGTATAACCACCCCTCCCATGGCGATCCCTTATTTTGCTGTCGATATAGCTGACTACCGATATATTTTTATACGCGAGCACACACACAAATGCGCATGTGTGTATGCTCATTTGAGCATGTGAGTATGTCGTTGCTCACACGTTTTATTGTGTCATCGTCGGTTATCTGCTGTGAATGAGGGATACTGCGAATGCAGAAACAACGAAATATTATCCTGGTAATAAAAGTATCCTGGAACTTAATCCGGAATTGTAAACTAGAATAGAATAGCACGTTGATGAAAAAATTTAGAGAAACTTTTGTACAATCTTCACTTTTGAAATAAGAATCACAAATAAATTTAAAAATCGCAATTAAAAAGAATTTTAAAAACCGCCACAAATAATTTGGCTATAAAAGTTTGAGATATACTGTTTTGTTTCGAAAGATTTTCAATAACATAGTTGTTCTTGATTTTTGAAACGATAAGATAGATTATATGCGCGAATAAAACGCATCAATTCAAAGAAGCGAAGATAGACGGTCGGTCTCGTCGTCTCTAAGTTAAAAAAAAAAGGCGATCTTTTGGCCGACCGCGACCAACAGTTCCCTCACGTGCCGCTTTGAAAAGGATCCAGTTTTGCCAAAAAGGGCGCAGGTGCCCGTCCGTCCACGTACTCGACGTCGCTATCTGATCCCAACAAAATCGTTGAAAACGTTAGTACGTGTCATAGACGGTAGCATCTCGACCATCCGTACCGTTCTCCTGGATTGTTCTGGCCGTATACCTGGACGTTCCACGCCCGGTGGTAGACTATCCGATAATTTGGCTCTCTCTATGACCGGGTTCGGTCGGGCCAGGCCGGGCGCGTGCTAACAACCCTTTCCGCGCGAAATTCGGGGCGCGACCGGGAAGCGACCCGGCGTCGGGTCATCCCTTGACCCTGGGCGTGCGGGGCCCAGCCTCGGGCCCCTTCGGTGGTCAAAACAGGCGGAAACATGGCCTGACCCTCATACATCATGAGTCGCCAGCGCGAATTTTACTTCCGCGCCGGACACGTTGACCAATTAAAAGGAAATTCGTTCCCTCGAGAATCGTCGCGTTCATTCTTTTGATTTACCGTTCCATATTTTACATAATCTAAAAGTTACATAACTTCTTTCTATTTACACATCGTAATTGTATCTCATATAGTACAAAACATTGCAACAACATTGCGGCAATGTTGCTGCAATGTTGTGTGGATTCTCTTTCTATTTTCTTCAATGTAATATGAAATTTACATACCTTTACAAATATAATGTTATTTTTGTACAAAACGTAGAGCTTTTCGTTGGTTATCGTATCATGAATATCAGGCTACTCTTTTGAACTTACACGAAAGCGTATTAAGTTTTCGTAACTGCTACGCCAAAACATGTAAACATAGACGGGACTATAGTTACATCATGACTATGGAAACGATAGAATTAATGCGATGAATTAAGCGGATACTTGGAGTTACTGATAAAAATTTGCTATCGCGTGCGCTTTATCTATGTATATGATTTCTCTCGAAATTCTCAAATTCTTAAATTTCTTAAAGAAAGAAAGATCTCAAGATTCTCCCATAATTTTTTATATTGTGATATGTAAATGCTGCAAAGCAAACGATCGAGTATAAACTCGCGCGAGCTGCTTGTTTCTCCGCGTGGAGAATCATGTACACGGTGGCGGATGATTTTATTCAACGCCCGGTGTGCCCCCGATCGACGACGGGGTACGACGACGACGACGTTGCCCGGGTTGTGGCGTTCGTACTCTCGTTACAGCGCCTCCACTCTGCGAGATTCAATATTCTAACCAAAATCCCCGGGGCAACGGGGGGGAGGGGGAGCCGGGGATAAGGGCGGTCTCCGTTCCGTGGAACGTTGCGAGGGGATGGCGGTGTGGTTCGCAGGGATGTACCGGGCAAAACTTTCCAGGCGTGCAGCCACGGAAACTGTCGCTCGACGTGCAGCCACGAAGAAGACGGGAGAACGGGATGCGCATCCGGGGACTAAAGTTTCCCGGGCGACGTCGCCCCGATGTCACCCCGTCTTCGTTGACGGCAAACTCGCGCGGTCCACACACGAGAGCTCCGAGAGTTGGGAGAGGAAAACGGGGGGAGGGACAGGGGGGACTGCAGGCGGGGGAGCGAAGGAGAGGCTTCACGAGCGAGTTACTTGACGGACTCGACGTCGCTCCGCGTCGTACAGCTACCGCCAAGAATCCGGACCGAGGGCGAAGGAAGAGAAACTTTCCTCCCCTTCTTCTAGCTGCACCCCCCCCCCCCCCCCCTGCCCATCAAATAGCCATTCTTGGCTTTAATTTTGATGGCTGTGAAAATAATTATCATGTATTAACAATCCATGATAAATTTCTGAAAGTTTCTCCGTCAGTAGACATCTTATTATCGAATTATATTTTTTTCTGTTACAGAAAGTACTGAGCTAAGAATTAAATTGGCGATTATTTCAATGTAAAGCTGATAATACATGGTTTAATGCTTACCCAGGATTTAATGCTTGAAGGGTTTAAAAAAAATTGAAATTATTGTCCTCTAGATTCTATAAGGCTTAATATATGTTTCTTCCATCTAATTTTATTTAGTATGTTGCCTTTGACGTGCGCTACAAAATTTGCGGATCTGTACATCAGTCTTGCAGAATCCTCACTACAAAATACGTCCGCACAAAGTGCAAAATCTCGTTTAATACCTACCAATGGAACTTGCGCGTTAAATTAGCCGAGCTCGTACTATGAGCACACAAATACACTCGTACTCATCGTATTCGACGATTTCTCAAACGTGCGCGCAATATTTCTCGCGTTGCGAAAAACTCGAGAGCAAAATACGATGAAAGTTTTCTCTCTCTCTCTCTCTTTCTCTCTTCCCTTTTACATATCTCTCTTACGATGTATGCGTGTACACGCATATCAATACTTTTCAAATTCGTTTCCATCACGCAACCAATCGAAGCCGTTGGTTCTATCACTGAAAATAAGGATGCCACGCGACGGTTTTAAATATAATATATATATTTCATTTATCATTTCTGTACATTTTAGAAATCCGTATATTGTCAGATATGAATGCGGGTAATATCTTTAATAATCAATTGTACTCCTGTGACTATCAATCTTTATTATTATTAATATCCCAATATTTCGGTTAAAATAAAAAAATAATCTTTTATAATTTTATATGATTCTTTTTAAACGAATATTTACTGTCCGAATGTAATCGTCATTTTTTTCAATTACTTTCTCGATGAACAAATTTTTTTCTACGGCGATATGATAAGAATGTAAAAGTAAAGACGATATGATAGAAAATGTTATCTATTTCATTTTCTTCATTAGCTGTTACTTTATCGTATCAATGTAATAATCTTTTCATTCTCCCTCCGGTGATTATTTCGGCCAATTCGCCTCCAGAATTCAGGGACCCGATCGAACACGCCGATTATATCGACGTAAACAACGAGAGCGGGATGGTTTTGTACAGGAGTGATGTATACTTTACCACCGACTGTACATCTTAGAAGAACGAATAGAGCCTTCTCTTCATACAGAGGCTAAAGCCCGAGGCTATGGCTTCCTATCTTACTCCGCTCCCGTCCTCTCTCTTTCACCCCGTTTTGCCCCCGGCGACCACCTCCTCCCCCTTCCGTCCGCTTGCGCGTGCACGCTACGAGATATGGATAACAAAATGCACCGGTGATGGTGTACGCTCGTCCGTTACAGAGCGCCGTAAACTTTTGATGTGACTCGACGACGGAGATCTCCCACGTGACCTCGTTTCTTTAACGCTCCTCTGATGGGGCTCTTTGAACATCCTGCAGAAGGTATGGCGACAAGATATCGGTGGGAGATATCAAAATTCAAGCGCATTCCTTCGTAAAGTCATAATTGTTTCAGATACATCAAACTTAATAATGATTTCTCTATAGTTTATTTGTGCGTTACTTGGAATTTTAGCCATTTTACAGACTTGTGCAAAAATTTGCTTCGTGTCGAATTGCTTGTCATCAATGAAGATAAGGGAAATAAAGAAAGGGAGATCGTAAACTCACAAATGGATCATATAACTTAAAAAGCAATGTGATTTTGCGATGTAAAAATCTTAATCGGCAAAATAAAAAAATATAAACTCGGCAATTTCTTAAAATAAAATGCAGTTTCCGAGATATTTAGAAAAAAAAAAAAAAGAACAATTCCTCTCGAGAAATTTTGTCACACGCTAAATTATTCCAGAAAGCAAGTTTCTCGGTTTAAATAAAAGTCTAAAATGTGTGAAACACAGAAATTGAACGATTCTAGGCTACCTCCGATCGGTATTTTGATGGCAACAGAACGACACATTATACTACTGCGCATTAGGCGATTCGTCGGTTATCCCTCAAAGGGGAAAGGGTAAAACGGGGCGGAAGGAGGGGGAATAACCCTTGGCGCGCCGGATTTTAGCGCGGCTCTAATAAGGTGCGTCTCCCGTTGTAACCCAGCACTTCCATACGCCAGGTAAGCGCGCCCGATTTTTAATGGAGAGCACATACATGTTTGGAGCGCACTCGCGCTCTCCTTTTTTCTTTTTTTTTAAATCTCTCGTCATCCCGCTGCCGCGCAACCCTTTCCATCTCTTACCTGAGGACACATCCTAGGTAGCTAGGTAGGTAGGCAGATAACCTGGGGACTCCCAAGGGGGGGGGGGTGAAGGGGGCCACCGCGTCGAAAAGTGTCCGCGCCGCATCGGCGAGATTGAAATTCAAATGAGACCGCGAGGATATTCTAATTCCGTGCGGCAACCCCTTTTTTGCATATCGGGACCCACGCAGCTGCCATCGGGGACCCAAATTATATACATTCGCCTTTTCCATTCTTTGCCTCTCTCTCTTTCTCTCTCTCTCTCTCTTTACGCTATCGCTGTAACTCGTCTTCTTTTATTTTCCTCATTTGGCGAACGCACGTTTCTCGCCACTGCGTGGCATATGATTCGCAATCGATAGTAGTATTCAAATTTATCGATGATATATCGACGATTTACTTGGATCTAAACTAAATAAATTCATGAATTTACGATACTGCAAATTATATATACCGTTATTTACTATTATACGTTGTATAACAATCTCTATTTCTGGAAACTTTAATAAAGCGAGGTCGAAAGTTTATTATATTGTGTTGCAGTGAATGAAGCGAAGACTTTTATACGATTCTCCAGCTAATCTTAACAGATTATTATATAAATATGAATAATAATGACTAGAACTTTAATAAGAGCGATAATCAAGTTTTATTTGAAGTTTCAATGGATAAAGACAAATTAAGAAACAAATATATGTCACTTTAAAACACTCTAAAAGACTTGACATAAAAATAATTTTAAATGCCAAAAATAAAAAGCTCAAGAATATATAAATCACATTTTTAGAGTATAATATCTGTTTATTTCAGAAGTGTGCAAGAACAATATTTTTCATATTTATTTTGCAAATTATAGATATTTTCAAAACTGACGCAATATGTATCTTTTTCGCGACGTATAAATAACTCTACATTTTATTTGAAAACGCGTCACCTTTTTCTCGCGGTAGGTCTTCAATTATAGACATTCTATTTTGCTTGCCATCCTACCAGCTCTCCTGTCTCTTGAGTTTCGCCCATCTTTTTCCTTTTTATATTTTTTCGTTCGTTTGCACACAGTCTCCGATGGCACGCTATCCGCGACAATCGAGAAACGACAGTATTCAAATCCAGTGACGTACCTAGGTACCTAAGCCCGAGGCTTACCTCCGTTCGCCTCCGAGGGATTCGATCGATTTTGCGTTGTGACGAGATGAGAAAGGGAAGCGAGAATACGAGACAGTAGCTTCTGATAACGCTTGCTACGATCGCAGTGTTAAAAAAAAAGAAAAATGAATTAATTTACCTGTTGTAAATCTAACTTTCAAGATATGTTTTTTTCAAAATGACATTTTTATAGTGAATTTTCGATTTTTCGAAAACAAGGAAATTCCGAACTCTGATTTAATATATTGTGTCTTTGTTTCTTTGTTTAATAATCCTCGAAACGTCGAAAGAGATAAGGTTCTTCATGCATTCAATTTTTCTTTACTGCTAATTTGATTTTAGTATTTTAGTATTTTTTTTGCGAAAACACAGAGGTAAATAATCAAATGCAGAGAATCTGTAATCAAAAGCCTACATTTGTATTAAATACAACAGTTGCTTTACTCTAGCAGAAATTTTGGCTGGAATATTCTCAAAGACACACTAGTGCTGTTATCTGAAAATCGTTATTTGTGTTAAAAAAAAAGAAAAATGAATTAATTTACCTGTTGTAAATCTAACTTTCAAGATATGTTTTTTTTCAAAATGACATTTTTAGAGTGAATTTTCAATTTTTCGAAAACAAGGAAATTCCGAACTCTGATTTAATATATTGTGTCTTTGTTTCTTTGTTTAATAATCCTCGAAACGTCGAAAGAGATAAGGTTCTTCATGCATTCAATTTTTCTTTACTGCTAATTTGATTTTAGTATTTAAAATAATTTTTTGCGAAAACACAGAGGTAAATAATCAAATGCAGAGAATCTGTAATCAAAAGCCTACATTTGTATTAAATACAACAGTTGCTTTACTCTAGCAGAAATTTTGGCTGGAATATTCTCAAAGACACACTAGTGCTGTTATCTGAAAATCGTTATTTGTTCTGCCGAAAGTAATGACCGAACGTCATAGAGAAATCCATTTCCGACCGGACCGGAGCGATCTTCGGAGGCGCGAGAAAAAAATTCGACGAAAAATGGAATCTCTCCTCGACAGTACCTTGGAAGTGCCGGTCGTTACTCCAGAATAATATGACGTCGCTTTGTTTAGTACCTCGTCGCGAACTCGGGAAGATTTATGATTGCAAAAAGAACTTATCTCGATAGAGTGTGCTGCTGTGTGTTTTAAAATAACGGCAGGTGTTTGCGGCGTCGTTTTATCGAGCTATGAAATTTACAGAAAGAGAGAAGGGGCTAGTTTTATCTATCAAGTTACGATAAAATCGACAAAAGAGCCAGCATGTCATTTTATATCAGTTTTAAATTAAGTAATTATGATTTGTACTAAAAGAGTTTCAAATATATATATA
>NW_021849218.1:1371329-1380177 GCF_003651465.1 Formica exsecta
TATATATATATATGAAAATTTTTTGAAGGAGACGAGAAAGAGAGAAACTATGCCTTAATACCTTAACTTTTACGCATGTTCTTGTAAACGGCTGCGCGAAACGAGAATGCGATAAAGCTTATCGGGGGAAAAAGTGGAAACGGAAGCTAAGAAGAGAAGGGAGAGAGGCCGCTGTTTTGCATAATCAAATCCTACGACAATGTACTAGAATGCGAAGTGCACCCCCTTGTAAGGGGTAAAGCCTTGCCGCGAACATGCGAGGCCTCCGAAAAATGCAATTCGCCCCTCGAGCAGTCGCTACACCGGGTGGACCCCGGTGGTCATGAGGAGGATTCTTTGTGGGGTGCCTCTGACGCAACCACCCTTTGCAACGGAATTCCGGGAATAAACCGGAAACATCCACCCATTCCGCGCGCGCGAGAGCCCATGAATCCTCAGCAGCGATGAGCGAGGTAGCCCCCTCGCGCAATCAAAATGGAGCTCGTGTACATTGACTGTGGAACATATTCAGACTATTCGTAGAGCTACTCGTGAATTATGTTCGTGTTCTTTGGTATGGGGCTAAAAATCGCCATTAAATTGCGCGACGTTGCAAATTAATTGTGACCATTTCGTATGTTAATTAACTAGAGTAAAGTAGAACATGATTTAAATTTTCCTAAAAATATACAAATCACACATTTTTAGTAAAATTATAATTAAATTTGAAATTAAAATTAACGCAATATCTCAAATAATAAAAATATAAAATATAAATACATTGATATTTATGTTAACATTACATTAAATTAATATCTAGAATTAAAAATGCATATTAAAAATTGGTTTTCCTAAACATTTTCTGTTTTCTTTCATAATTAATCTATTATTATAAGTATCTATTAATGTCTAAAACCATCAATCTTAAATTAAAAATGCAATTCCATCGAACAGTTGCGTCTTCGAAAGACGAAAAAAAATCTTACGCATTTACGACATAACACGTAACCCGGCGAAACATTTGGCGCTATTTGAAAAACAACGGCCGGTGCTACGATAGTGAGAAAAAAAGACTCTACGGAATTCTGTAGAGAGAATTCCAAGAGCCGAAGGGTAGCTAGCGAAGGGTGGCATACAGCCCGTCG
This sequence comes from Formica exsecta, assembly GCF_003651465.1. NCBI lineage: Eukaryota > Metazoa > Arthropoda > Insecta > Hymenoptera > Formicidae > Formica > Formica exsecta. The sequence goes on from NW_021849218.1 coordinate 1,372,454, forward strand.
TCAAAATGGACGGGCTAAGCCCGTATAAGTCTAACGGGATTTTCGATCGTAGGTGGGCGGGTGAATGCAGGCCGCAGTCCGGGGACGCGAGGGAGGAATTGAGGGGGTTGAGGACACGACAGAGAAAGTGAGAAAGAGACAGAGAGAGAGAGAGAAACAGAGTAGGTAAGGGGAGTCCTTCAAGATGGCGGCTATAAGGGATGGTTTAGGGCGCGTGAGGGTTGCGGGTGAGGCAATATATTAGAGGGAGACCCTTCTCGAGGGTTGCTTCGCCCCGGACCGATGGTGGCCGTTACCACCCCCTTTTCTCGTACTCCCCCTTTTTAGTTCTCCTTCCTCTACTTCGTTCTCCTTGCCACCTTCGCTTCCTCCTTCTCCTCCTTCTCTTTCTCCCACGTCCTTTTTCGCCCCCGTTCCTGGCATCCACTCGATCACGACCACCCCCTTAACTCGGCCCCGTACAACCCCCCGAGTCCGTCCTAGAAAGTATAAACGTCACTGGAGACTGATGGAAATGGACGAGACGAGGGGGAAACGGACGATCGGGAAATGGTGGAAAATCGAATGGGGGAGGGCGAAGAGAGAAAACACGAAGAACCCCTGGGCTGACTTGTCGCTGCCGAGAGGAAGGAGGTTGAAAGCTCGCCTGATCCCAACAACCGCTTTATCTTTGAGACGGAAAGATATCGAGGCAAGCACAGTGGAAGCATGCTTGCCGGAAGTTGGCGAGGCATAAGGTTTTAGCTGTCGAATTGCGAATGTCGTAGATATGAGTATTTTTAAGGGCGAACATTTGATGTTATAGAGATTGTCTCTTATATTTCCACGTAGCTAATCGATTCTGTATAATTATTTTAATAAAGATCATTCTCGTGATCTTTTTTTGTTTAAATGTTCGCGCTTAAAAATACTCATATTTACGATATTTGCAATTCGACAGCTAAAACCTATTTTGAATAAAAAATGAACATCGCGAGTCGACTCCTTTCTATTTTGAATTGAGCTTAAGATGAAAGTGCAACTTGCCTGGCGTCACGGCACTCCGAGCATAGAAAACAGGACATTTAAGTACCTCGAGACGTCCGCATTTTCTCGCCTCGTGGCTCGAAACGAGCGGTAATGAGCTTCGATTTTTTTTTTTATTCAGCCACACTTTACGCTCGCGTCTCCTATGTACGTTTCCCCCGCGATCGCAAAACCACGAAAAGAGAGAAACAAAAAAATAGATAGAAAAAGTATAAAAAATTAGGTGAAAGAAATTTATTTTTCTTCCAGGAATTGACTAATTTTCAGAAAATTTTTGTTTCGATGTATTTTTAGTCCATATCTAATGTTATCACATCAAAAGAGCTAATGATAATCTCTTAGTGGTGCCGCAAAAAAATATGATAAAAATGACACAAAGTGCAGCATAATAATATAATTGTATAATTGTTAATGTGAAAGTAACGAATTGTTATGACAGTAGGATAGTTCTCTCCTTTTTCTCTTACTGTTTTTCTTAACGGTATAATTGTTACACGGAAAATAATAACAACATCTCCTCTCTGAACTGTCTTTCTTAACGCTCCCCTTTGCTCTCTCTAGTTTCACTAAGAAAATTCTTTTTCCGATACAAATCGCTATTCTTGCAGTCTTCCACGCGCAGTTCGAAAGGATCTCTTTTTCTTTCTCAACTTTTTCTTCTCTTTAACTCACGCGAGATACGCAAAAATTGAAGAAAAGCGAGGTGAATATGAAATGTAAATATCTAAAGAAAATATATCTATATACAAATAAATATAAATAAGAAAAATTATATATCTTGGACAGATGCTGAGAAATATAAAAAATTACTACAGAGAGAAAAGATTTATAGGTTGCTTTAGTCAATATTTCCCGAAAATATAAAATATGTACAGTTAATTTTAAGTGAATAACAAGGCTATATCATTTTTACTTGCGCTTCAAAAGCTTAATTTGCACAAAGTCGAAATATATAACTCGAAAACTATTAGTGTTTCGAGAAAATGAGTCGAGAAATTTATGATCGTTATGAGTCTGACAATGAGACATTCTATATGAGAAATAAAAAACTTGATAATACTTCTGATATTATTTTCTTCTCTATGTAACGTAAAAATATGAATTTCTAGAAACAAAAAAAGGAAAAAAATCCGTTATGTAGTGCAAACATGAGAAATGATTATAAGCGTAAAAAAAGCTCTGCGAGATGTAAAAGAAATGGTGTTAGTGAACAGCTCGCTTCTTCTATTTACTGTCTTTTTCGCTCCTTAAATGCATCAAGAAGCACAGCAGCGACGAAGAGAAACGGGGAAAAGAAAACGATGATACGACGAAAGTGAAAAGCTCGCGGTAAACATTGAGCGTGTAATTCGCTCTTTAAAGAACACTTGGACGGTAATTAAGCCGACCTGCCAGTGCTCTATTAAAAAGAGAGCGAGAGAAAACAGAATATTTGAATGGGACGATGGAAAAGAGAAGAGAGCAGAATGTGCAAAAATTAGGGAGGAAAAAAGAAAAAGATTGAAGAAGTTTGAAGAAAGAAAAAGACAAAGGAGAAAAGAAAGAAGAGAGATGACTGAGAAAGGAAACGAGACGCAGAAGTTGCTACAAAAAGGACAAGAGCAATTAAAAAGATTTTTTTAAAAGCGTGGATTGCAGAGACACGTGAATCGCTTTTAATTAGCGACTAAATTATATCTAAAAGTTGTATCTAAGTAGAAAAACTCGGTTTAAAGTTTACTCGTCCAGCTGGATGGTTTATTCTCACCTCTTTTCTGCGCGCTCGCTTTTTCTAATCTATTCTTCAACTCTACGAGATATCTTAATCTTTTCCTTTCTAATTTACAAATAAGAGAGTTAATCACGTATAAAAAATTTATACATCAAATATAATTTGATAAATTTAGTTATTAGTGTGCGTTTTTTTCAGATTCTTATATCAAATATATAAATTTAAAGATTTGACAAAGAATAAATAACAATAACTTGATTAATATCTCAAGACAATTAAATTACACAACATTAGGCAGATCGAAGTAAGAAAGGTTTATAATACAATATTATAGAAAATATTGAAACTTTTTATCACAAACTTAGAAAGGTTTCGGCATTGTCTATACAGTATAAGATGTTAGTCGTCTTACTGCATTTGGCACTCTTGCCAACGTAACGTCCAAGTCAATGGAGAGGAAGAAGATTTGATTATGGACTTTCCGTTACTTACAAATCTCAGTTATTCGCATTTCCTCCGAAAAATTCACTTCGCTGATTAATACTCGAAGAATACATTCGACCTTTGGCACATCTCTTTCTTCCTGTTTTAATAAATCATGAACATATTCGCGAAATAATATCAGTAAATTCAATTTTTATTCGCGGAAATCTTCTTATTATCAAAGTATCCAGCAATAAAGAGTCTCACAGTATAACTTTTGATTAATCTCTTTTTTCAGTTTATCACAAACATTAAATTTAAACTTTAATTTTTCATTAAAATTAAACTTATGTGATTTTTGTTATCAGAAACGCGTATAAAAATAAGACAAGCAAATAAGACTTTTTAGCAGAAAATTTGAGAAATTGAGTTAATTTTCTGAAAGTTAATTTTAAAAAAGTTCTCTCTACGTATAATGTAATTATTAAAAATATATCATTATCAACTATACATATTTCCGATATTTTAATTAATTCCCGCTCAGTGAAATATAACGATAAATCTCTTCTTTTGAGCAACTCATTGTTATTAATAAATGAAAATTGATTTACTTACTGTTTGCTTGCTTATACTCTCTGAGAAAATATTTCAATGCCAAGTCATGAAATAAGTAATTTAAATAAATGGAAAAACAGTCTAACTCATCGCCTAAATAAATAAAAGCAGACCGAAAGGGTGTCGACTTCGTGCTTTTCTTCCCTTTTTTTTTTGCGCAGGGAACCAAAGCAACAGCAAGGGCAATAGCGACGGGGGTGGCGTTGGAGTGAGGCGTGCTCTCTCTCTCAGCGACGTTTTATACGTCGTCGGGTTTTTCATGCGGCGAGGTAATTTTTTTATTAGCTTGAAAACCACTCGACCCGTCGTCGTCGCCGTCGTCATCGTCATCGTTGTGGTAGAGTGAGATCTACCCTCGAGAAAAAGATCGACCACCTCTCCGCGCCTCTGTGCGTTCGTGTTTTCACTCTTTCTCGCTCGCGGATTAATCGCGATTCGACCGTCAAAAGAGCCACGCATTCATTTGCTTTATTAAGTAGCTTTGCGTGATTTTAAGAGCACGGTTTTATTAACTCGCGCGCTCTCATCCGCTTCTCTCAGCCTCCTCTTTGCTTTTTTTTTTTGTTTCAGATGCTATCCGACAAGAGATGAGACCAATTATGCAACATGACTTGTGATCGGCGCACAGGTACAAATATGAGTATAGAATGCGTTGTTGAACTTGGAGTTATTTCTGACGGCAGACGACCGATTTTAAGGATCGTTAATGTTAGGGACTCGTCGAGTGTCTGTCGGTATAATTATCCCGTGTGCCAATTAAGTATTCTCGTTTGTGAGATCGATCGCTCATTGATTATTAATCGCGCGCGGTTGACGCAATTATCTGATGGATCAGACTCATTAGGCACAATTTTGAGGATTGAACATTATATCGCAAAAATAATCTTTATCAATATACTTTTTTTTCTATTTTATTCTATTGTCAGTTATCTCGTCCATATTTAACAAATTATTACCAAGTAATTATGTATCTTTAATTAGGCATTTAAAGAAAAACGATCTTTGTCTCGCAAGAAAAATTGTTTTGCAATTACTTAATGTATAATCTGGCGCGAATGGGACGGAGAAATTTCAGTTTCGACAAATTCCGGAAGAAAATTAAGGTAAGGTAAAGTTTTTCTCGACAGGTTAAAGTGTCAAGAACTTAAGACCTCGAGAGCAACCCCTCCTCAGATGTCGGGACACTGCTTAGAAACTCTTAGAGGGTAATAAACTCGTTTCACGTGCACGCGTCGCTCATTATAACGAGTTTGAGAAATGCCGACAGGTTCGCGTGTTCTTCTGTTCAAGACATTTGCCAGGTCACCAAACAGGATGACAAAACAAGAATATAAACGTTAACAGATGCCTGTACTAGATATATATAATATTTTATATAAAAATGTATATAATTACACTCCATATAATGTACATAGTCTTTACAGATTCTACATAGGATATCATATATAAAAAACAATAATTATTTTCCTGCTCACATTTCAATTATAGAATGTTAAACGATTTCGAGAAAGAGTGACTCCGATATGCTTGTCGTATCGGAATCATAGGAACGGAAGCCACCCCACGGTATTAATGCGAAGGAGGAAGCCCTTGGTTCCCCGGGTTCTCCCAATCACCGACATAAATAAATCGCGCTCCCCGTCTATTTCTTCGCCGTCGGCCGGAATCCCTGCCACTCTGGCATCACGAATACGTACATCAGCGTACGTGAGAGGAAAAAGGAAAGTAATCGGATGGGACGATAGTGCGATCGGATCGTATCCGCCGTTAAGCCGCGCTTACTCTCTGCCAATCCCGGGGAACGATGTGTAATCAGGCCGACATTCTCTCGATTTATTTGAGATAGCTTTATCATCGCGACCGTACAATACGGCCGATATATCGGCAACGATAAAGGAGATATATTTTTGCATTTTCTCCCGGGTAACATCGTTCACGCCTTGTCCGCGAGACAAATTTATCGCCGTTTTCATAATGTATCTACCGAATATATATATATATACCTTTATTCCTTGTCGGTTGTCCTAATATACGTTTCTTTTTTTTTAGATCTTTTAATCTGTAAATTAAAATTAAATAAATTGCAATTCTTCTTTAGAAAAAAGTAAAAATTGGAGACTAAGTGGAATATTTTAAAAACGATTATTTACGTCAAGTTTTAGGCCCGATTTATTGGCCACTGTTAAATAGTGAAAATTGCCTAACGCAACGTAACCGTAAATTGGGATATGTATGGGAAGGCAACTGGAATCCCGAGGCGGACTTTTAGGGAGAAGGGTTCTTGGTACGACGCTTAAACATGGACTTTAACCATTAGTCTACGAGCCATTAACTAAATTATGCAAGCACCGCCGAACTCCTGCAAACGTAGCACGCGTAAACTTCAGCCATCGCGTTGGGATCCGGATCGATCGAATTATTCATACCACCCACATATGCTACTCTAACTTATGTTCATCATCAACCCTTTGCGACCCAGTATGAAGTTTCGTAGCCATTTTTGCGCATAAACTTCATGCAATGGAGTTTACATATCGAGTATATTACATTATAATGAAATAGATAACACATGTCATCTGTTAATTTTTTTTTTGCATATTTCGTAAAAATTGCCTTCTGAAAATAAAGATTAATGTCTTGAGAGATAAATTAGCAATGATATCACGAGAAGATGTTATTTCTTTTTCCTTCGTAAAAAGCAATCTGTGATGGATTATTCAAGTTATTCGGGCATGAATTAATTCTAGACTTATTTGCAGTACATGATCTGTGTTTTTCAATTGCACAAAGCTAAAGCAATGGTAAAGTTCGATTTGTTTCCGAGGATGTCCTGCTCGTACCCAGGTGCAGGTCACGAGAGGGTCGTTAATGCGCAGCCTCGACTTAACTCCCGGCGATTAATCTCCCCATGCTAATTATTTAGCCGGTTACCACGATGGAGAGGGTTCCGGACGGTCGAATAACGGCGTTCCGTTATCGGGCGCAGTAGGGTCGTTCGAGTGGCAGTAGCGACTGCATGGTGGTAGGATACCAGCAGCGACTGGGGGGGGGGAGGGAGGACGAGGGTCGAGAGGGTGAGTAAGGTCTTGAGGTTTGGTCGCGCTCACGAGGATACGCTTGCACGAAGGGTTGGGGATCTCGCGCAAGAGTAAATTGATTAGAATTAAAGGGTTGGGTGGCAGGTGCTGCTATGGGGCTGCCTGCAGACCTACCAAGGAAGAAGAGAACCCTGAGGAGCGAGTAGCGGCGAGGAAGAGCCCACGAGCTCGCGAGAGGAACGGAGGGAATCTGCAAGCCGGAGGGAAATAGCAAGATGTGGGAGGGGAAAGGACCGAAGGTACAACGGTGACCACAGCCTCGACGCTGATTGGTCGAGTCAAGTTTGTGGCAAGATGGCTGGCTGGCTGGCTGGCTGTTGCCACCGCCGCTGCTACTGCTTCTGCTTCTCTGTACTCACGTCGTCTCCCTTTCTAGTCTTCGCAACCACCGTCCTCCTCTTCTCGCCTGGCGCAACTCTTCCTCTAGCTCTACGCCGTTGCCGTAGTTCCCTTCTACGCGGTCTCTAAGATGCTTTACCTATGTGCCAAATAGATGTATGTACGTGTACACGCCTGTTCGAAACAATGCCGGGCGTGCAACCACCCTAGCCAACCCCTTTCTCCGGCCAACCACCCCCGCCGCTGCCCGCCTTGTGCTCTTCCTTCCGAGGCTGCTACCATCCTTACCACATGCCATACCAACCCTTACTCGCTACCTATACGTATTCTATTCGCCGACCACCCACATCGCCCATCTCACCTTCGCCGTTCCCGTCATCCATAGCTCTCCATCTCACCTCCGTGAGCACGACGTCACCGCTTCTACCATCCGCAACGCACACCACCACTACCCATTTCCTTTCACGCACGCCGTCCTATATAGACTCTCCCTTCGCGAGCGTCTCTTTCCC
>NW_021849218.1:1380318-1393993 GCF_003651465.1 Formica exsecta
TTCCCTTTCTGTTTCCACTTCCGTCTTCCTCAAATGCCCGATCCAATCCGCCCGGCGGGTACGGTACCGTACGGTACCGTAAGTACGGGAACACCAGCACGATCTCTCAAAGAGAATGCGATAATACGAAGAACTTCGACTAATGAGTTAATAGTTGGTGCCTCGCGTTACCGGCAGTACTGGGAAGTACTTTATTCGACGTCGCCGGGAGCAACGAGATTATAACGCGGCGAAGTAAATGTAGCTACGAAGCAGGCAGGCACATACACACACGTATCTCCCAACTACACACGCACATAGCTGCCCGTTTGCGCATATCCGGAAGAAGTATATGCGTAACGACGGTGTCGACGGCGAGCAAAGCCGTTGAGAAAACTCGTCCGAGATAATCAGGCGACTATCCCGTTTCCACCTACGTTTCCAAGCCGTCGCATTCTCGCGCGCTTCGAGTCGACCTCTCCCTTCAGCCTTGAACGACTTTTCCTTTTCTTTCCGCGCAAGGTCGCCCGCAATGGCAGCTGATTTACTGCCGGCTGACGCCGATCGAAGCGACGTTCATAATCGCGCTCCCGTGCTAATTAACAGGCCTTCGGATCTTTCGGAATGCGGTCGACACGAGGGTAGAGGGTAATAAATGATTAATTCCGGCTAATAAAAAAGAAAAAGTGGGATTGACATTTTCATCATTTTTCCTCATTGATTTGCCTGCTATCCAAAATTATAAAATTTTATTGATACAATAGATGAGCATATATATGTTAAAAATTATTAATTTTGAAATTTTGTAGAAACTAACAAATTAAAGAACAATATATGATTACGTTAGAATATATAATATAAAAATTCTAAAAATTCTCGGCCATAATTTGAAGTATAAATTTTGAGGGAGAAAAAGCTATCGTTTATAAATTATTTTCATCGATGGTCCATGTCGAATGTCTAAGCATGAGATACCCATTTCAGGCAAATATATATGTATCCCCCTAGCATTTTTCGGCGTCTCTTTTTTGGTTTAAACATCGCGAGAAAATTCACGTCTCGAGAATTGTCTCGACGTGGGTGATGACAAAAAGGAACGACGCGCGATTCTCTAGCCTCATTCTCGCGTGGAGAAAAGTGCAACCAATAATTTTATTTTTCCGCGATAAAGCACGGCGTCGCCAAGACAAGGGGGTGAGTGCGGACCGTCATGATGGGGGTGGGGGGCACGGGATTGGGGTGCGACGGAGGCAAGCCGCGTATCTTTAGTAAGTAAACAGAGCGTCTTATGAATTTTAAGCAGCGCGAGTACCAGCTTTCTCTCTCTCTCTCTCTTTCTCTCTCTGCAGCTCGTTTATTTTCATCGTCTCTTCTTCTCTCTCCTCCATACGCGCGCATACAATCTCCCTTTACACACACACATATAGATACAGACTCACACATACACTTTCTCTTTCTCTCTTTTGCAGCATTCTCCGCATCTCCTAGCACCCTTGGTCGCTCGTTTTCACTCGCTCTTTCTCCTTTGAGGCGACCTCTTATATGCACGAACCGAGATGGTGAAGAAGGGCAACATAATTTAGAAAAGTAGATGCGCCAAGATTGTGTAAGCGACGTTCTTTTCCTTCGGCTTCGCGGTCAAAACACGGAGATGACGCAGGCAACGTAACGGGGTCGTTACTCGGCAAAAGCGATATATCGTGTGTTATATATTTATATAAATATAGAGAAGAATCTTTATATTAATAAACATAGAAAGCAATATAGAATATTATTATTAGCGATTGCGTTTGTTGCTTTTAAAGTTATTGAAAGCCCTAGGTTCGTTATTGGCGTCATTTTGATCCAAATCTTTATAGATTTTCTAACCGTTTTCCAATTTCAAAAACATTTTGATTTATTAATTCCAGGTCTCGATCCTGTAATTTTTTTTATTTTAACAAACCGTCTTCTCTACCATCTCTCGAGGCTGAGTAATCGGAAGATCTTGCCATCGCGATCCCATCTTTTTATTTTCGTATACTTTAATGCAATGTGGATTTTTATACCGGATTTCCATATCTGGCGCCTAACAATTTTATCCAAAACCCCTCAGAACCTTTCGTCGGCCAAACCACCCTGCGTGAAGGAAAAAAAATAAAAATTGCGCTGATAGAATTCGTTTGTGTGAGACATCGACAAAGCTTCAGGATTTGCATCGTCCTACGATCGTGGGCGGTCACCCGACGTTGTTTTGATATTGATCTCCAGGATAGGACAGCGTCGTCGTCTAAGCATTCTAATGGCAAGGGATCGGGATTCTGCGCGCTGCGAGGCGCACGTGCTCCTAATGATTTTAGTGTGTACCCCATGGTATACCCTCTCCGGCAATGTATAGTCATAGGCGGGCATGCATAGCCGCGTATCGTATCCGCATTACCGGGGCGCGATGTAATATGTCCCGGAGAAGCCCGAGGGAGTGAGGGTGGCCAAGGAAAGGGGGGGAGAAACCCCCCGCAATGGTCTTGCGGGATTCTTAATGGCGAGGAGCCTCTAAGGTAACACTACGGCTATTAAACGCAGACTCTACCACTTCGTCTTCTCTTCCAACATCCCTCCCCCTTCCCTCATGTACGTATCCCTCTTTACCATCTTCCACAACGCCCGATAATTTCACTATACGGTCGAAATTTCGGTAAGAAGAATCTCGTAGAAGAATCTGCGCTTGCAGAGAGAATTTAGTTTCCATAACATATTTTCGCAAATCTATTTGCTCCCGATTAATCTGATTTTATGTGAATCCAAAATTATGCACGATCCAAGATTATGCAGAATTAAGTTATATCGCACGGTTAACAGCATATAATATATGGAAAACTATAATTTTGAATATATATTTACTCCTTATTGTTATGTGATGTATAAGTGACATAATTATAAATAATAATATAATCAAAATAATAGAATAATTATAAATAAAAAAATGTAAAACAAAAAATATATATACTTTTTTATATTCCTGTATTAAAATAATTTTAGTACGTATCATTTTTTTCTAAACTTTATGTATGTGAACAGATATAACTAAAGGTAGCTACAGCTATTGAAATAGTAATAAAAAAATATTTTGTAAAATTGTCTAATCAATTAACAATTTTCATATTGTATAAAAAAAAATTGTATAAGATAGATTGAGATTTTTCACACCAAATTAATCAATTTTGCAAATAAATCATGAGACTCGTATATTATGGACCAAATTCGCGAAAAAATTGCGAAAAGGAAGAAATTGTGGATAATACAAGCACGTGAATAAAATTAAAATCACATGTGAAGTATCGTTCGTAAAGGAACGAGGGACTTGAGAGCATAGTGGCGGATCGCTACGGGGGTGAGTAACGAAAATGTAAGCCCGGATCAAACGCGCTCATCCTCTTTAGCGTCGGCGTTTGACGCGACCGCTGAAATTTTTACTTCGTTCGATTTGGCCTTTCGGTGAGATTCTCTCCCCGTCCTCTGATTGGTGGACCCTGACCACGCCCTGCACGTAAGGGTGACTCGTTCGCTCGAGCACTATCAACCCTTATGTATGCCCGATGCGAGCACACTTATGTATGCCGATACGCATACATACGTATGCGCGCGTTTGTTTGCATATATGGGCACGTATGTGTGTAGGACCGCAGCTTCACGGGTACATACGCGAATATATACGGCCAATACATAGACATATAGGGACCGTGTAGTATACCGGGTGGGGTTTCGTTCAGGAGACGCTCAGTGGGCTTTCGATACGACACGGTCGATCGAACGGCTCGCATTTTCGATATGGGGGGTGTTATCTCGCGGGAAGATAAGCGCGCACCACAGGATGCCTGAAAAATATTTCGACACCGTTTTGCCGGTGGCTGTATGTACTTATATACATATACGCAATGTTTTTTTGCACACGAAAACTGGGTTTGTGTCGCAAGAATTTTCGATAGAACAGAATTTCATGACGAATTATTGCATTTTTATGTCTATTATTAATTAATTCCGATCCATTTTAATGTAAAAAATTTCTATAATCATAACCAAAGAAAAATTGTGTCTCTCCCACATGTAACGCGATTATATTATATTTATATTATAGTAAAATAATTAAAATAAGTCATAATATGACAAATCTTTTAATTATTATGTTAAGGATTTAATTTGTCTTGTGTATGATAAATAAATTTATACATATTTAATATATATCTATTACAATTATAATTTTTTACATATGTACGGATAAATAAATTAATTAATTAAAAAATGCCAATGATATAATGATGTAATACAATATTTGTATAAATAAATATAATATGTGTAATATTTTTCTAAAAAATTATCTCTAGATCAAATTTAAGAGACATTCACAGAATAAAAGAGAGAAAGGATTTCTGAAGTATCTTGTATTGTTATTTGAAACAGAAAAGAAGATTCTCATGTAATGTAACAAATCAAATTCCATTATTCTCAATTTTGGTTACACTAAAGTAGTAAACCGCTATGATTCGTAGATACAACGTCTCATAAACGGCTCAAACAATAATAATGATGTTAATGTACAAGCAATGGTAATAGACATATTGAACGGATGCTTGATGACATCGCATTGTGTTGGCATATGTATTTTGAGACAGATATCAGACGCGAATGAATTTCGCATGCAAGAATGAGAAGCCGTGGATCCAGATCGCATGACTAAATTTTCGAATATTTCCGCTCTCGATGTGTTTGTCATGCTAAATTTAGTCTCTCTCTCTCTCTCTCTCAACTTGTATCGCCCAATAATATCTCGTTGGTGACATAATCTAACTTCATATAAGGATACGCATGCGCTAGTCTTCATTACTCCAATACGCAGCAACGAATGATGTCTTACTTGTTTGTGACCGTATGGATAGACCTTTATATCGTCAAACCATTGATAATTGATTGATAATCTAATCCAGGATTGAAGAAGAAGCACCTGTATCAATCTGTATTGTCATACTCGTAAGAGTCATATCGTTGTATCATCAAAACAGCAAATAGCAGTGTCAAATCGCAAAAAAATATCAATTTTACCAAATATTGCGTGAGAAACACAATGGGACGTGTGGCTGTGGTATGTAATTAGGCACGAATTACAAAATAAAGAATAAAGATTCCTTGCATGTGTCTACTATTAATTATTTTTAACAGAAATTTTCACAAACTTGAAAATTTGCAAGTCACGCTATCTCGTTTTTAGGTAACAGGTGGAAACAAAGGTATCGGCTATGCAATTGTCAGATCTCTCTGTCAACAATTCGATGGGACTGTTTACTTAACGGCCCGCGATATCACTCGCGGTTTGACTGCTGTCAACGAATTGGAGAAGCAAGATTTGAAACCGAAATTCCATCAATTGGATATCACCGATGACGAGAGTGTCACAAAATTCCGGGATTACTTGAAGAATACATATGATGGTTTGGATGTATTAATCAACAATGCTGCTATAGCATTTAAAGTAATTAAAATATTCAAACTTGATACAGTTTTTAAACTCGATTTTAAAGAATAATTTGTCTATTTTATTCTACTTTTTTCTTTTCTTATTAGTTAAAAAAATATGTGCATCTTTTATATATTTTTATTTTTTTAATATCAATAAGATAAGACATCTCATAAAATATAGATGACTTGTATCGCCCAATAATATCTCGTTGGTGACTTAGGCCGGTATTCATAGTCCGTTCTTATATCCAAGATCGTCTTAAGTGAATAATTTGTCTATTTTATTCTTCTTTTTTCTTTTCTTTTTAGTTAAAAAAATATGTGCATCTTTTATATATTTTTATTTTTTTAATATCAATAAGATAAGACATCTCATAAAATATAGATTTTTGATAAAATTCTATTCTAATATTTATATATGCAGAATAATAGAGAAGTTATATAAATAAAATGTGTTATTATATTTAGAAAAGAACATGTGTGTACACAAAACTAATAAATAATAGATATATATGTTAACATTTAATTATATATTATAGACTGATGCAACAGAACCTTTTGGGATTCAAGCTGAAGAAACAATACGAGTAAATTATTTCAGCTTACGTAGAGTGTGTACTGCACTTTATCCGTTACTTAGACCACATGCCCGAGTGGTCCATGTTTCCAGTAGTGCTGGACGTCTTTGCAACATTACTGGCAATACATTGAAAGAGAGATTATCTGATCCAAATCTGACTGAAGTAGAATTAGATAAAATTATGCACGAATTTGTCAAGTAAGTAATTATATAATTTCAATCATTTGTATATAGGAATTTATGTTAGTTCAAAAAACTTTTTAAAATTTATATATTTGCTACTTTTTAAATTTATAAATTTATATATATATATCTCCATTTCTAGTGCTGCAAAATCTAATACACATGTGCAAGCTGGTTGGTCAAATTCAGCATATGTAGCAAGTAAAATCGGAGTATCTGCTTTAGCTGGTATTCATCAATCTACGTTTAATGCGGATTCCCGAAAAGATATTGCAGTGAATGCAGTACATCCTGGTTATGTAGATACAGATATGACTAGTCATAAAGGACCTTTGACACCAGATGAAGGAGCTGTAGCACCTGTTTACTGTGCTTTATTACCAGAAAATACAGAGATAAAGGGAAAATATATCTGGTATGATATGACCTTATCAAACTGGAAATAATAAGATAAATATATAAATCCTGATCGTATGCTAATTATTTTTCTAAAGTATAACACACACAAATGAATAAATAAATGTGATTAATTATATAAACACACATTATTTAAAGATTTTAAAACAGCTATTTGTTACAAAATTTAATTCTGAACAGTTGAATAAAGATTCATATATATATATTAAAATTGTATTGGATAATACATTATTATTCACATTTTCCAAAATTGTGTGAAAAATGTTAAATGATTTTCTATCTTATTTTTACATAGAATGTAAAACATGTATGCATTAATTAGAGGAAAGTAAAAAGATTTTCTTCATATAAATGATATTTAATATAACTATAAACTATCTTGCTTGAGCATTCATTGCTTCTCTGCGTGCTGCTTCAGTTAAAAGATGGATATCTACTTCGTCTACTGGAAGTTGTACGTATCGCACCACAGATCCACGGATAAAGCAATTTTTTACCGATAACTGAAATTTAATGTATGATTTAGTTATATTTGGTTATATATATTATATAGATAATTTTAATAACTACTTGAATAGCATGTAAAAAAAATCGATTTTGTATGTACCATATGAGGATATTTCTCAGAATCTGTAACGCTAATATCGGCCAATTTTATGTTCAGGTACTGATCGACAGAATATAATGTTCCACAAATACTAAAACAAAAAACGTTAAGTTATTGGTTTTCATTGTGATTTGAAATTTCATTTTACTACTGCATAATATATATACTTTACCTGAGATCATTTTTTAATTCAACAACTACGTCCTTTCCGATCAAGGACTTAAAGAAGGAATAGAATAACTAAAATTAAAAATACATTCAATTATATTTAATATAATAAAAAACGACACATAGAAGAAAAAGCCGAATGTGATATATACTTGCTATATCATATGACGCATTCTTATATTATAACTTACCATGGCTAATTCTTGCAGATATATAGTCGTATATTTAAGTATATTTATTATATGCTAACTTATATGATTATTTACAATGAAATATGCACGTTATGGAATAAATCTCATATCATAGAATTACAAGGCATCAAAATTGATGGCTTGTTAGAAACAATCTAGAAACTCTGATCAGTGTTGTCAGATGAACAGGTAATAAACGGTAGTACCAACTTAGAGAAATAATTGTATCAGGATTTCAGAATTACCAAAATTTACTTCTTGATGTAGAGTAGTATATACTATGATTGACCAATCAGAATGAAGAAATGTTTGTCTCTTTTCTCCTGATTGGTCAATCAGACATTGCTCTACTCCAAAAGATAAATTTTGGAACGCAACGCAGTTTGAGAAATGATTTATAGAAACCATAGACATAGTATATCTAGACCGAGCGTTTGCCTTTATTTAAGGAGCGGGGGCCGATGCCCACGTAGAAAAGGACATACTCTGTTTTGTGCCCCTTGCGTTCTCTCTCCTGATTGGTCAATCAAACATTGCTCTACTCCAAAAGATAAATTTTGGAACGCAACGCAGTTTGACAAATGATTTATAGAAACCATAGACATAGTATATCTAGACCGAGCATTTGCTTTTATTTAAGGAGTGGGGGCCGATGCCCACGTAGAAAAGGACATACTCTGTTTCGTGCCCCTTGCGTTCTCTCTCGCTCGCACAGAGCATAGCGCTCTCTTTCGTCATGCTACGCTCTAGATATACTATATCTATGATAGAAACAGAGAGAAGCTTGAAGCCCATAGTATATCAGACTACGTATTGAAGATTGAAATTTGACCAATCAGGATAAAAGGAACTAAAATTTTCTTGTCCTGATTGGTCAAATTTCAATCTCAATGCATAACTGCATAATGTCTGATACGGGCTTAAGAGAGGCCACGCCGCCGTTTTTCGAGAGACGCTTTTTCTAGTTGATGCAGTAGCGCCAACTAGATCCATTTTAGAACCGGCGGAATTACATGGCCAGATTCACTTTTCAATGCCATGGTAAAACGGCCGGTTGGTGCGTGTCCGTGCTAAATGTATAATTGTGGATTAAAAATGCGAAGAAATATTATATTTATTTATTAATGTTTTATTAGCTGCGCGTGATGTCATTCTAGTATAGACTACAGCGATAATAAGTTATAATTTGAAGTATTTTTATGTATATGTGCATGTAAAATGAAATAAATTATCTTAAATTAATTTTCTTAATAATTTTTTTCCTAATTTTTAAATATAACGTGTAAAAGATATTTATAATAAATTGCTTTCACTTTTTTCTTATTCTTAAAACAAAAGTAATTAGATATGTATATGTATGACATTAATTTAAAAACGATTAAAGCTTCCTTTTCCCTACCCAGACAGCACAAAACGTCCTCAGGATCATCCTGAATATGTCCAGGATGGTTCAGGATATTTGTAGGATGTTTTAAGATATTATTATAAATATATTTTATGAAAATTTAATATGCATACATGATTACTTTCGGTTATGTAGGCTATTTAATATAATTTAGAAATTTTAAGTATTGTAATAAGTATTAATGTCCTATAAATGTCCCCTGGATAACCCCTGGATGTCTGCCCTGTCTATTATATTGAATGTCCTTTGGATTTCCCATTTTATTTAAAAATATTAATATAAAAATTATAGGCCGTGTTCCGATATTCACTGCCAATACTGAAAATCTATAGTGTATGTGATATAAGCTATAGATTTTCAGTACTGGCAATGAATATCGGAACACGGCCATAACTGGTAGTATATCTCTCTTAGTCTAACTCTTCCCCTTCGACCTGTCCGGCATGGGTGACCCTACCGGTAACTATTAGCTTTTCGAGTGAAGCAAGTTTGATCGCTTTGAGAGCAATTAAACCCAATTTATCATGAATATATGTTTGACCAAAAATAGATTTTGAGAGAATCTGATTAATATAAATAATATAAAGTACATTCCCCGTTTTTAACGCTATTTTGTCTTTAAAGTATAAGATTCTTTGCCCTGATTAATCAATCAAACGATTATTCAATTAAAGTATTCCATTGATTAATCTATATAATAATTCAAGTACCCCTAATAATCCAAAACGAAGTATATGATGTCATTAATCGGTCTTAGAACGATCGAACTTGCTTCACTCGAAAACACTATACGTTACCGCCGGCATAGCTCTCAGGTTCATTAGAGCACTCAAACCTCCTCCTCATTCATAGCTATTATCTCGCGTCACATGACAACCACACGATATACTTAATATTTACTTGTTTCTCCATAATTCCCCTTTCTATATTGGTTCGTTACACAGATCTATCTATCGATGCTTCCCAAAACCAGGTAGAACTTTAGTAAAACAGTGATATTTTTTATTTTTGCACTAAACTCAATTTTTAAATAATAATGATAAAGAGAACTGTGAGTGTAATATTATTGTACTTTACAATTTATAAGATTGTATAATAAGATATTATTAAAAGATAACTATATCTATTTTATTAGTAACATAAGATTATTTTAAAAAATATTCATAATTATTAATTTTTTAAATATCTTAGACAATCCTACGATCTAATATTGCACATTGATCATTTATACTTAAATCTTGTTATCTTATTATACATATAATATAATATATAATAAAAATATTGTTGATCTCTCTCTGTTTGATCATAGGAGTCGAAGTTATAGCAGCGTCTATAACATAACTAATATTTAATGCGGAATATTTTATATTCGATGCGTACAACGCTAATTGTAAGAAGCTCTATATAAATATGGAACAATTTTATAAATTATAAAAAGACTTTTTTTCACATAGAGATTTTTATAGGAATTATGTAAAAATCTTTCTTTTTAATTTTCTCTTGTTTAATTCATTCAAATAAAAAGATCGAATTAGTACGCGATTTTCAACAACTAGTATACAAATAATAAATATTCACCCTACGGTTGCTCCGCCGGTGCAGGATGCCTCTCCTAGGCCTCCTCCTCCTCTCAGAATGTCAGGGTCGCTACGTTGATCTGTAACATGCAAATAGAAGTTCCAAATTGTAGCAGCGCTCAAAATAATTAATATTTTTAAAAATGTATTATACGCATTGAATTTTATATCCGATGCAAATAATATGCAGATCATAATAAAATAATTTTGGAAATTTTGGAAAGAAACTCTACTAATAACTCTAATAATTTCATATAAAAGCTATAATCTAAAAGTAGAAACTTTTACATGATTATAGCTTCCATATAAATTGTAGCAGCGCTCAAAATAATTAATATTTTTAAAAATGTATTATACGCATTGAATTTTATATCCGATGCAAATAATATGTAGATCATAATAAAATAATTTTGGAAATTTTGGAAAGAAACTCTACTAATAACTCTAATAATTTCATATAAAAGCTATAATCTAAAAGTAGAAACTTTTACATGATTATAGCTTCCATATAAATTGTAGCAGCGCTCAAAATAATTAATATTTTTAAAAATGTATTATACGCATTGAATTTTATATCCGATGCAAATAATATGTAGATCATAATAAAATAATTTTGGAAATTTTGGAAAGAAACTCTACTAATAACTCTAATAATTTCATATAAAAGCTATAATCTAAAAGTAGAAACTTTTACATGATTATAGCTTCCATATAAATTGTAGCAGCGCTCAAAATAATTAATATTTTTAAAAATGTATTATACGCATTGAATTTTATATCCGATGCAAATAATATGTAGATCATAATAAAATAATTTTGGAAATTTTGGAAAGAAACTCTACTAATAACTCTAATAATTTCATATAAAAGCTATAATCTAAAAGTAGAAACTTTTACATGATTATAGCTTCCATATAAATTGTAGCAGCGCTCAAAATAATTAATATTTTTAAAAATGTATTATACGCATTGAATTTTATATCCGATGCAAATAATATGTAGATCATAATAAAATAATTTTGGAAATTTTGGAAAGAAACTCTACTAATAACTCTAATAATTTCATATAAAAGCTATAATCTAAAAGTAGAAACTTTTACATGATTATAGCTTCCATATAAATTGTAGCAGCGCTCAAAATAATTAATATTTTTAAAAATGTATTATACGCATTGAATTTTATATCCGATGCAAATAATATGTAGATCATAATAAAATAATTTTGGAAATTTTGGAAAGAAACTCTACTAATAACTCTAATAATTTCATATAAAAGCTATAATCTAAAAGTAGAAACTTTTACATGATTATAGCTTCCATATAAATTGTAGCAGCGCTCAAAATAATTAATATTTTTAAAAATGTATTATACGCATTGAATTTTATATCCGATGCAAATAATATGTAGATCATAATAAAATAATTTTGGAAATTTTGGAAAGAAACTCTACTAATAACTCTAATAATTTCATATAAAAGCTATAATCTAAAAGTAGAAACTTTTACATGATTATAGCTTCCATATAAATTGTAGCAGCGCTCAAAATAATTAATATTTTTAAAAATGTATTATACGCATTGAATTTTATATCCGATGCAAATAATATGTAGATCATAATAAAATAATTTTGGAAATTTTGGAAAGAAACTCTACTAATAACTCTAATAATTTCATATAAAAGCTATAATCTAAAAGTAGAAACTTTTACATGATTATAGCTTCCATATAAATTGTAGCAGCGCTCAAAATAATTAATATTTTTAAAAATGTATTATACGCATTGAATTTTATATCCGATGCAAATAATATGTAGATCATAATAAAATAATTTTGGAAATTTTGGAAAGAAACTCTACTAATAACTCTAATAATTTCATATAAAAGCTATAATCTAAAAGTAGAAACTTTTACATGATTATAGCTTCCATATAAATTGTAGCAGCGCTCAAAATAATTAATATTTTTAAAAATGTATTATACGCATTGAATTTTATATCCGATGCAAATAATATGTAGATCATAATAAAATAATTTTGGAAATTTTGGAAAGAAACTCTACTAATAACTCTAATAATTTCATATAAAAGCTATAATCTAAAAGTAGAAACTTTTACATGATTATAGCTTCCATATAAATTGTAGCAGCGCTCAAAATAATTAATATTTTTAAAAATGTATTATACGCATTGAATTTTATATCCGATGCAAATAATATGTAGATCATAATAAAATAATTTTGGAAATTTTGGAAAGAAACTCTACTAATAACTCTAATAATTTCATATAAAAGCTATAATCTAAAAGTAGAAACTTTTACATGATTATAGCTTCCATATAAATTGTAGCAGCGCTCAAAATAATTAATATTTTTAAAAATGTATTATACGCATTGAATTTTATATCCGATGCAAATAATATGTAGATCATAATAAAATAATTTTGGAAATTTTGGAAAGAAACTCTACTAATAACTCTAATAATTTCATATAAAAGCTATAATCTAAAAGTAGAAACTTTTACATGATTATAGCTTCCATATAAATTGTAGCAGCGCTCAAAATAATTAATATTTTTAAAAATGTATTATACGCATTGAATTTTATATCCGATGCAAATAATATGTAGATCATAATAAAATAATTTTGGAAATTTTGGAAAGAAACTCTACTAATAACTCTAATAATTTCATATAAAAGCTATAATCTAAAAGTAGAAACTTTTACATGATTATAGCTTCCATATAAAAACCTTTTTCACTAATTTTCTCTTGTTTAAATCATATAAATAAATAAACAAATTATGCGATTAATTGCTGAATTTAAATTGCACGTATGCAATTAATAAGTAATTAATATACAAATAACAATTTACTTACCACAGGGTTGCTCCACCGGTGCCCGATGCCTCTCCTAGGCCTCCTCTTCCTCTCAGGTTGATTCACACGCGCGATACTTTAAACTTTGAACGACACTCCCGCACTTTCGAATTTCGGCACGATCGAACCCCGCTTCACGTGAGAATCATACTTCGAGTCGACAAGTCGGGAATTCACCGATTACTTCGAGCAAAGGTTAAGC
>NW_021849218.1:1394549-1398682 GCF_003651465.1 Formica exsecta
TTATTACACGGAAATATCCGAAATATTCATATAATGCAGAATTCACTAGAAATTTTTAAATTACATATAGCTGATAAGGAACAATTAATACAATATTTGTGATTAATGACCAACATGCAATTACAAAGCTTATTAAGTTTTATATAATGCAAATGATTCTGACCAAACGAGTTGTTAATAAAGTTATCGATTGTTTTTGAATTAAAAAGAAAAAAGTATTTATTGTTAGACTGGCGCATTTTGCGTAGAGTTTCAAAGAAAATATTCGAGAAAAGATAGACGAAGCATCGATGTAAATCAACGATTAAATCACAAGATAAATCGCGATTTAAAATTTGCGAAAAAACGCGACGAATAAATAAATCGACGATAGCCGTAATATTCGCCATTTCAATATACACATGCAATCAGAGGAACAATATAATTACTACATACTTAAACGAAAATGTTTTGACGGACATTTGAAACGCTTTTTATAATCGCGTCTGTAATATAGAGCATTTGTATACAATTTGCATATAAAATCTAATGCTCGATTTATTTTCAAATGCGTGATTTTATTAAATTAAATTAAATTAAATTAAATTTCGCGACTGAGAATAAAATATATGTACCGTTTCGCGAAGAATTGACTAAACAGGATAAAACCATATAAGTCTTAAAATACCGTTATAAAAAAAGTGTGCGTTATTGCCGCGTTCAGTGGAGGATAACTGGCTCAACGATTTGACCAGATCAAGGTCCCTCCGCCAGATAATACGCCGGTTAATATCCGACAAAGACAAGAACAATCCTAAAAGTGGAGAACGATCAACTTCTTGCTTCTACATCGGACCCCGCAAAATCAATCCGCAAAAAAAAGTTAAGTGATTCGTTGAATATCAAGGGCCCCGCTGTAGGAGGGAACGAATCCCGGATCTTCCGGACTGCTCCCAATAGCAATGACTTCGGTAACGAATCAATGACAGTTACCATTGTCATTATCTTTCAATTTAGATTGAGATTTCCGCGAGAAACTGTGTTCTCCCATTATTAAGAAATATATCTCTAATATTAAAAAATAAATGGATATAACGATTTTATGAAAATGTGGTTACGAACGATTATATGTATGAATAATAAAATACATGCATCATTATTGTAGCTAGTATTAAATGTGCGAGTACAAATAATTCTCGGGTACCAACTGTTTGAGACAAATCGAACCCGATAACAACAAAATTTTAAAAATTTTATTTCAAAGACGTTGCAAGATAAAACAAATCGACATAATTTCAAATAATTAATTATAAGCTATTTTTCTATAGCTTTTAAATAAATTAATTTGTCGATATTTTACTGATATCGGGATACCCATTCAATTTGTCTCAAAATTTTTAAGTATTCGCACTTTTACGTTACATTCATACATAATATTTTAAATATAATATTCAAAAAAGTATAAAAATTTTTTGAAATAGTATGTTAATTTGTGCATGTATTTTATTATATCTATAGAATATGTATATTTAAAAATTATCCAGGCTTCTCCTAAAATAGCGGGATGTCCAATACCTGCGAATAATTTCTTAAAAGAAACCAAAACCTAATGTTAATATCCTCATTGCCTAGAAATATTTTCTAAAAAAGAAAAAACAAAAATTATATTAATTAAAAATGAATCAATAAAATACATTCGTTCGTAACCATAATTTTTGTATCAAAAAAAGTCAATAGAAACGGGCAAATTGATTGTGGTTTGAATTTACTTGAAAAATGGAAATTTATCTATATACAGTAGTTATATTCATGTTCAATCTATTATTAAGTCTTTTTAACATTAACACAAAAATAATACTAATATTAATAATGATAAAAGAACACTCTTCTATATGTTATATATTTAAAAATTAGGGAAAAAATTGTTAAGAAAATTAATTTAAGGAAATTTATTTTATGTTACATGTGTGTGTGCGCATATATACATAAAAATATTTCAATAATAACTTATTATCGCTGTCCGTAGTATATACTAGAATAACAAAACATCACGCGCAATTAATAAAACATTAATAAATTCATAATATTTCTCCGCAATTTTGATCCACAATTATGGATCATCTAGCACGTACATGTACCGACCGGTTGTTTTACCGTGGCACCGAAAAATGATTTTAGCCATGTAATTACGCCGGTTCTAAAATGGATCTAGTTGGCGCTACTGCATCAGCTAGAAAAAGCATCGCACCGAAAAGTGAATCTGGCCATGTAGTTCCGCCAGCTCTAAAATGGATCTAGTTGACGCTACTATACCAGCTAGAAAATTAAGCTTAAAATAAAGGAAGCAAAGGAAGCATGTATGCTACGTGCGAGCGAGAGAGAACGCAAGTAAGATTTATCTGAGTTTTGATGTAAATGAAAGCGACTATTGGCCGCGTTCAGCAGAGAAGGCGCTCAGTTATCGTCTTGTCAACACTCGACATTGATTCGTTGGTGATAAAAGTAAGAACCAATCACATTCGATTGCTACTAAGCGTTTTCTTTGCTGAACGCGGCCATTTATCGTCACGTTGCTTATCGGTTGCTATGGTGATTTTGCAAGATGGCGGAAACTTTCCAATATTTCAATAGTCTTAGGATTTTTAGTTCCTAGTAAGCATTTAATTTCTTACGAATCTTAAAGAATTAAATGCTTAAGGAATTAAATGACTATCTTAAATTAAGATAGTTCTCATATTCCTAACAATCCTACCTTTGGTGGCTAAGCTAGCGGGAATCCGCAATAATCGAAATTGCGGGGGTACCTTAACCGCGTGTTCTACTCACGTGCCCTACTCGCATATCCTAACCGTGTATCCTACTCGCGTGCCCTATTCGCGTGTCCTATTCGCGTGCCCTATTCGCGTGCCCTAATAGAATGTACCGTATGCTGCTTCGTTGGGCCAGTTGGACCTACCTTTTGTTGATCGTGGCCTATTCATTCTGGCTACATCTAGCCAGAGATGTAGCTTCGACCTCTATCAGAGATCAAGGAAGGAGAGAAATTCCTTCTGTTGCCGGCTCATGACAATCATTGTCGCCGGTGCATGAGCGTAATTTTATGTTCGTTTATGGTTGTGATACATTACAACCGTTTGTCATGCATCATTTTAATATAACTTTACTTTAATTAATATAATGCCAAGTTATCAAAACTAATTGATTAAAATTCTTATAATAGGATAATATTTTCTTAATAATAATATATAATTTATATTAAAATAGAACAGTAAGGTTAAAAGTAAGAAAATTTGCTTGTACATACACACCTTCACCACAGCTAAAAACATTGGTCATCGCATCTGCATTGTCCTTGTATGTGACGAGGTTAGATGCTCCATTTGAAAACGAAAAATTTTGTGAAAATAATAAAATATAAATGCTTCTATATCAATTGGGAGATGAGGGACAAATGAATTGATGACGCTTCGAGAGTTCCATTTGAAGTTATTTCATTTCTCGAATGTGCGATTTAAAAACAGAATTCGATGCTTTTTATTATATTTCTTATCGTAATAACCTCGTAAAAGTTGCACGTTTTACTTCCACTTTCTACCATTGGGCGCGTTCGGCAGAGAAAGCGCTCAGTTATTGGCCGCGTTCAGCAGAGAAAGCGCTCAGTTATCGTCTTGTCAACACTCGACATTGATTCGTTGGTGATAAAAGTAAGAACCAATCACATTCGATTGCTACTAAGCGTTTTCTTTGCTGAACGCGGCCATTTATCGTCACGTTGCTTATCGGTTGCTATGGTGATTTTGCAAGATGGCGGAAACTTGGTGCTACGCAGAAGGTGACAAAAATTCGTCCGAGAAGATTGCACACCTTGTTAATTACACCATGGACCCAAGTAAATCTACATCAGTACATAAAGATGTAGAGCTGGACATTGATTTGGGAACTTTACTTGCATCCGATTATAATACCTTGGATATGAAAACTCTCAAGTAATTTTATAATAATTAATAATATGCACACCTTGCCATGGACCCAAGTAAATCTACATCAGTACATAAAGATGTAGAGCTGGACATTGATTTGGGAACTTTACTTGCATCCGATGCATCCGATTTGGATATGAAAACTCTCAAGTAATTTTATAATAATTAATAATA
>NW_021849218.1:1398924-1400764 GCF_003651465.1 Formica exsecta
GAAAAGCTAATATTTAATCGTTAGCTTAACATCGAATCTTCACATTCTTATTCAATAATGTTTCTATTAAATATTAAAAGAATTAGCGTGATATTTCTAAAGTTTGAAATATAGTTTCCCGAATTTATCAACGATTCTTTGGTATAAAAACACCAACAGAAAACTCTTAAGTTCATAAATATTTTAAAAATAAAGAATATAGAAACTAATATTTTCAACAAATATATTAATTTAGAATTTCTGCTATATTGACATTATACATGTTCTTTCGGTAAATTTTCGTGTAATTTACAGAAATTTTTACAGAAAAGGAAATTTTATAATATTATTAATACAATTATAATATATAATTACATATAAATTACAATTATAACAATTATAATTACAATTAATTATTGTACAATTATAATTAAAATACAATTTACAATTAATGATGCTATCAGTATCAAATAGAAAAATAGATATATCCGATATATCCAATAATGCAGATAATTTGATACTGACAACATTTACTTTAAGTTCAACATTACATAATAATATAATAAATATATATACAAGTTTGAACCTTAAATTAAATATAATAATCATATATCCAAGTATAATAAAATATAATAAATATATATACAAGCTCAAATAAAATAAAATGTAACACACATGTATATTACATTTTATTTTGTACATAATAAATATATATGCAATTTTTAATTTATTAAAAAAAGGTATATATATACAAATAAATTTAAATTTTATATTATTTATATTTTATTTTTTTATTTATCTTTCCAATATTTTAATAGTCTTAATATTTTTTGTTTCTAGTAAGCATTTAATTCCTTACGGATCTTAAAGAATTAAATGCTTAAAGAATTAAATGACTATCTTAAGTTAAGATAGTTCTAATATTCCTAACAATCCTACCTTTGCTGGCTATGCTAGCGGGAATCCGCGATAATCGAAATTGCGGGGGTATCTTAATCGCGTGTCCTACTCACGTGCCCTACTCGCATATCCTAACCGTGTATCCTACTCGCGTGCCCTATTCGCGTGTCCTATTCGCGTGCCCTATTCGCGTGCCCTAATAGAATGTACCGTATGCTGCTTCGTTGGGCCAGTTGGACCTACCTTTTGTTGATCCTGACCTATTCATTCTGGCTACATCTAGCCAGAGATGTAGTTTTGACCTCTATCAGAGATCAATGAAGGAGAGAAATTCCTTCTATTGCCGGCTAAACATTGTCACCGGTGCATGAGCGTAATTTTACGCTCGTTTATGGTCGTGAGACATAATAAGTTATTATTATTTTATATAATTAATAAATTTACTTTAGCGTCTTCTTCATTAAACAAAATAAATAAAAGTTATCAATTAAAAAAATATTTTACATCTTTTTCAAATTTTTGCTTTAATTCATACTTTAATATTTAAAAAATCTATTGAAAATCTATTATATAATTTAATCTATTCTAGCCCATCTAGCCCATCTGGCTACATCTAGCCAGAGATGTAGTTTTGACCTCTATCAGAGATCAATGAAGGAGAGAAATTCCTTCTATTGCCGGCTAAACATTGTCACCGGTGCATGAGCGTAATTTTACGCTCGTTTATGGTCGTGAGACATTATGACCGTGTGGCATCATTTTAAAATAACTTTACTTCAATTAATATAATGCCAAGTTATCAAAACTAATTAATTAAAATTCTTATAATAATATAATATTTTCTTAATAATAATATATAATTTATATTAAAATGAAATTAATAAAACATTTATATTTTATATAATTTAATAGATCGATAAGTTGGCTTTACATCAATTAAAAGAAAGCTTTCATTGATATG
>NW_021849218.1:1401488-1418727 GCF_003651465.1 Formica exsecta
ATAATTAATAATTTAATCAATTTATAATTTATAATAACTTATAATATCGTTATTGTTAAATCTATGCTTATATTTTGCAGATCGAAATCAGATTCATACTTAAAAAGTTTGACAAGAGACAATGTGCAGTTACTGATTAATAAAATCTGGGAGCTGCCGGTAGAACGGACAAATGATGTTATAATGGCTACATTGCCCAAACCTGAATATATATTGCCACGCTCACGTGTTATTCCAAAACCCAAACCTTTGACAAAGTGGCAACAATTCGCCAAACAGAAGGGAATACAGGTCAAGAATAAGGGTAAAACCAAACTGAAATGGGACGAAGAATTAAAAGTAAGAGATTTATTATGATTTAAAACTACTCTATTACAGTTAGTAATTTAATTATATATATAGGATGAGTCATTAGAAATTGCCTTCTAAGATATCTTCATATAATTATAATAATTTTGAAGTCTAAATATAATATATAGCTTTCAATTTATCTGATTTTTCGTGAACTTTTTTTTGAGGAATGGATACCTAGATATGGTTATAAACGAGCAGATGCTCTGAAACAGAAGAAATGGTTGATAGAAGCCAAAAATGATGATGATCCAACCAATGATCCATTTTCTGTAGCTAAAATAGCTAAAAAAGAAAGACAGTCCAAAAATGAATTTCAAAGGCTTCGCAATATAGCCAAATCAAAAAATATAAAACTGCCAAGAGTTGGTCTACCCACTAGAGACCACTTTCAAAATTCTCAACAGCTTTCTGAAGCTCTAACTATAGCACGTACATCTACCGCATCTGTTGGGAAATTCCAGACTAAGTACGCTCTTTATATCTTATAACTTATTTTCTCTAATTCTTTTCTCAAAACAATATAATATTGCTGTAGGCTACCAAAAGAGAAGGACGCAAAAGGAATTGCCAAAGAAGTATCTGGAATGAAAAGGAAGAGAAAAGCACCTCCATTAAATATTGTTGAGGAAAAATTTCAAAATAAAAACTTAGTGGATAGCATATTAGAAAAGAAAACAAAAGTTCTCCATGAAAATTATTCAGCATAAGTTTTTATTTGTACAGATTTAATTTCAACATAATACACACACACACACACACACACACATAGTAAAATAACATAAGTCTTTCTACTCTTTGCGCTTTAATACAGACTTTAATAATCGATTTATTGAAGACAAGAAGGTTAAAAAATTGCTCATTTAAAATAATAGAATTCTATTTTTTCCTATTTTTAGTACATATTTAGTACATATTTATTATATAGTACATTTTTAGGACATATATTTGAAAATGGCAGGAAATCGCGGGACATGACAATATATATTCATATATATGTATTAATATTTATATGGATTAATTTTGTTTATATTATAGGATAAAACAAACTGCAAGTAAGAACAAAAAGAAGAAAGATTCACTCAAACGAAGCAAAGGAACTAAAAAACCAAAAGCAGGAAAAGGCAAACGGGACTTACACAAAAAAGTTGGTGGTAGAAAACGAAGATAAATTGAAATATTTGTAATGTCTAATGATATAAATTAAATTTTATTAATAAAAACTATTAATAAAGTCAATAAAATTATGTTAAAAATGAATCGTATTTATTTAATCACAATATAATAATAGAATAAGAAGATAATATAAGGAAAAATCATATGGGATTTTTTATCTAGTATATATAAAAGTTAAATAAAAAAATCTTTTTAGCCATTTTTGTTTGAAAAGAATCTTAACCAATAAAAATTCGAATATATATATACATATATAATGTCCAATATGGATATAGAATTTGAATGTTATATACCGACGGAGGCGGATTGAATAACGAAGGAGGAAAACAGATCTTATGATATGTATATATAAATGCTGCACACAAATAAATATCATAATAAATACAGCTTTTTCAAATATATATTTGTCTAAATTATATATTTTTAATACACGTAATATATGTTCTGTAATTTGCCTCGGATTTATCATGCATGCCTACGTAAAAACCCCCACTTAATGATATCTCTGCTACAGCTGCTAGGACTTTGAACCTTATCGTCACCGAGATCATAAAGCATTATTTTTCTACAGTTTAATATACATTAAAGGCAAGAAGAGAAATCAAATTTCCATAATAATGTTTTCCGCTTGTACCAGAACATTACGGGCTGCTAACAAAGTGAGCATGTTTTTTTTTAGCGTGTCTCGTTATTCATTTATTTCATTTATTTTAATTCAAATTCGTATCTCTTGTATTTTCTGATGATTATGATCTTAAAGATTCATTCTAATTCTGATACTTATTACATTTTATTGTATTAAATTTTAGCAAGAAATATAAAACATTTTGCTATTTATGTTTGTTTAATATTAGCTCAATAGTGAACTATATTGTAAACGTATTGTGAACTTTGCAATTACTTTCCAATTTTAAAGATGCTTGTTGATTAAACTTTTTAAATGATAATCTTTTCAATTTTATTTATTTTTGATATATGAAATATGTGTGATAGAAATTTAAATATTTTAAACATATATGCCATTTATTTACAGTTTGGCTCATTGATACGTTATGAGTCTACCTTGGTTATTGCAGAACATAATAACGAAAATTTACTACCAATCACCTGTAACACATTGACAGCTGCAAAGAAAATCGGTGGCGATGTAACTGTACTGATTGCTGGCACAAAATGCGACACAGTTGCACAGAACGCATGTAAGGCCAAAGGTGTATCCAAGATCCTTCTTGCAGACAGTGATGCATTTAAAGGATTTACTGCAGAATCATTGACGCCGCTTATACTTAAACTGTATAATGAACACAAATTCACACATATATTAGCTGGTGCGAGCGCGTTTGGTAAAGCGTTGCTTCCCAGGGTTAGTGCGCAACACATATTTCCAAGAGTGTATCAACTAAATATATTTATATTTTATTTTGTATTGATTTATTTTATTAATTTGTATAAACATATTTAATTTTAGGTTGCAGCCAAGTTAGATGTATCTCCAATAAGTGATATTATCGACATAAAAACATCAGATACTTTTGTACGCACTATATATGCTGGTAATGCTATTCAGGCTCTTAAATCTAAAGACAATGTGAAAGTGGTATCTGTAAGAAGCACCTCTTTCGAACCGCTACCTTTGGAAGGTGGTGATGCTAAATGCGAAAATCTTCCTACTAGCGATTATATTTCTAATCAAGTGCAATACATTAAACAAGAGCTTAGTAAATCTGACAGACCAGAGCTGACATCTGCCAAAGTTGTAATTTCTGGTGGACGTGGAATGAAATCTGGTGAAAATTTCAAATTATTATACACATTGGCAGATAAGTTCAATGCAGCGGTAGGAGCCTCTCGTGCTGCGGTTGATGCAGGATTCGTGCCGAATGATCTGCAAGTAGGACAAACAGGGAAAATCGTTGCACCGGTAAATAAAATTAATAATTTTGTGGAATCCCATTTTAGAATAAGTTTATCTCAATCTTTTTGCATATCTTTTTGAAAGCATGTAGAAAGTCTCATTATGGTTTCAGAATCTATATATAGCAGTTGGAATTTCGGGTGCAATTCAACATCTTGCCGGCATGAAGGATTCTAAGACAATTGTAGCAATCAACAAGGATCCAGAAGCTCCTATCTTTCAAGTAGCAGATTACGGATTAGTCGCAGATTTATTTAAAGCTGTACCCGAACTTACTGGGAAATTGTAAATATTATAAGTTGTTTACATATATAAATAGTTTATTTCATGTAACTAATTATATTACATAACTATTTTAAATTGTTTATATATAAAATATAAATACTTGTATTTCATATTTTATGATACACTGTTTTATTATTATATAAAAAATGTAATTAAAATTTTTATAAACTTTATCAAAAAATTCGTTTTATTTTTCTGTCATTTTAAATATCACTTTGTTTCATGTAATATGTAAATATTAAGGAAAAACCTTTTTTCAACATTTATTTTGTAGAAGCAAGTATGTAAACTGAATGCTGTTGGCTGTTGGTAGAAGAACGAAAGAGGGAGCGCATGCGTCTACACATACACAAGGTGTATCAGTGTATCGCGAATCGAAGTCAAATGCGCATATTTTTGTTTCTATATGTGAATAGTCAAAAATTAATTTATTTTTATGAAATAAAGACAATTGATATCCGACTGATATATTCAAATTGAACAAATTGAAAATTTTCTTTGTAAGAATATTTTTATCTGTATAGTATATGTGCGTGCGTATAATAAAAATAATATAATTGATTATTAGGTTATAGTCTTTGAGAGAACGTTATTTTTACTTTACGAAAGTTATCTATAACTTTCCTTGTATAAATTTGTCTTTCATCAAAAAATCTCAGTTGGAGTTTGTTATATTTTCGTGATTAAACATTATAATTTTTTTGTCATGCAGTTATACTCCACATTTTGTTACCATTTATATATATATATATACAAATTTACAAATAAATATCCATTTATTTTTAAATTTATTTGATATTTATTTGAATTTATAAATTTTAATGATTAATTTTTTAAGAAATATTATTTTTATTTTTGGCACTTGGCTCTTATTTAAATCTGTCCTCTATTTAACTTTATAATACTTAAAGGTCGATTTTTATTGTTATATACAACTTATATACAGGTATACATTTATAGAAAATGCAGAGTATTCGTCAGTGTGTGAAACATTTAGCATTTTATGGTAGATTTGCTATAAGTAGAGTGGATATATCACCAACCACAGTAAAGATATTAAATCTACCAACATGCAGTTTCCATCTTTCTTCGATATGCAGGGCTAAATTGTCTAATTATCAGAGCCCGACACATTTTCTTGATTATAACAAGACTATTTTTTCACCTCAAAAACCAGATGAAGAAAGAAGGCCTGCTGTAAGTCTATTCTATTATACATAATGTGAAGTAATTGTTTATCATTCTTATCATATATTTGTTTTTTCAGTATGTATGCCATATGAAAGCCAATATAAAATATAGCCCAAAAAAAATGTGGTACGTTGCTGGTTTTGTACGAGGAATGTCTGTGGACGAGGCTGTAAAACAGTTGAGCTTTCTGCATATGAAAGGTGCTGAAATTGCTAAAGAAGTTATATTAGAAGCTCAACGTTTAGCTGTAGAAAATCATAATGTCGAGTTTAAAAGTAATTTGTGGGTTGGTAAGTACATACAAAAATATTATTAATCAATGATCGATTACATTAATTGAGTTTTGTTATATACCTATACACATGTTAAGTCTTTTAATAATTTGATAATAAAGAAACTAATACTTTTACAGCAGAATCATTCAGTACTAAAGGTATAGTAATAAAAGGTTTACGACGTCATGCTAGAGGTCGCAAGGGAACTATTCATTATAAATATTGCCATTATTTTGTACGTTTGGAGGAAGGACCACCACCTAAACATTACTATTTACCATACCCTAAAAGTGGACAAGAATTGTTAGAAGATTGGTTAAAGCAGATGCATATGCGCAAAGTACCGAACTCTTTGTAAATGTTTTGTGACAAAATAATATACAAATATATATATATATTAAAAATATTCACCAGTTTTATACTTTATATATATATATTAAAGATATACACCAGTTTTATACTTTAACAGTTTATTTTTGTTTGCACTGTCGTAGATGCTGAAGATTACGACAAATATTTAATTTTTTTAAATTTTATATATATGCATGTTTATTATTAAATCATGCATTACATTGTTATAATAATAACATTATGTATGTTTACATGGTTTTACAACTTCAATTTAGTTCTCCTCCAGTGACGCCTCTTAGCATTGTATCTGAAAACAAATTTATATGTGAAAAAAAACAGCTTATAAATTTTTAATATTTGTCAAAGTCAAGAATTGATAATATAATAATGTCTTTATAATATCCAACATTAGAGAGAGAAAGAATATAGCTTTAAATAAATTATTGCATTCATAACAAAATTATGACGCTGACAGTTTGGTCGCATCAAAGACAAATGAGAAAAATCAATACAAACTATACAAAGATAACATCGAACAAAGAAAACAAAATGGTCCAAAATTTTATAAAATCATATCTCTAATTTATTCACAAATGTATCTCCATGATTCAAATACAATTATACTATTATCATAAGAGATACAATTTCGAGATATTAATGTGCAAATTAAATATCTAGTGAAAAAAAATCTTTCAATTTATATATATACAGATAAGATATGACAAAGTTTCGAAGTAATTAATAGCTTACACTTACCGGATAGTATTACCAGTACGCATTCTCACCCATTGTGGAATCGGCCTGTTCTGCTTCAGCTTTTTGGCAAGCTTCCGCTTGATGATAAATGTCTTATGCGCCGACTGAAATACATACGGAATGAAATCAGAGTCTGAAGATTTGATTCTTAAATACTCTCACATATAGAATAATACGATGCCCAACGAAATAAATGGATACATCGTAAAGAAACGCAGAACTCACCATCGTCCTTCTCTGGCAGAAACACGCGAAGTAAAAGATCAATTTGGTTAGTGAAATATTTCTCGTGCTTTTACTGTACGCAGGTCACGTGTCGCATGCGGCGACATGTGATAACCAATCGCGTCAGACTACACATTGAAGATTGAAATACGGCCAATCAGAATAAAGAAATTTTAGTTTATTTCGTTTTGATTAGTCGAATTCTAATTTTTTAATCTATAGTTCCTATGTAGTATGTACGACTACTGATTGGCCAGTTTTAGAACTACGGATGTTATTAAATCTGATGCGGATGACGTTTATAATAATATATAATAAATTATTAATATATATAAATCACAAGCCTACATACATTAAAGGCAAAGATTGATAACTGCTTTAATCAAATTACATCGATATTGCGTAATTTTGTTATTGCATGATTTTAATTGACAGATATGACAAACATTTTCTGAGCCCATTAGCGTTGTAAGTTGTAATGCAACCATTATTATCATTTTTGAAACTTATGTGATATTTAAGAAGTCATATAATCTTATATATAAATCTTTTCTTTATAAAAATATCTCTCTCTCTCTCTCTCTCTCTCTCTCTCTCTCGGTACATTTTATACCACGTTTCATCGCGTAAAGAGAAATATATGGATTCAAAAATTCGAAAGTCATTCTGGAAAGCATACGTCACAGATATCACGATGAGCAACGCTCTCTGTGATAATTTTGATTGGCCAATGAAACACGGAGTTCAACATGGAGTACGTTGGTATGTTGCTAAATCCTGTTTATTTTTTATGTGCTTTCTCTCAAAAATTTTTCATCCCTCAGCTTCTTTTTCACCGTCCTTCTTTCTAATCGTGTAAGAAACAAAACTAGCAGATTAGATGCTTGGCGATGTTTCGTCGAAACGCATTATTGTGTGTTTGTGTATGTCAGATGATTTTATGACCTGTTTCTTTCTCTCTCTCTCTCTCTCTTTCTCCCTCTCCCTCCTTTTCTAAACTTGTTTTTATCGAAAGTTTCTTAGTGTATAATATTTGTAGATTATTATTTATCGATTTCCTGATGCAGCAATGTACGTTCTTTTTTTGCGGTTGAACGCTGAAATATATATATATACTTTTTCAAGAACAGACACAACTCAAAATTTTTCGATGTAACTTTCCATGGTTCCCGTAAAAAAAAAAGTTTGCGACAATTTCGATTCTGATTCATATAAATTAGTCGATTTGTAAAATAATTACTATTAGGAGTTCTTGCGAAACAGAGATTTGCAATATTAAAAAATTTCTTATCTCTTCAGATACAGTAAAGAACGACGACAATAACAGTTGTTGCAACTCATCCCCGTGTTCGGAGCTCGCCTCGAATCCAAAGTCCACGGAAAATTTGGAAACAGATACAAAGGAACTTACAACAGAACAGGAAAACAACATCAGCGAATCACAGGATACAACAGCGACTGCCTTGCAAGAACCGCCCACGGAGAATATAAATTTTACAGTGATTTACAACAAACAAAAGATTAGCGTGAATTTTGCTTTAGACGGTACAGTTGCCGAATTAAAAACACATTTGCAGAAAATTATCTCAGTACCACAGGCAATGCAGAAAGTTATGTTTAAGGGATTAGCCAAAGATGATCAGACTCTTAGGAATTTGGGAATAACAAAAGGTAATCTTTGAGCTATATCTTAGAATTGTACAAAATATTTATTTTTTGTCATCTAAAATTGTTCTTTAATCTTACCTTATAATATCTAAGGTGCCAAAGTCATGATAGTTGGATCCAAGTTAGATGATGTATTAGCTGTGTCAATTCCAACAAAACAAGATCTCATTGATGAAGCTGTTTCTTCGGTGAGCAAAGAACCTCTTTCACAACAGAAAGTGCATAGGAAAGTCTTAGATAAAGGTATTCCAGAGGATGTGATGCCAGGAATACTAGATAGCAAGGTTGTATAATTTCTATAAAGTCTATTACATATATGATGAAACTTATTATAACTGATGCCAACTAATGACATAGGAACCTTTGCCAGAATTTCCATTAGCTGGAATGTTAAACAAATCTGGAGGAAAAGTTAGACTAACATTTAAATTGGAGCAAGATCAACTTTGGATCGGCACAAAAGAAAGAACAGACAAAATACCTATGAATTCAATAAAAGGTGTTCACAGTGAACCTATTCATGATCATCCCGAGTATCATATTATGGTACATATATTGAGCTTATATTAGGTTTACTATTATGCTGCAAATTTAATGATCTTATCGTCTCAAAGCTTAATCTAATAATCTTTGAAATTTGTAGGCA
Organism: Formica exsecta; assembly: GCF_003651465.1. Classification (NCBI taxonomy): domain Eukaryota; kingdom Metazoa; phylum Arthropoda; class Insecta; order Hymenoptera; family Formicidae; genus Formica; species Formica exsecta. The sequence goes on from NW_021849218.1 coordinate 1,410,328, forward strand.
ATACAATTAGGCACTACGGAAGCGTCAAGATACTGGATATATTGGGTCCCTGCACAGTACATATCTGCTATTAAAGATGCTATTCTTGGCAAGTGGTGTTACTTCTGATTGATTTGCTGGAAATTTAAATTTCTGTGAAAGCAAAACTAAACCAGGTGTAAACATTGATACAAACACTGCTGTTCCATTGACACAAAAACTGTCAGCTAGTCACACACATTTTTAACAGTAAGTAATATAATTTATTTTGAGTTGCATTATATTCATCGAGAATACCCAATAAACATAGTCTATCTCGCTAAGAAAATAATTTAGATGACAGTAAGTCTTGATTTATTGGGAGAGAAGATGTAATCATACTATATATGCCAATGTTTTATATTTTCATAGCCAAGATTTAAGTGTACTCTGAATTTTCTACACAGCTGAATGTAAGTTAGACAGTCTTTTACACGAGAACTGTGATTAGTGGAACTTCCATAATAATGTGTTGTGATAATATTATATGCGTCTTTGAATATATGATTAAATTCTTTGTTTTTATTTTATCAAAGTGTCGTATCTATAGATTTTTTGAAATCTGCAAATTTTATTCAAAATTTGTAAAAATAAATAATGAGTATGTGTGTATGTGTGTGTATGTGAGATTCTATTGATAAAACTTTCTTGAAATAAAAATGTTATTTTGATGTGGATATTATGATACAAAAGTTATAATTGGACTAAAATATTAATTAGAGTAAAACAGATATTAATTTTATACTGATATATTATTTATTCAATAAGAGATTTTCACAAAATTCCATTTTATAGACCAGTTAACTCTTTTGCTACAAAGAGTGTGTATTCTGTATGTGTATATATATACATATACATCTCCAATAAGTGCGCGATTATTTTTCTGAACACATACTCTCTACAAAATTTATAAGTAAAATAAAAAGAAACGATATTTTTCTATTATTTGTGTTGAAAAGTTGCATAGAAATGTGATCCATTAGATTTTTATAGTGCTTTCTGTTATGAGAATGTTGTAGCAAAAGAGATAAAATCATAATACTACATTTATAAATAAACTTTTAATCAATTATTATTTTTGCAACCTATGATTAAATTCTTATTGCTCATTTATTTTTATATAACTCGCTCAGTTTGTGTGTGTATGTGCATGTGTGTGTCAAATAATTTAATATGATGATATTTGTATATACCTCTACACAATTCAAAGACTGTATGAGGTCTACTTTTGATACATGTTAAGCTTTAATAATTTTATTTTTTTTATCATTTTTGCAACAATATATATATATATATATACACACACATTTTTTCTGAGTTTTGAAGATTTTATATACAGGGTAATATAAAAGTCTTGGTATATACACAAGCGAAATAAAGATGATTTTTCACACAAATACAAGTTGAAAATATAGAACAAAATTTTTTCATATAAAACTTTGTTTTCGAAAAAATCTACTTAATCTACTTAACTTAAAATCTATCGAATACATAAGCACTTGACTAACAACGAGAGTCAATTCAACTGATCTCATGCACAATTATTTCTATTCATATTTGTAAACAATGTAATAACTGTTATAATGTAATAATTGTTTATAAATATGAATAAAAATAATTGTAATATGATCTATTATAAGCCGACTCTAGTTATTCAAGTTATTCAAGTGCATACTTGATGGATTTTTTCAAAATCGAAAACGAAGATGTGCACATATTTTCTCAAAAAAGCGAAGCCTTATATACAAAAATTTCATTCTACATTTATGACTTTGCATAGTGAATTATTTCCACTTTGCTTGTATCACGATTTTCGATACACCCTGTATATACAGGGTGTAATAGAAAAATCTATACAAATTTTGAGGCTGAGTTCTGCATACGAAAATAATAAAAAAAGATTATATAACGAAGGGTCCTGAAAGGGTCTTTCTTTACAGAGATAACAATCATTTAAAAATCTGAAATTGCATAACTCTTTTATCATTAATGCAAACATAACAACAGTTTTATTACTGTGTCTAAAAATGCGAATGTTGAATAATCCGATTGACCAACTTTAAACGCTTTTCATTTAAGAATTAATATAATTTCGATATTTTGATATTAGGATTTTCATCTCCAAATGATTTCAATGAATCTGCCAGATAGTGCGGATTTAGGACACCCTGTATATATTTCTTTTTTTCATAATATAAGCTATAGCGCATATTATTTCATTATCGATCAAAGCAGTCCTCGTGAATAAAAAAAAATGGATTAACAAAGTTTACATCTCGTTTATCATATTAATTTTACAACAGAATAACAACGAATATTTCACGTTTATAATAAAATTTAAAAATTCTATTCAGAGACAGTTTATGATTGGCCTACTAGCAAAAAGTAACAAGTATAAAAAAAATATCAGATCGGATCCATTATTATGCCATGATCTGTGAAAACTAAATATGAAAAACTTACGTATGTTCTTTAATGTTGTGTAAGTTAGGTTTTATAACCGTTTGTTTAAGAGAATAATTGCTCGAAAATAAAAATCAAAATTTGCGGTAATTCATATATACAGTTAATAACTGTCTAAGAAAGATTTGCGTCGAAGAGAGAGAGAGAGAGAGAGATTTATTTCGGAATAAGTCGAAGATTTGAATGGGACTTGTACATTATGTTGTGTGATTTGATAAAATAAATACTTCTGAGACTTTGTTTTTTAATGGTTTTCCATCTTTTTAATCACAATTCTAGACCCGACTAAATGCAAATAATAATAACAATAACAGAATAACTTTAAACCGCATGTATTATCTTGTCGATGCTACATGAAGGATCCAGGGGAAGAACGTACCAAGTCCATTTTTTGTCTTTTCAGGCTAACACTATTGATGTTGTAGTTCTGATAAAGTAGTTTTAGATTATTCCAAAAGGTAAAGAACCCGCTTATTAGGTCGAAGAAAAAAGCAGTGAAAGAATACGCGTACAATGAAAGAACATGTTTAGTCACACCAATATACAAGAGAATTTTTGATTTTTTATAATTATACATGTTAAGTTACTAATAAAATTGCATATCAAATGAGTTATATTACTGTAATTAAGATTATTTTAAGTGCTTCAGAACAATATAACATTGTCAGGATTTATTTAAAGAAGTACGCAAACTTTAAAAATGCTCTACTGTAAAATTAGCATAAAATGACTTTGTACATTCTTCTCCTTTACATGAAAAACGTTTTTAAACGTGCACGTGTGTATGCGTATTGTATGTGTGCGCGGGGGCACACACCACGCGCGTGCAAGCTATTTTTCTACTAGAGATGGAAGAACACATCTGTTGAACACGCTACGCAGGAAACGTCTTGTTAAAGTACTTAGCTGCAGCTTCCATTCGCAAAGCAGATGTGAATGTCGTTGGAAGGAGAGATCCCCACCAACCGGGTGATGAAAGTCTTCTGCTGTATAATCAATAGAGCAGTTTTGCACCTCTCGCAGTCGCGCGTATGTAGCTCAAGGTCGAGCAAAATGTTGCGCTCAACTATATGAACTGTATTATATCGTATATATTACTTGACAGTGTTTTATGAATCACATGATCTCTGTCTTCGCATATATGTATATATAGAGTGTTCCTAAAGTGACTATCTATATTTTGGTGAAATTAGAGATATTTTAAAAAAATGTTATACGTTGGTATTTTATAATGTATGTGTGGTATATTCATTATTAAATTCATGTATTTTAAAAGTTCAGTTGCTTGTGTGTTCCGCGAAACAGTCGATCGCTTTGAGATCTATAGAGACATTGATGATCGCCATGTAGAAACTAATTAAATTAGATTTATAAAGTATATATTTTTTATGTTTTAAAAGTGTTTTTATAATTCCTATTTTGTAAAATAGATGGTCACTTTAAAAACACCCTGTATGTATATATCACGACACAATGATTCTTATATATAAAAACAGAGATCATGTGATTCATAAATTATCAAATAATAATATATATTTTATTATTATTATTATTATTAGAGTAGCGTTTTATGAATCACATGATCTGTCTTCGTGCATAAAAATCGCTGTGTCGTGACAAATAACGCGGCAAAACAATTATTCGGAGAGAAACTTGAACTTATAATTTAGATTCTTATAATTTAGTTCCATAATCTTCTGGTACAATGTAAATAGACAGTTCACGTCAAGTTCTAAATAAAGCAATGATTCATGTACAATACAAATATACGTATTTGCGCCCAGGAAGAAATGATAAGCGTAAGTAGAGACACACGCAATGTCAACAGTATAAAGAATGGCTATATTAATCGTAATATTACTATTAATATCGAAACTCGATCGAAATTATATAACAAATATCGATGAGTAATACAACTGCAAAGTGAAATATATCGAAAGTTTAATTTATTTCACAGTAAAAAAAAAAACAAGAAATATATTCAGCTTGTTAAAAAGTCATATAAATGAAGCTAAAGCTATGAACAGCTCCTTACAAAAACGAAACGAAAGGCCGATCAAGAGTATGATTATATTTAAATTTCCATAACACACAGGATGGCAGTGACAGAGAATAACGTAGAATTCGTACGAAAAATGTTTTTTAAATTAACTGAAAATTATATCCAACATGGAGCCACGATGAATGATTTAAAATCCATCACTATGACAATCGACAATGCGAAAAGTGTGAAAAATTGTAGCTTCACGAAGAAAATATTGGTGGTGCTATTCGTGCTCCTCCTATACTGCTTATTTAATAGATGTCTTAATACGAATATAATTAAGACATTTCAAGAAACTCGATGCCTGCTGCCGAATAATTATCTCGTATGGGAATTCACGAGATCGATATCGAATTGCGATTATTGCCGCGACGTTAAAGCACCATTAATTCTACCCAACTTGACCAAGGAAGAATTTCGCTCTTATTCTTATTCGTCTCGGCCTATGATAATAAAGGATGCGGCCCGCAACTGGCCCGCGCGTGACACGTACACCTTGGAATTCTTTCGGAATTTATACGATCGTGTCGAGGGCGCGTACGAATCGGTGGAGGAGGAGTGCCAGTTCCTGCGTTTCAAGAGCGACTTCGCAAATCTTCGCGAGGTGTTCGCAATGAGCGAAGCGCGAGCGCTGCATCGGGAGGGCGAAGATCCCTGGTACGTCGGCTGGAAAAACTGTCATCCGCGAATCTTGGATGCCATGAAGCGGTTTTACAGCGTACCTCATTTCCTGCCGGACGACGCGGAAATTCCGTGCAGCAACTATATCTTCATGGGTTACGAGGAGGGTGCCGTCATGCACGTGAGTTTTTTATTCGAAGAGACAAACTCTCTTGAAATTGCATTACACGCTTATAAATATTTCCAATTCTTTCTTTCTTTCTTTTTCAGCTGGATTATATATCGAGACTCATGTGGCAAGCCCAGATAATAGGTAGTAAAACTTGGAGCGTGGCTCCGACGCCGGAATGCGACAGCGAATGCACATCTTTTCAATTTACCGTCGACGCGGCGGACGTTGTATTGTTGGATACGAGGATTTGGTATCACAGTACTCGCATTGAAAATGGAAATCTTAGTCTGACAATCACTTCCGAGTATGGGTAGACTTGGAGGAAACGATTTTACACGTCCATTATTTTTAGACCATATGTATATTTATATATAATGTACAAGCTGCTTGGATAGGACTCTAAGCAGTTATTTTTTTTTTTTATCATTTCGCAGATATAGAGATTGAATACGATATATTAATATCGCATCTCGTACCCAGCATTTCTTTATTTAATGCTGCAATTTTTTGCCATTTTTCGGTCATTCGAATAAGTAAAATAATATTGTATTGAAGAGAAAGAGATATTTGAATACATTTTAAATGATTAGCTACATCGAAAAAGTCCAAAAATAATAATATAGCTTTGTAATAAACTATCTATTGTAAATAAATCAGCTCTCCTTCTTTTTCTCTCTAATTAATATGGAAGAAATAATTTTGTATAAAAATATATTTCTCCGAAGATCGATATTGATCTTCGTTTTTATATTCGACTACAATATTTGTAGCGTCATGTTGTCAATATCATACATTTTTGTAATTTTTAATAAAGGAAAGATTTTGGAAAGAGATACATGTGTTCATAACGAATACACAATTGTACAAATAGTTTACATATTTACATGCGTGTAAACATTTATTTTGTAATTATATAGACTCGCGTGAAATATAACAATACAATTGTTTTCAAGGAATAACATATACATAAGAAATTATTTTAAATACTCGCGTTAATATTATTGCAAATATCTTACAGAATAATGCCTGTGTTTTAACATTGCATAGCGCTGTAACGACAAAAACGATAGCATTTCTTTTCAGCCTTCATCTTGAATCTACGCGTTTCGATTCAAGAATTGTTGCATAACAAACATAATGCACAAATATCTGAAATATTAAATACGCGACAACATACGATTTTGCAGTTTTCGTCTAAGGTGGAATGCATATCGATTGCACTATATAATTTATGCAATGTATATATTCACTGATACTTCTTAGCATAAGCCGGTGGACTCTCCTGAAATGACGAAAAAAATTTATTACATATGTCGAAATTGAGAAATTTCAATACATATACTGTTTTGTAGCATAGTATGTATGTGCGAAATCTTCCTAATTTAGGAAAATAAAAATACTTTCATTGTTGATGAATGTAAATATAAGTAGATAAGTAGAGCGATGACCAAAACTTCGATATTTTCTGACTTTATACATTTTTGATAAAATTATCTCTCGCGTTATAAAGAATAAAACACAATTACAATAAAATTTATAATGTAGTAGAATAAGATGAGAGATGTTTTGCTTTGTGTATTAAAAGAATAGAGCAAAGATAATTTATGTGCGTTAAAAAAAAATAATTTTTATAAGACGTGTTTTTTTAAAAAAATAAAAATTGTAAATGTGTTTGATTGCCGCTACAAATATATTTTATATGTGTATCTGAAAAAATATAAAAAGCTGCTTACATAATATTCTGGTGGTGGAACGTAAGCGCATTGAGGTCTATTAGGATCGTAATATGCGCTCTGCGCAGCTTCAGCGGCCTTTGCATCTGATGAATAAAAAAAGGTAATGTTGAATAAAAAACTTGAATACAAATTAATAATATATTACATCTTGCTGTTACATTAAATTTGTTAAATTTCAATGACAGTTTTTTGCAGAACTAAAAAGCGATCTTTTTCCTTAACAGAAATATCCGTAATAAAAGTTTTTGTTTTAAATCTATAAGGGAAGTAGACAGCTTTTTGCATATATTAAGTTTTAAGGTGCAAATAGATAAGAACAATAAGTATATTTATTTTGACGGTTTTATAAATTGTATATAGAGATTTAATATAAAAATTTGAAAAATTTCGATAAATGAATTATACAAAAATTCTCATTGAAAAATAGGGAAAATTGACGGCAAATCTATCACTGAAGTGCAATGGCGATAAATTATTTCGCATAATCCATATATTTTTAGCACTATTAATAAAATTAATGAAATACATACAAACATTATTTTTATTTGATGCACTGAATTTACTTTTTTCTGGCATGATTTTAAGTATTCTTGGTTTCAACTGCTGTTTTTCCTATTGTTGTTTATCAAAAACTAATATAGTTAATGTATATAAAAACGTGTTTAATTATTATAAGTCGTAACAATGTATCATATAATAATTTAACTTTTATGATGGCAAATTTTGAATAAAGAACTTTTATATTCGTTTTGTTTACCGCTATTTTCTGTTTCATACATTTATCAAATTAGATATAAATTATTAACTTTATAACAATAACAAAAACCTTTGTCTATGCACCGATTTATATATAAAAAATGTATGGAAAGTTCCATGGAAAAGTCCTATGGAAATTTACAATGTATCATAGTAAGGAGTAACTTGTTAAGACACAGGAATTCTACTATATCTATCTGTCCAAGTCGTTTCGCACTATGAACTGACAACTATGAGATATTAACTGATTGTGAGCAAAGTGAAAGCCAATCTTATTTCAGATCGAGCAAGGACGAGTTATGCAATCGCGTTGCTTAATATGCACAACTCTTAAATTTGTTAGATTGTTGCATTAATATTTTTTAGCTATCTGATACATTCGAATTTCAATAATAGATTTGCCGGCAATTTTCTTTTTTCTTTTTTTTTTTTTGAGAATTTTTTGAATGATATTCTTACCTATTGCAATTTTTCGTTTTTATTTTGAAATAATGAGAAGTCTCAAATTGATAGGTTTGAATAAAAACAACAAAATTATCTTTAATCAATATTTAATATTATATGTATAAACTACTTTATATATGTATATA
>NW_021849218.1:1418733-1431592 GCF_003651465.1 Formica exsecta
ATATATATATTAATAATACATCTAATATAATTATAATCTGATGAAACTAACACATATAGATATAATTGTTTGTTATAATCAATGGAATTGCAAAAGATATAGCGTATAATTAAAAGAAAAATCTGTGCTTTGCAAACACAAATATTGTTCTCGAAAAATATCCAATGTATTCTTTCATTATTTTTCCAATTGCTATTGTGCGTTTATACACAAAATATTCGGAAAGAGCTCGTTGTTTATATTCGGCATAATATTTTTAGAATCTCCGAGAAAAGCGTTTATAATATATTAAGTTAATATTCTTTTCGTAAAATCTTCATAAAATCTCCATCTCTTCATAAAATCTCTATCTCTCATATATAGTTTTAACGAGAAGCATATAATTTACAGATATACATGTACATTTTGTTACAATTCGTTAGTATTGAGGTGGGTATGGATAAGGTCCTGACTGTTGATAAGATCCAGGTTGTGCATTCCATAACCGCCATAATAAGGCGGTTGTCCATAACCGCCGGGATACGCACCTGCTTGAGACATCGGCTGGCCGTTGTAATTCGGATTAGCCCATCCTCCTGGCTGTCCCGTACCTGTACCTCCTTGATGCGGCGGTCCGCTCGCATATCCATATCCCGGCTGTATACCGGGATACGGTGGCGGACTATCCGTCATAAAGACCGTATTTCCTAGAAAAGAAAAGGAGTAGTTTAACAAGTATTACATGTATGGTGAGCCAATTAATACAAATGCCATTCTGAAACAATAACCGAAATATAATTTCATTAATAATGCAAATTTGTAAGATTTTTTTCAACATTATAATATAAGATAAACCGTATTTTTAAATAATATTGTATCTAAGAAAAAATGGTTATTTCCACTGAGAGCAAGTATTTTGTTTTTATGCACTGTGTGTGTTATATATAAATGTGAATATTTGAAAACATCTTGTATGCTTGCAAAATAAATGTAAAAAAATTTGTCAGGAGAAAGTTTAAATATTTAATAAAATAAGGCTTGTTTATCTATTTGTTTATATTAGTTGTGGAATTGAAAGGACTATTTTTTTCTCTCTCTCTCTCTTTCTCAAGCCTTGTTATATATTATAAAAATCTATTACTATCCTTTATAATATGAATGGCTTAAAAATCAGATTATTAAAGAAAAATTACTCTAGATTACTATTTTAAAATATCAAGCAAAGAGAAAGAATTTAGCCATTTAAAATAATGATAGTATAGTTAGTAAGAAGGCACATTTAAGATCGTATAGAATATTTCTTTTATAAAAGTAAATAAATATTGGAAAGTGAAGTGTCGATATTAAACCTGGTGGAACATCGGGAAATACGTTGGTCGGAGGTATCCATCCATAATATCCAGTCGGTGGGGGTTGATAAGCTGAAGGTTGTGCTGGGTACCAATCGGATAATGGGGGCGTATATGGTGGTGGCGCGTCATTGGAAGGGCCATTGCGTTGAGCTAAAAGTCACAAGATATAATTAATACATTTAATATTTTGATAAATTCTTCTTATCAGTACACCTGATAATACTATTGATCCTATTGTTATCTGATATGTGAAGAATACATATTTATTTATAACTTACCCATTGACGCAACTCTCAGCAAAGCTTGTGCAAATTCCACTGCTCCTCCACTCTTAAATCGTAACTTAAATTTGCATTCTCCAATCCAGTTACCATTCGGTTGGGCACGGCACTTGCCCCCTATATAATTGGCTCCAAAGACTGGTTGCTCCAGTCCAACCTCGCTCAATGTTACAAATGGGAAGCTGAACGACTGCATTTTCTCCTTTTGATCTTTAGAGTTGAAAATCATTCTATGTGTCGTCAAGTACAATCTGCCTTGCTTCTTCCCAATGAATTCCGCCTGCTCCTGTCCATGAAATTCCATACTAACATTGTCAGAGAAGAGTATAATGCTGAAAACAATTATATTACATATAAATTAAAAATCAGCAATATAAAAACTTATGTACAGTTTTATTTTACTGATCCGATTAGCGTAAGAACGATTCGTTAAGTATGAAATATATATATGTGTCGCTTAAACGATCTGAATTATATGATCGTGTAATTGTAAGGCTGATTCAACAAGGTCGTTGGCAATAAACTAATCACCGCTAAAGACTATGGCGGTATTGCGTATTGTAATACGTCATGTCAAGAATATTCGAGACGAAATATATGTAACTTCACATTTAAAATAAATTCTATATAATTTATAAAATGCGACTTACCATTCGCCAGCGTGGAGAAGAACTCCGCCGTTAGTATGTGCCGTGTTCAATGACATGTCTTTTTACGTCAAATGTACGAAGGATAATAAACTCTTCGATAAATGTCGTCAGACGTCAGACCGTCAGACCTTTTCTTAGGAACTGTTAGGAACTGTCAAAGAGGGAGAGAAAGAGAGAGAGAGAGAAATAGAGAGAGAAAAAGAAAAGAATATTCAAATTGACTCAGACTGACGTAACTTAAGTTGATATTACATTTATGCAACAAAATATTTGTTGGACGTATCGATTGGCTATTAAATAGGGAATTCTTAGAATCCTGATTAAAACTCTAGAAATTCTCTATTTAATAGCCAATCGCTATGTCCGACAAAAGCAAATTAATCAATCACAGTCAAGGATTCTAAAGCCCGTATCAGACTACGCATTGAAGATTGAGATTGAGGATTGAAGATTGAAATTTGACCAATCAGGACAAAGAAATTTTAGTCCCTTTTGTCCTGATTAGTCAAATTTCAATCTTTAATCTTCAATCTTCAATTTTCAATGCGTAGTCTGATACGGGCATAACAACGATATAAGAATGCTTGACTGTGATTGGTCGCTTTTTCATATGTAATGATCTTTATACAGAATTCACACTGCAATGTATGTACTATGACTATGCCCGATATCCAATAGAAGAGCTTGTTTTATAGTGATTCTAACTAGCAATATTTTACAATCTAGAAATGAGAATTTTCTCGCTTTTGTGCTGTTTCCCGATCCCCCATCCGAGGGCACCCGATATTATATTATACGTGACATATACTATAATATCGGGTGCACTCGGATGGGGAATCGGAACACAGCCTTGGATATATCGGATATTGCGGTGTGGTATTCAATTGGATACTTATTGGCCATTTGAACGTAGAATTTTCTGATTGATCTGTGCTGGTTATCTTAAATAACTGTCGATATATTTAATTTTTTCTTGCTTCATCTCTCAAATTTTACTTTTTCTAAAAAAACAAAGATTTTTCTAATTATTTTTTCAATTATTCTGCTTATTATTTTTCCTACACATACGGACGAAGAGAAAAAATATATATATGAATATATTTTATATACAATATAAATTACATTGTGCGCTAGGCACGCGGCGAAAAGAAACAGCCCATTGTTACGCGATTATTAGGCATGCGACGAAATATTTGGAAGAGCGCTCTACAAATAGCAATGGCAATCGCGTAACAATAGGCTGTCTCTTATTCTCGCCGCGTGCTATATAATAACGCGAATTGGTCAATCTTTTTTAATTAATTTCCCATTTAATTATTGCGAAAATCGTAAAGAGCTTTACAAATTTGTGTTTTCGCGCGCCATATTATTTCTCCTCGCTGATAAGAAATAAATACCCGGGCATCGGCCAGCGTGAAAATTCGGCGCGCGCAGAAATCAATGCCGTAATTGTCAAAGCATGCGCTCAAAGATAGAATGGGAGAACCCGGCATACGCAGTACGAGAGAATAAATAACATAGTGACCAGGTGCGCGATTAAACGATCCCGGCACACAGGAAGCGAGCATTCGCCGCAAGCGAGAAAGCTGTCAAGCGCGAACGCGCGAATTCGCGTTCGCGTACCATGGACTCGTAAGAAGACTATTGAGTTCGAACCGCCAGATCTCTTTGAATTCTCGTCCTGCTGATTTTTCTTCCCCTTCCGGCAATATGGACGAGAACTTGAGCCGGGGATATGTTCAACTGGGCAAGGCCAGGGGCATGAACGAGTTTAAATTTTCGAATGGATTCACGCATCTCTCGCCGCCTGTTGATAAATGCAACTTCATTTACATGGCTCTGATTCTTGGTGGCATAGGATTTCTTCTCCCTTATAACAGGTCCTTTGCGCAAACATGTATTTTATTACATCTTATATACATGTATATCCTTCATCGTGTGTATTGACTATCGAAAATCTTTGCATTACTATAGTCTTTTTGCTTTTTAATAGCTATCTGGATTGCTTGAAGAGAATGACTGATGATAATTTAATTAATCATATATTGTACCGTCGTATGTGTTAAGTGAAGTTCAAGATTGGTTCATAAAAATTATGATTTCTCAAAATTATTGGATATTCTCTCTATTACAGATTCTTTTTTGCCGATTTAAAATGGATTTTTTCTCGGTAAAAATGTCGGAGCACTCATAGTTTTTAAAAGTTGGAAATAAAGAACTTCCGATCAAATAAATTTTAATGAATAAAATTTTATTTAAAGAATTGAATTATAAAAATATACAAAGTTAAAGTTTGCATAACCGTAATATATTATAAATTTCTTTTGTTTTAGAGAAATTATTTCTAAATTGGTTGTAGAAGATGCGCTTAAAAAAATATATATATTTGATAATCCCAAGACGCATGCGTACTATATATAAATTTTAATCGTGTGAAGGAGTAAATAGGGATAACAGAGTTATATAAATTGGTAATCGGTTAAGTTGAATTATTAATAAGGTTGATTGTTTACAATATGTTTTAGATATATCAAATTTTAAAACATTAAATTTTTATTATAAAATTGTTGCAATTTTTACACTGACAATTGTGTGTCATTGTTCTTTACAGTTTCATTATAGCGGTAGATTACTTTCAAGCGAGATATCCAGGAACTACCGTGATATTCGACATGTCTGTCGTTTACATTATTATGGCTTTCTTCGCAGTTTTCGCAAACAATATACTGGTCGAAACCTTATCGCTGAATACACGAATTACGTTTGGTAAGATGCGCTAAAAATGTATAAAGTTAATCGAACGATACTAAGATGAACATTATGACATTGCAATATTTTTAATAATATAATTAATAATTGTTATAGTTTTAAATAAGTTTTAGATTTTTTAATAATATTTTACAAATATTTTATATATAATTTTTTAGTAATTAGGTTTTCGTATAATTTTATTATTTTATTATTTTCGAAATGGTTTGATAATAGCGGTTATTCTAATCTCTCAGTGAGTTAGTATTGTAACTTCGTTGTTTAATAAAAACGGATTGTATTGAACTACAATCATCGTCGTTTCAATTTATTTACTTATAGTAAGAAAATGAAATATACATAATCTAATTTTTATTTTGTAGGGTATCTGGTATCCTTTGTTACTTTGAACTTTGTGGTGATCTGCGAGATTTGGTGGGAACTTTTCGGTGTTGCGACTTCCTATACTATTAATTTAGTTGCCGTTGCGATAGTATCGCTTGGTTGTACAGGTACCGAATTAAAGAAATCATTGATAATTTATCGATTGACTTCAGACAATTGAAGGAATATCCGGAAAATTTGCCATTTTCCGATTAATTAATAAGTATTATAATTTGTTTGATAAATATAATTTAACAAATATTTAATTTTAAAATATAATAATGTTAAAATATGGCAAATGTGGGGACTATATATACATATATATATATTTGTAATTACGCATTATTGATAATTTTTCAAGCTCTTTGCCTTAATCTTCCAGTTACATTATGCATTAGATCTAATAAATTTAGAACTCGCAATATTTTTCTGAACAAATTCCTTTAATTGTTAACATATTGCAAAAATTTGATCTTATTACTTCCTACTATTTTGATATTATAGTTCAGCAATCGAGTTTTTATGGATACACATCAATGCTTCCCAGTCGATATACGCAAGCTGTGATGACGGGAGAAAGTGAGTATTAGAGAACATTCTATGAATAATTAAAACTTATTCATATTTAGATTTGGTCGCTAAAATGTATTAAATGTCGAAATTTCAGAAGTCAAAAATAAGATTTCTCTCGATAATTTTATTAAGAAGAAATTCAATAATACACTGTATCTTTTTTCGGTAACTCTGGGGTACATCATAATATATAAAAAAATATTTTGTTGCATTTTTTAAGGTGTTGCTGGCTTTTGGGTATCAATTAATCGAATAATAACAAAGTCGCTACTCAATGATGAGCGTGGCAATACATCCATGTTCTTCGTTCTGTCGAATATGACGATCCTGTTGTGTTTCGTTTTACATCAAATAGTACGGAAGACCGATTTTGTACAATTTTACATAACATTATGCCAGGAGAGAAATCGAATCACTTTAGAACCAACGGAAGATGTTGGTCTGGTATGTAATTACACACTCGTTCATTTATACTATCGTTCATTTATACTAAGGTAGATGAAAAATATAAGGTTTCCTGTTTTATTATGATTTTTATTTACCGCTTATGCACAAATTGTGTGGACTTATTGTATTAAAATATAAGTTAATGATTGCTTTTCAATATAATCTTTCCGAAAAAATTGATGCACCTTGGCACAAGTTTGAAAATTTCCCTTTAGTGAAAATTCGGCTCTTGATATTTAAATCATTCTTGAACAGCATTATATATCACTGCCGAAATTATCTAAAACGTTTTGCTTGCCACAAGCTAATGATATATATGTGTGTGATTAATGTATACTATATTGTTTTCAGATGGATCCATTAGATCAAGTCGGCGATCCCTCGAAAGGCCAATACGGAGTGTTGAAGATTCAAACGAGTCCATTGGGGACAGAATCCACGAGTGGAACCGATTTGAATAGTAAGCAAGACATTAATTTTACATCATTTAAGTACAGAATGATACTTGATTTGTTTATAGAGGAATATTTCTTCGAATTGCACTCAAGAAAGATGTGTCATTGTATCGAGATTACGACAATAATATGACTGTATTATTTCAGCGTCTCGACAATATTCTGCATTCTCGTTCAGCAATCCAGTTTACGAGCCTAGCGCACCTTCGGGTAATCCACCTGGTAGTGCTGGACCGACTTATAAGGTCGAAGACGTCGTAGTTATGAGAGGCGCTTACGGAACACAAAGCACAAGTACACCATGGTCTGGCATAAAAAGTAAGAAAATACAATTTTTCTATTTTATTAAAAAATGAATAACCGATTCATTTTTTACATACACGAGCTTGTAATATTTAGCATTATCTTTTATATGATTGCGTGAAAATAGCATAAAGATCGTTATTGCGGAGACAAGATTGACAAGATCAATTAATTAATCATATAATCCGGAATGTGAAACATCTTAGTTTTATGATTTATAGCAAAAATTCAAAATAATTTTTTTAGGAGGTCTACTCGCAAGACTCGAAGTTGCCAAATTGATCTTCCCATACATGGCCAGCATTGGAGTCGCTTATTTCGTAACGCTTTGCTTGTATCCAGGAATCGTATCGGAAATAATATCCTGCAAGTTCGAATCGTGGATGCCGGTTATTTTGATGACCGCATTCAACGCCTCTGATTTATTGGGCAAGGTTAATATATTGCCGATTATATAAATTGTTTATAATATTAATCCTACTCTTTTCTCTGCTCTATTTTATATTTAGTTTTAATCTGTTAATTAATATTGCAATTATATTGTTATTTAGATATCTTATTATTTCTCGTTATTTTAATATCTTTAGAGAATTTAATAGAGAGATAATAAAATGTTTCTTAAAAGTAAAGACGAACGTCCACAAATGTGTGGAACGACAAGATTAAAAAATGTTTTATCTACAGGATCATAATATAGATTATCCGGTTTCTTTTATAGGTATTTGCTTTAATACCTTACGAATGGAAACGTACTCAACTACTGTATTTCTCTAGTGCGCGGGTAATACTTATTCCCCTATTTCTGCTTTGCGCAATTCCACGTGGTGCTCCTATTCTTTCCGGCGAGGGATACCCGCTCTTGTTCTCTTGGTTGCTTGGTCTTACGAATGGTATAGTCGGTTCGATACCTATGATCCAAGCACCGAGCAAAGTACCAGAGGAACATCGAGAACTCGCAGGTACTTATTATAAATCCAAATTTTCGTTAAAATATACTAGAGTCGATAAAAAAGTAAGGTTCCTTGTTTTATTACGAATGCTAATTTTATTCAAATTTTATTCAAATATTCAAAATTAATCTGTCATAGGTCATACAGCAAATTTAAAAATTAATACGACATATAATTTTGCTAGGTAACATTATGACGTTATCGTATATCACCGGATTAACTATCGGTTCTCTATTGGCATATATGATGGATGCCTGTCTCGGGCCACCTGTGCAAGTCAAGGACGTGTGTTCCAAGTTGGTGAAGACTCAAACTTCGTCGACCATGTTTAGTAACGTGACGGCGAGCATCTTGACGACCGCGATATCCTCCACCTTGCCCGTCGAGAAAACGACGATAATACCGAAGCCAAAGACCACCGTCAATGTGCTAACTACAATTCTGATGTCCACGTTATTGCCGAATAGCACCGTAAGCTTATTAAACGATGAAGGCTCGCTGAATGCATCGACAACAGTCTTACCGAAAATCTTAGCTAATGTTACCACTTCGGCAAGTAACGCAATTCTGCAACATTAGGACATACATGTTTGTGTGTTGTGTTAAATCTGGTGTTTACATATAAATATATGAGAAATGGATAGAGAGAGAGAGAGAGAGAGAGAGAGAGAGAGAGAGAGAGAGGAAGGAAAAAGAGAGAAAAATAAAAAAAGTATGTGTACGTGTATGCGTGTGCGCGCACGCGGAAAAAGTGATATATGCGAGTTAAGAAGCGAGTTGCTACAAGATTGGTTAAACTTTTAGATTGGCTAAACTTTTGAATTAATGTAATAATAATTGTTGAAAAATATGTTTTCTTTTTGTATTGCCAACTCTCTATAAGACGCAATATTTATTGTTCATATTATGTATTATCGCGGAATTTATTTTTTGCTTAATTAATTTATGTATATAAAAAAAACATCGTTTTTAAAGAGATTAGAAAAATAAAAAGAAATAGAATACGTAATTCTATTACAAATGGCTATAATAATACTGTTCAAACAATATGTAACGTTATTAAAACACGAGATGTTCAATAACTATTTATAAATGTTCTGGTCATTTAAAAAAATGTATAGATGAAATAGAATCTCTCTCTTGGAAATAAAGGCCAGAGAGAAAATAGTGCAAAAAAATTAAATCTTTTAAAGGATTCTTTATATATTATATATATATGGTAATCCGAGACTGATTTTTTTAAAAATCATATAAAATAGAAACAAGCATATTTCGAATTGTAAACCGTTTCAATATCTATTTGAAACATCATCAGCATTAATATATTTTTTATTCACTAATAAGTTTTTTTTTATCAATATGGAAAGAAGGAAGAGAGGGTAAAATCTATTTCTTCCTTATTATGCAATTGATTGTATGCACTGTATCATATGAGATAAATATGGAACAATAAAGAGAGAGAGAGAGAGAGAAAGAGAGAGAAAGAGAGAGAGAGAGAGAAAACTATTTTGAGAATTGAGTTTGAAACGACTGCTGTGAGAAAGGAAAAAAACTAAAATTTAAAAAAGCTATAAATAATTATTTTTAGATTATATATCAATAATAAGTTTATATTAAAAAACAAATTATTATTTATTATTAAATTAAGTAATAATATACTTTTGGAATTTACAAACATTTTCAAAACATATACAATTCTTATTTATCTTATTGTTTTTAATAACTATGATGTTTGATTGTTTTAAATAACATAAATAACGCTCCTTGACTTTTGCTCTATCTAAAGAAAGAGCTTCATGTTAAATATTCTTCCGTTGATATTTTGTTAATAATACTTTTATTTTTGCACGTATAAAAAAAAGTTGTAATTTGTTCTATAATCTATTTACTTAAAAACAAATAAATAAACAAATTTTCGAAAAGAAATTTATCTGTTTTAAAAATGGATCACATCTATATTTGCATAGAAATTGGTTAAATTCTCCTTTTTTTAAGAGAAACAGTAGATTACTTCAAAATTCTCTCTTTCTCTTTATATTACATAGTTGATCGGATTATTTGAGGTGAGAAGAGTGTTTAATATATCTTAGTAATATTACATAATAATAAAAAAAATATATATACATTGTACATAAATTTGGTATTATTGTGAGAAAAGCTATTATTTAAACAAATTAAACATAATTGAAATATCAAATGTTAATGAACAATATGCTACTTATTATTTTATATTTTAAAAATTCAGGCAATGTAGCTTATCTTAACCATCATTTTATCTAACATCGAATTATTATATAATACGGATAAAAAAGTATAAGTATTTTAATTTATATTTAGCAAGAAATAAGAATAACATAAAATTGTTTATTATATATATATATTTGTGTTTCAAGTTGATAATAAAAGCCATTACATCTTGTTAGATATGTTAGATATTCAGTGTATAAATTTCTGCTATTTTTGTAAATTGCATGATATATACTATAGTAAACGCTAGTTCAAATAAAAAATGAATTTTTATTTTATTTTATGGAAAATTATATTGTATTTGTTGATATGAATACTGTGTTCATTAATATTTATTTATGCGCAAGCTATATTGATGCACTTGGTTTTGTATGTACTGTGATAAAGTTGTCTTTCGAAATATCACCAGATTAAACACACGCACAAAGGAATCGCGACAATTGTGTATAACATTGCGCTTACCGGTATCAAGCTGAAGAAAATGGTTTGCAAGACATACGTGAGGCTCCACAAATGTTCCTTTTCTGTTAAGGATATCGCGTGCCTTTTATTTCGTATCAGCAAATTGCTGTTTCGAATAATGTTTTCAAGAGCGATAATGGAGCAGAATTGTTGATTTTTGTTTGTAGAAAATGATATGTTATACATATATACTTATCTTGTACGTTAATTTACGTCTTTGTTATTGCTTTAATGCGTAATAGACTGTTAAACTATATTTAATGGTTGATAATCAAGAAGTTTTTGCCAATAAGGTTACTGCATGAGTATATTCTGTCAAGTTGTTATACGCATCTATATGTGTATATATAGTTGATTGAGACTTAAATGTAAAATATGTGTAATTTATGTGGCATATTAGGCGTCTCCATAATTACTTTACAATTCACTAGATCTACCACTTTTTAGATGCACTTTTGAAAGGAATACATTATAAATAAAACACATTATGCCACATTATATATTATGATTCGTAGTAAAAAAAAAGAGACAACAATAAACGATAATTGACATAACTACTATTTGATATACATATGTATTACATCTCAAGCATAAAAAGACAAAAGTATAATCCATTATAAAGATCCTAATCATAATACAAAGAATTATAGTTGAAGCACAATTGTTTTCATGTCTACCGATTTTAATTTAATTGTTGTAAACAATACATGATCATTTTTTTATTTATGCAAAAAAACAAATATTTTTGAAAATTTTATCAAATATTGCAAAATTTATATAAAGAAAAATATATTATTAAAATTACTTTGTTTATATAATTTAATTATTGTTCTAAAGAGATAGGACAATGGTTGTCAAATTTTATCTATAAAAAATAAGAATGAAAAAATAACGTTTATTAATATCAAACTTTTCTACGATAATACAAGTCCGAAAAAATTCAAGTACTCTTTTATTTTTATAAAATATAATATGCGTCAAAGATATTGGCTGTTAGTTACGAATCATTGTTAGTTGTTTTTCTTGCTACGATCACTCATGACATATCTAGACATGAATACGTTGACACTTCATCTAGTAAATATGAATTAAAATGTTTATGATGTTTAGTACGATATACTTCCTAAAAAAGAAAGATCGATCTTCTTACATTCCTGCCCCCTCCAGCTTCGTTAATTGCATTATCTGGTCAAGACATATCCGATGTTACGTAGAAGATTGTAATCAAAGTTTGTGAAATTAAGACATAGTTAATAGCTCTATGTATTATAAAGAAATATGTAATACATTCGATCACACAATGCGACTAATTGAATATCTTTCTCTGTTTCTTTTTTTTAAATATATAACATATGCCCAGTGGCGGATTTTCCATTAGGCACAGTTTAGATGCACATTTTGAGGTTTTAATATTGCAGAGAGCTTCCTTCAAATCAAGTTGTATCCTGACACTTTGGTATTGCAAGAGACATCATATCAAGCTACGCTTGAGGGTTTTAAAGTGCCAAAATCCGCCACTGGATATACTCAAAAAATCACTCATCAAAAAAGAAATAAATTCAAAAAAATCTCCTCTAAAACTAATTAATTATTTTAATTGCTATATCAAACTGTAGCACATTATTCGTAGTCAACATATCGTCTACTTCTGAAAATTTACGTATATATAGAATGTATTCGAAATAACCACACGCTTGATGTATCCATCTCCTTCCTGTTTATACAACTTCAAAGAAAAACGCTCCATAATCTATGATATTTTAAAAATAATGTGTATAAATATTTTATTCTTATGGCGTATAAAGTAAAAGAAACTTTTAGTAAAGCATCTTCTTTTTTTATATATTAAACCTTTCTCTATATGGATTTTGAACAAAAAAAATGTAAATATTTCAGATGGATATTGTTACTGTAGTAGAAATTTTCCCCTTTTTTAAAGTTTCTTATTATTTAAAACAAAAATTTTTTTGCCTTGTAATAACGTTTCGTGTTTTATTGTTTTACTTAAATATTGTGAAATTAATATAT
>NW_021849218.1:1431768-1452485 GCF_003651465.1 Formica exsecta
TATATTGACGTCTTTGAGGATAAATCATAGTCTAGCTAACAGCAAAAACAAAGATGTTGAAATACATATATATAATAAGAAATACGCGTGTATTGTTCGTTATATATATTTTATATTTCTCATTCTAATAATATAATATTAGCGTACATTATATCAAATATGGTGTGACACTTTAACGTTGATTTTCTAAGTCCTAAGCCAAATGAATATGCCGGTTGACATACTTTGCAATTGTCATTTTTTTGTTTTATGTAACTCCATAATCAAGCGACGCGGTAGCGTCGCGACGCCAAGTATTACATATTCTCGGATTTGATTACCGAGAATTGCGCTTTAATTAACTGTCGTACATATCACGCCATATCGGAAAGTTAATTAATATATACAAACTATACATATATATAGATGATGAAAAGTACACTTATATACATGTGTTTGTGTATGCATGTAAACATACACACATGTACACAATATAATGTGTATCTTATAGAACTATATATATATCTTGCACAGCGTTCAGAATTATTGGTTTCTCAAAAAATTAAACTTTTTCATACATGATCAATTAACATGGACGGTTTATATAATAGCAATCTATATAATTGGCTCCGAAACTTCAATCACATATATGAAAATGCTGAAATCCTCGATAACACGACGCCGGAGTTTTATTCAATTCCCTTCTTGTTTCGTCCCCATTTAATCCGAGTACGATTTGATTTTATAAAATCGCAACACAGGAAAAAGAAGACACAATTTGTTTATCTGCGTTCCTGCCATAATGGAACGACAACGGTCGTTCTATCACAGTTAAAGTTTGCCTAGAAGAAAGGCTACGATGACAAATTATCAATATGAAAAGAAAAAAACTAATTTTTCTACAATGATCATTTGAGGTATTTCGCTGCCCAGTCCGTTCGGCCGTAGGGTCCGCCACTCGCTTTCGCGTTGAAAACGTTTCCAAACAAATTCGGTTGAAACGTGGGCTTATTGTTAGTCTCTATAAAAAAAAAACAATTGGTATTAACATTAGTTGATTGTGTGCTGCCTAACATCTATTTTTACAGCATTTGCGTTTTTGTTTCAAAAATATCACTGCTCAGAAACGAGCGAAAATTGCCCATTTGTCGAGAATCGAAAGAAAATCATTGCATTAAGATATTAGATTAATTCTTATAGAATCACATATTTTTTTGTTTTGTGCTTGGTTACAACAAAAGTTAAGAAATAAATTTTAAACATATTTTTTATTGATTAAGAGGCCTTCGGGATATTCTATTGTTAAAATATCAATAGAGTCATAATGACTCACATGTAATGTTTAAGGGTTAATAAGAAAAATTGCGCAACCTTGAAGCAAGAATCTATTAAGTACTTACTGATACTTTGGGTACCGTATACGCTGGGATAAGGTAATCTCAAGCTTTGTTCGGCAATATAACGGTTTCGCGCGAGATAATGCTGTCTTGTTTGATTCTCAATACTATTTCTAGACCCCCAAAAGGACTCTGTAAAGTCCTCATATTTGTTGGATGTTGCTTGATTGATGAATCCGTTTAATAGTTTTGATCTGTTGATATCGGAATCCCCATTTCTTGAAAATGAATAGAGAAAAGCATTAAACTGTAGACAATAAGAAAGCCGTAGTATAGATTGTGTGGTGAACGATATGAATGATTTATTGTTTATTTGGAATTTACACAATGTAGATTACACAAGTATATCCAGTGTAGCTGTGAACTAAACATTTGTTATTATTTATGTATTTTAATTATAAAAAATTGTTCCATTTAGTACATATCTACTGCCATGTAATGAACGCGACAAGCATATTGCCGAAAATTCAATAATCAGAAATACGATTGTCAAGATATATTGCAACGCGTTGATCACACATAACGTAAGCAACCATGTTTTGTCCAATAGGTTCGTTATTATTGTAAAATGTTTTATGAGATATACATCACAGTGAATTAACAAGGTTTGACATAAGTATAGAAAACGTCTTGATATAGCATGGAGAGTAATCCAAGAAATTCGACAAATCAATGCAACAAGCACAGAGATATTTAAGAAGATATTTAATGGAAGTAAAATTAGTGTTGACAGCATATCGGTTAAATATTGCATAGTATTAGCCAAAATATAAACCGATTTACAAATGATCGCATCATAAGATTGCTTTGTTAAGAAATAGTTGTTTTCAAATGGCGCAATCTCAGACAGATTCATCAAATGTCTGGAAAATATGTTCCATCTGATGTGCGACCGCACTAGGAGACCGATTATCAGCACTGTGCACGCGATAAGGATTCTCTCGACTGGATTTCGGAACGTTATATACCTGGATGACAAATTTGTGCTCTGGCCTGCGACATACCGAGCCACGCTGAGGTAATGTTGCTTCGCCGAGACTTTACGCGAGTTTTTCATTTGACTGGACTGGTTTGACTGATTCCACATCCTCGACGGTGGTTCATTCCACGCTGGTAGGGCCCAATTAGCATTACTATGCTTCAAATTATCGGGTTGCTGATAGTTGGCATTCCAATTGACACGATTTTCCTTATATATGCGATCAGGGATGAGCATTGGATTTTCCGGGCTGACTTTGCTCCTAATAGATAATCAAAAGATTAGATCGGATAGTCGAAAGATGATACATAAATTCGTTGAGAAAAATCGTGCAACTTACCCTAGAAAACCGGCAAAATCATCCTCATCACATTTGGAAGCGTTGTTGTCATGCTTATTGTGATTATTGTGATTGTTATAATTTAGTAGTGGCAAAGCAATCGTCTGTTGCTGTTGCGATTCAACTATTTTTTCGGGTTCTCTATAAATATTGGATTTCAATTTTAATATTTTTAATAACATACAGAACTCGTGAAATTATGTTTATCAAAATCTTCTCTTCTCAGATTCAAAGTATAAAATATTCCTCTAAATTGTGATATCTATTTTAGATCTACCATTACTTATCGCAATAATCGAATGTACACGAATTCTCATATATATATGAATATATGCCATAATAAAATATATCTTACTTCGATTGAAGTATATTATTAACAAGGTTTTCTTGAGAATAATTATATTGTTTAGGCGCAGGTGGTGGAAGATTTATTTTGTTCATGGCAAGCTCTCGTTGAGATACAACACCAATTTTCTTACTATTAATGATACGCGGGTCGCCGACTTGAAAATATGGATATCTGAAGATATGATAAAAATCATTACTGACAGTTTCAGAATCCTTTTAAAGCTATGCAAAAATATTTCAAAAAAGCATGACAAATGAGGTAAAAATATATTAGTGTCTATTGTTTTATGTTTTTTTTTAATACAAATTTAATATATTAAAAATGTATAAAGGTTTGTGTATTTGCTAAGTGTGCGTATGTAACATGAGTACTTATACCTATATAAACTATGTTCAATACTAAATTTTTTGTTTCTTATCTACACATATTTGAATCACGTTTTGCATGCACTTTTATTTGTTAATAATATTTTAATAAATAACGAATGTGATAGCTAAAATCTTTTTGAGATTATTTAAAGTCATTATTTACGGTGTTTCACTAAAGTAAACATTTATTTTGATTATTTTACGTTTTTACTTTTGTTTTTAAGAATTATTTCCTCTCTTTTAATTTCTTATATAATTTATTAAATATTTTATGTAAGACTTACATACCTAAGCGATTGCTGTGCTGTTGGTCTCTTTATAGGATTCCATTGTAACATGTCTTCCATGAGTATAACTGCCTCTTGACTAGCGTTCGGTATTAATACGGCCAATGAAGTACGCGTAAAATTCGGAAATTTAAAATTCATAGCCGCGGCCAATTGATATCCCTCTGGCCAATCTTCTTTATCAGGTGTTCCAATTACGGAGCATATTTTAAATATTTCGTCGATCTCGCTCTTTCCGGGAAACAGGGGCCTAAACGTGTATAACTCGGCCATTATACAGCCAACCGCCCAAATGTCGATTGGGCTGTTGTAAGTCGTAGAGTGTAGCAATACTTCCGGTGCTCGATACCTACATGATATATGATATTTTAACTCATTTTTAATCAAAACTGTATTCGTTTTTATTAAATAAATATTTTTTATGAATTTTCTAAGTTTGATTTTTCAAAATATAGCCGTTCTCAAAGGATTAATTGATATTTACGAATAATACTATCGCAAAATTATTACCATCTCGTCGATACATAATCTGTATACGGAGGCCTTGACCGAATCTCTCTCGCTAAACCGAAATCAGCGATCTTTACTAATTCGGGCCCCATACATAATAAATTTTCTGGCTTCATGTCGCGATGAAAGAAGCCATGTTTATGCATGAAAGCGAGACCTTGCAATACTTGGTACACCATATTTCTTATTACTGGTTCAGGAAAGAGCTTGTCCCTGCAATTAAATCATTCTGAGTATAAATACGAGACTAAAAATAAAATCGGTTATATGCCATATATATACCTGTCCTTCATTAATTGGTAGAGATTTTCCTTCATGTATTCGAATACAAAATACAACACGTCGTTCTCTCGTATAACTTCTTTAAGCTTTACCACGTTTGCGTGACTGAGTTTTTTCAATGACTACAATAATAAAAAGGGAGAAAAGAGAATAAAAATTATCTGTTGATAATTGTTGATTTGATTGAGAAATAAGATTGCAAACAGAAAAATAAAAGAATTATTTTCATAATTATGTGTTCAATTATATCAAGTGTTTTGATTATATCTCCGCAATATTATTGTTTATTATTATATAATACTAAATATTATATATTGTACTGCACATATCTTTTTCTGATTTAATATTTTAGGAGGTTTTGTTTTCAATATAAGATTTTCCAACTATTTAAAATTTAATCGTACCTTTACTTCCCGTAGATTCATAGCCTCTTCCCAGGAATAATATTTCCTTTTCATTCTCTTTATAGCTACCTTTTCGCCCGTATCAATACGTTCTCCAAGAACAACGGAACCAAAGGTTCCGTCACCCAATTGATTCAAGGTTATATATCGATTCATCTTCACTTACGTTATGCTTGGAAATTTTTATATTACTCGTTTTTAGGTAGTGAATCTCAGCATTATAACCCGAACATATTTACACGCCGCCGTAAACGGCAGCATGTTCTTCATATCTATTGTAATCATAAAAGCTAAAGATGTTTTATACATTTACTGACTTTTCAAATTTTATTCTAAAACATAAACATATAAAAAATTATAATTGTATAATCTATGAAATATTTAAAATGTAAGTGTAAATTTTGCGAACATGAAAGCAAAATAAATAACATAAAATATATTTGTAGATTATTCTTTTTCCTTAATCAACTTATTAATACGTTAATATATTCGCAAAATAACAAATATTCCCCCTTCCCTTATTCGTTTTACTTATGGAATATCTGAAAACTATCTAAAAGACGATAAAGGATTTTATTTTTACACACTCTCTCTCTCTCGTAACAATTTAAATTCTCTTTGTAGGGGTTTTCTACTACAATTCATTTTAAATTATAATTAAAAGAAAAGCATTATATAAATTTAAATTTTAAATTTTGTGTATAGATTTGAATGAGCAGCAAAACCATAAAAATTCCGATGTTTATGTTATGTTATTAAACCTCTATGAAGCGGATATTTAAAGCTTAATTCGAAGGTGCGAGTATCTTACACATATAAGTAAGGCTTATAATACAAAATAAGAGTTAGCAAACTTAATTTCATCGGCACATAAATAAATACTTGGTGCGAGTTATCCGGAGTATTGACTCTATAGCGGTAGAATGAATATTTGATAACCGACACTCTGCCATAAGACTCGAAACCGTTGACAAGATGGTAGAAAAACTTTTACATTGTTCACAGTCAGAAAGTCTTAATCCGTTATCAAACATCTCAGCCACAATTTTTGGCGATTTTCACGCAACATCGTAGAATTTGCATATATTTTAAGATTGAATAAATAAATATGATCGGGGAGTATATGATTTTAGACGAAGTTTTTTTGTGCACGTTGAACTTGCTTGGAAAATCGCACGATGATTCTAAGGCACTCGATACTTTTTTGCACGTGTCATACACGATAGCCCGATTCTACGACTCTCACAAATCTACGACACATGGAGCAAAAGACTGTAAACGCAATCTAGGACACCACTCGTATATATGTCGTTCTGAGATTAGCATTTTCTTACAGTCGCATGCGAACAATCTTTGTGTGAGCCAGACATGCAAGAATATAGATTTTCTCGAATGACGTTACTCGACCTGATCGCTAACGCATTTTCGTAATTTTCTACTCTAAGCAAGAGAAAGGAATAAAGCAATTTCGATGAATTTAAATTTTGATACTAGAAAAAGTATCTCGAAACTCGCAATTAATTTTAATAACAGATTCTCTGATAAATCAAAAGTTCTTTTTGGGGATTATGGAATTATTGTAATAACAATAGTTTTCGAGTTATATGTTATCACGTGTAAAAATGGTCTTTATGTTTAGACATGGTGTGATAGTAAAATCTCGATAAAATTTAAATTACTGATAATAATAGCACTGCTATGACTACAATATTGCAATGCCTAATTCTGAATATCTTAGAAGTAAAAAAAAAAACAAGGAAATACAAACATACAAAGTTTATTTTATTAGCGGATCCAAAAAATTCATGAAATTAATTAATTTTAGAATATATATATTTTTATGAAATATAATTTAACTATAATTTAAATCTTTCAATACTGTGCCATAATTTTTCTAAAGATTCAAAGTCTTGTTTTTTGAAAAAAAAATATATATAATACAAAAAACATAAATAATTATGACAAAGGTTCTATTTTTTAAAACATAATTTTTAATTCTACAATTACTTTTTCTAAAATTCGCTTCTTTTTACAAATAGCGCATGTAAAATTTTGCATTACGCGATTCGCAAAATAAATCTGAGGAATTATATATGTAGCTCGATTTAATGCAAACGCACGAAACGTTAGCTACTAATTCCCAAGTGACTGAAATACAGAGTGCGACGACAAAATCAAATATCACTCCAAAATAACATTACACATTTAATACATTTAAAAATGGATGTTTCGTTATCATTAATTATATGAAAAGAATCGGAATTGTACTTACAGAACAAAATACTGAGATTCCTGGACGTTCATGTATATACTTGATTATCTTTGTAGCTGTCATTCGCAACAAACTATTAATCGAGCGACCATACCTTGCGGTCGCTATGGCTACGAATACTAAGTCAAACTCACAGATTTCTATATATCCTACTTGGATGCTAAAGCCGCGAGTACTTTTGTATAACGCATAATGAAATAAACCAATCAAGATCCGCAGAACGAGACGAGGGGATAGAAATGAAGGACTCTGATTGGTTTATTCCTTTATGCGTTATACGTTATATAAAAGTCTGTGTTTCCGGCCTAAAGGTGAAATAAAAGCCTGAATTGCGAAAAAATTTATTTCTTTCGAGACTTGAATATGTTTTTATACGACAGACAAAAAAATTGTGATTTCCGCAACGCGAATGTTTATTCTATTGTAATTATTATATTTTTCTATAGTTTAAACCCTATACTTTTGATTTCAAAAAAGTTTTAATCATTAACAGCCTTAATTAATTCTTTTATGTTCATATAATCGTCTGGTGACAGATATACTGTCAGATTTTCATCAAATGTCATACAAAAGATTGAGATCGAAAACTAAAGTTTAAATTTGACCAATCAGGACAAAGTAATTTTAGTTCCTTTTGCTCTGATTAGCCAACTTTAATCTTCAATTTTTAATGCATAATCCGATACGGTCTTAAGCCTTTGTTTAGAAAAGAGCCAAGAGAGAGAGAGAGAGAGTATAATAATTATCACTGTCTTTTTTCTATGTACTTTGTGCGCATGCTCAGTTTCCCTTAATTCTTCTTGGGTGCATCCGGGTGGGGAATCGGAACACAGCCATATATGTATACACTAGTGACAATTCTGTGGTAACTCTAGGAGTTTTACCAATGTCACCAACTTGTCCCTGCATTTATATATTTACTAATTTCATTTTATTGAATTATTGATTGAACTTTTTATGATAACATTTAATTGCACATCAGTCTTTTTAATATTTGTATATTTATTAAAGATTTATTTTTATAAAATACAAAAAGAATCTATATATATAGTTATTTTGTACAAACCCGCCCATTGTTCTATGATGCCATCTGTCATCTTGTTGTCGGTATGCGTCCCAAGATGGCGCTGCATGATTAATTGGTCGCGCAGTATCATGTCAGCTTCCGTTCTGCGTAGTGTTTTCAAAGATCGAACAAGTATATCTATATCGTCGTTGCGACGCGTACATCAGCGTGGATCAACGTTCCGCGATTTTATTGCTCGTAGTCGCCGCCCCTGGAAGTGCCTACTAAACTTGTGAATGTATGTGAGAATAGTGTATCCTGAACGAAATAATCCAGTGGTCCAGTATCTTCTTTCCGGTCTCTGTGCTGCTCGCCGTGTTTTTCTCGAGGGCCACCGATCATCGCTTGTGACAAGGAAAGGCTCGAGGTAAACTTCCTCCTGGGAATGTTGAAGGACTCGCTTATCGTTCGAGCATCCTGCCAAGAGGTGGGTAAGTTTAGTTAATGATCTTCTCTGTTACGCGCATGAACGGATGATGTATGCGTGTGTGTGTGTGTGTGTGTATATCTATATACATGTATATATGCGTGTGTGCTGCATCTCCTGACATGTCAATGAGTTTTGGGGTGGTTTCGTTGCATTGCTCCGCATCGCGCCCTTGTGTTCCAAGATCCGAGAAGTTGGAATATCGAGATTTGAAATTATTATATTTTATTTGTAGATTTAGGATCGAATGACAATAATTGAAAATTGAAAATCTTATTATTCTTTTTTGGCCTTTTGTTTCTTTCTTTTTTCTTTTTCGAAAGCGAGGGAAAAAAAATTAAGTATGCTTAGTTCGTTTTAAATGCAAAAAGTGAAAGAAAGTATAGGTGAGACGAGAAGATCTTAAAAATCATATTGATGATTTTATAATAGATATTCACGAGAAAATTGCTTCCGACTAGACGATTAAAACTTTCAGATTAGTTTTTCGCTTGATGTGTGTCTTTTTTTCTACGGTTCTGCTTTTATAAACATTCTTAATAAAGAGAAGAAAAAGAATAACGTTCCAAAATATTGTTGATCTTTAAATTCTCTAACAAAATAGCGGTTTTTATTGTATGAAATTTAAAATGAATAAGAAAGTTTAAATGTAAAAAAAAAAAAAATTAAATTACAATTTACAACACGCATATAAGACTATATTTTCTCTTTAGTATACATGCTCGCGCTCTTTCTTCTTCTTTTTCTCTTTATCTCTTTTGTACTAATGTACCCGTGCAAGAAAAAGAATGTCAACCGATTGAAACGTTTCTATTGTTCATTCGGTTGCACGTTTTTGACAAATGTTTGCGTTGCGTGATGTGATGCCTCTCGGCAATTGAATTGCAAAGAACTGAGAACGGTCGAGTGACAACTGCATCGTATCGGAGCGACTGGCGATGCGAATATCGATCCTTAAAGTCTGTCAGAATGCGATGCCAGTTTGATTTCGAGGTCACTGGGACTGCCGCAACCCTCATTCTCGATCTCGTTAATTCTTTTGATATTGACTATATGGATTGTAGTTATTATCAATCCATAGAATTTTAGCAATCCATACATTTAGATTCGTATCTAACATTTATTTTTTATTTTTATTTTTTATTTTTATTTTTATACTTTATTAAAACTGATATGATAGAAATATATGCTTTAATTTTGCGGCGATATAATTAAATTAAAAAATAAAGCAAGATTCAAAGCTATCGAGGAAAAGAGGTATATATAAATTTAATCTTTGTTATAAGTTAGCCTAGTTTACCAGTGTCAATAAAATATAATATATGTATCTCAGAATTGAGTGCTTGTTTGCTAATCGCTGTTTGATTTTAATTAATATTTTTACCTTTGAAAAGACAAATTTTTTTTAGAATTTATGTAGAACTACAAATCTCTTAAAATCGAACAGAAATTATAAGGATAGGTAGGACAAAATAAAACTCTTCTAATTATAATATTATAATTAATTAATTAACTCTTATAATTATAATATAATTAATTAATATTCTTTAGTTTAATAGCCAGAATTATTTGTTTAAAATACACGGTCTGTCGCAAAAGTTTCCAAAAGTTTCTTCGTACAGACGGTATTAATAGCGCCGTCTGTTTAATCAAAGTCACCCTGTTTTCATACAAGCTTCGTTAAAAAATCTGATAAGTTTGATCGAGATCCCATTAACTTACCACAGGGGCAGAAGTAAAGTTATCTCTTTGACACTTGTCGAGAAATCACCATGGCGTCAATATCAAATTCTGTGTTAAATTGTGACTTGCTAATTCCTGTAATATTCTCGATGAGTCTCACGGACATGTAACAGTCCTTTTTAATCAATTCACGAATTTTTTCTACGGTTTCGACTGACATTTTATAAACTTACAGAAGAGTTAACTTGTAATTGATATATATTACACTTTTTTATGAAAGTTATTTAATTTTACATAAAAGATTTTACTTTTGTAATGTAGTTTTACATCTTGTATATATATTCTTGTTAATGAATAACAGTTGTTTTCCGCTATTTGCGTCATATTGAATTTACGTAAGTAAATCCCCCTGCAGAGCGCTTATCATCTGACCTCTCGATTTTGAAACAAATTTTAATTTTTATCATGATCCACGCAAGTCGAAGATACAAAGAATTAATCTTTTATGGAAAAAGCAAATAACATGTATCGATATAAATGATCGAAATTATATCGATATCGATACCATAGTTATATAAGTTATTGCGAAGTTTGAAGTGTTTCAGTGAGACGCTACATAAACCCGAAATACTCGGGCTCGAAATATTTAAGATGTTCTAATTTTGAGCTGTGTCTATATTAATTCCTGATTTATGTTGCGTAAGTTGTACGTAGACAAGAAGGTCCATTCATTAATTACATAGAATTTGAAAGTCAGTGTACGTTTTAATATTTTTAATTGTGTTTTCTGTTATAAACTGTTATAAATCTGATTTTGATTTTATATTTTAGTCTTATTTCTATTTTTATCTTATTATTAGAGTAAATTTTTGCAAAATGCACCATTTTTATATCCATGTTGAAATAAATGGAAAAAATTATATCTGAGCGTAAATCTACTTTGTATGTCGACACTGCACATTATCGTATTGAATGTAGGTTGAATGATATTTGTTTTTCTCATTTCTCTGTTTTGCACTGATTTTGACATGTTCTCTATATCTTGGCTGATGGAAATAGTACATTAGAAACAGGCTAAGGCTAGCGATTTAGATCGGTCAATTCCATAAATAAACAATCGATAGAATCCATAGAAGTTAGTTCTAGAAGTATAATTATTCTAAATTAAACAGAATTTTTAAATAATTTCGGATTTTTAAGGCTCTTTGCTATATTATTTAGTATTTAGTTGTTCAATTATTTAATTTCGTTGTGTTCGGGTTGCGACAAAATTGTATTTTATGATGCAGCTTTAAAGTTTTACACGCGCAATATTTTTCCGCTCATGAGATGAAGTATTCACGTAATGTTCCTTAAAAAATATTTTATTAAGTTCTTTTTAAAAATTAACTTCCTTATTCGATTGCTTATTTGAGAATCTGAAGGAATTTATAGTATTATCCAGTGCAAAATTTTCAGATTTTACGATTTTTTGGTCAATTAAAAATTTATTATAATAATAATTTAAATATAATAATATACATG
This sequence comes from Formica exsecta, assembly GCF_003651465.1. Taxonomy (NCBI): domain Eukaryota; kingdom Metazoa; phylum Arthropoda; class Insecta; order Hymenoptera; family Formicidae; genus Formica; species Formica exsecta. Next base: position 1,443,636 of record NW_021849218.1, read on the forward strand.
CAGCTAGTATTGGAGAGATCGGTTTTGATATACATATGCATATGATCGAACTGAGACGCTATAATAGTTTATATGCATATCACTAATTTTGCTAGTCCTACGCTAAAGAATATGTCATCGACTGAACGAAGGTATATCTATAAATGGATTGGCATGAAACGTGTTTGCGTAATCAGATTCCATTTCTATAGCATTCGCTAAAAGGCACATTTTTATTTTTAACACAGCTTTAATATAATAAATTCGATCGGTTAAATCTTATTTTTGTTGTTAATTGAAGATCAGCATAATAGAGAGAATTTATCGAGATTGGATTAAATGTTATTTTGACAAATAATATAGTTCAAAATGTTGCCATTATTAGTTACTATTTAGTTAACAAAGAAGCAGTATTATAATTTTATTTTGTATTAATATTGCTTACATCGTATGTGAATATCAAATAAAAAAATCGTGTGTGAATATCAAATAAAAAGTCGTGTGTGAATATCAAATAAAAAAAAGTACTACATCGAACAGAAAATAATTTAGTTATGAAAATAGATTGAATATCGACTGCTTTTATTTTTATCGTGAACCTTAAGCTTTTTTTTAAATTCTTGAAATGTTTTATGTATACATATATGTATGTCGTGCTTTCATAAGCTTTTTTATTAAGTTGTTGACTAATTTTTTTAAATTCTGCAGTATGATTAGACATGATTAGTTCGTCTTAATATTTTTTTTTTGAGTATATCATCTTTTCGTGCACAATTTTGAATCGGTATTAATTCATCTCTCTCTATGACTAACTAGTAATCACGATATGAATTGATAGTGAATATGAATAAAAAATAGATATTTTTTTCTCGTTTATGATTGGAAATAAATATTTATTTTATTTAAACCATTAAAATATACAAAATAGAGGAGAAATTATTTTTATCTAGAAAAAATGTCAGTTTTTCGTTAAAAATAAAAAAAAAGTTGTTATTGAGAATTGTTTAATATGTATTTAAAATCTTTCTCTTTTCTTCTACATCAAATAGAGAGAAAATTTTAATTATTAAATTAAATATGTACATTCAAATATGTAAAAAAATAGTATTGTGTATAGAATTATTTGCTATATTTCCCTGATGAAAAAGAAAAAAATTAATTTTTTTAAATATCGTTTGAAAAATATTTTGAGATATCATTTGTAAAGATGAAAATATTTTTGGGAAAATAATTTTCATCTTGCTTCGTAGCAATTAATGATATAAATATAAGCAAATAAGAAATCAAAATTGCAATATTGTTTCTTACCTTATTGTATTAATAGTATTGTTTAATGAGAATCAGTGAGGTATATATATATTCTACAGTTCTACATAGTGTTAAAAAATATCGAATCTATGAAACAGTTATGAGAATCATAATTCATATTTATTATAAGTCTACGAATGCAATCATACCGAAAAATCAATACATTCGTTATTAACGGATTCGATTGGTGACTATATTAATTATTTATTACACCTCGATTTATATTTTTATAGTCACCGATCAGTATACTATGTTACTAGGCCGAGCTGTTATATCTGGTCCTCCTATAACAGTTTTGCAGTAATTTAAGCAGATTGGGGATTCTGTGATCCACCTCTTCTCATTTTCGTTCCCAATCTGCAGCAGTTGTATTGAGAACTTCTAGCAGTGAACCGCTTTTGAATTAGCACGTTAGTGAGATCTGAACAGTAGTCGAAATAACTCGATTGATCAAGGATATCGCTTTCTCGATGTTGTATATCATGATATTGTTACTGGTGATAGATTAATGAGTGCAGCGATATTATCTGAGAATTTAGTGCGAGGTTTTTTAAGTTTTGAAAGTTGGGTTTATTAGACAATTGTTTTTGTCACATTGTGCTACGATTTTTTATATACAGTAAAGTATTGAATCGTTAGGATATTTATTAATGCGTATTGATACCGAGCTACTTGATCATGTATATTTTTCAATAATATGGATAAGTTTTCGAGAATTTCAAAATCTTTGCGTGTATTATCATATCTAAATCTCAATACATAACAACTTTATATAATCTAATACATATCTCGTACCTAACAATAACTTTAGTTTCTAAATAACAATTTAATTGTTATTAATGCCTGAAGAGAGAAAATCCTAAACGATAGCCTATAAACTTCTAGTACTTGTTGAAATAATTGCCAGGATTTGCACATCAGTGTTTAACCTTTGATTGTCTTCTCTCCTTATCGTGATTAAAATTTTTTGAAGAACCGTTCTTCCATTTATTTACACACACAAAAGAAAAATAGATTAAGATATATATTAATTTAAAACTTCTGACTTTTTAAATAAAATCATCAAAAACGATTGGTTACAAAAATAGATTTTTACATTATGTTTATTATGGTTTCCTTTTTACTCATAGAGTTTATAGAAATATTTAATATCATTTCCAATAGTATGATAGTGCGATAAAAATTAATAGTAGATTGTTATATATATTTGCTATATTTAAGTTATAAAAAAAAGTAAAGCACGTGTTTTACTTTCAGAGATATATAATTTAGTATAACAATTTTAGATCATCACTTTCTTTGTAGAAGAGATATTAGAGAGGGAAAAGATAACAAAACTGACATTTGAGTGCAAATTTCTTAGTTATTAGATACCGCATTTTATTGATATGAATTGATATGAATTTGGTCCGCTTACTTAGTTTACTTACGATAAAAATCCATTCCTTTCCCGTTTATATACTAAATCAAGTTTTTGAAATGCAAAATTACTTTTTCCTTTGACGAATTACGCATTAATTTATTATATCTTTTTTGATAATATTAGAAATTATTCTTACGTTATGTTTGATAATATTACATTATTCTTATCTTATGTTTCTACTTTTTACATTTGTTTTATTTTTGTTTTTATCTTTATTACTTGTCTACAGTGCAGTTAGAAAAATTAGATTAAATTGTTCCCCCACATATCGTCGCACCCTGTAACTTGTACATCAAAATTTTGCTTTGAAGTATTCAATTCAATGAATACAAGAAAAAAATTAGCTGATTTTATCTGTATTTATCTTTTATAAATATCTCGCGTATAAAAATTTTCCCCCTTAAAATTTTCCATTTCAAAAGATAAAAACGCGCGTTCTTCTCAAAAGTATATATTAATTTTTATAAATAAATAAAAAAACAATGTATTTTTAAACTATCAAAAGCTTGAAACAGTATTGTTAAAACTGTAATACGATTTGATACGGTAATTTCTGTATACTTACTAGAGATAATATATGTATACTCGATAAGTACATGTATAGATATAAATTCTTATTTCAAATTTTCAGCTAGAGATTAGAATGTAAAAAAGTAATATGTTGTCTTTTGGTATCTTTTCTCTACTATTTTTATGGTTGTTTTTCATATTTGTAACCATGATATAATAATCCAAGGTAACTGCATGCGCATAATAGTGTAGTAATAATTGACCAGATTTTGCCCACACACGCATATAAAAATGCCGTAATGCTCTTAATATTTGTGAACAATTTCTGATGATCGGCTACTACGCATCTATGTAACAAAAACATCTTACCTTTTTACATCATGTTCATAATTGCAGTAATTATGATATATGCATGACAAATCTAAACGGCAAAAAAAAACAGAACACTGGTTTTTGATTACAAACCTAAATACATACGTGAAAGTATGGTTTTTATCACAATGAAATAGATGTTATCTAGTGATCTGAAAATGTTTTCGGAAAGATGGCGATTTAATTGTATCCATATGAAGGAAAAAAAAGATGATGCGTGAGAAGAAAAACGGGGAACCCGATGAGGTTAGCAATTTTATTAATCCTAAACTGTAAGAAATAATTAGAGTGTTAAACTAATATACATTAAAAAAAAATGTACAGTACAGAGAAATATCTTATCTGAAATATTCACTTAGACAAATTACTTTGATATCGTTAGTGCTTAATGACTCATTCGATTAATATAATTGAGATGTTTGAGTGTAAAATTTGTTAAATAATAGAATTGAGAAACGGATAGCCTTTTTCTATTTAAGCTAATTCTAAAATTAAACTTTTAATTTTTACTGATTATTTAATTAAAGTATTTAATCGATGATACAGTATTAATTTTCTTTTTGACAAAAATTGAAAATTTTCAAAATTATTATCTAATAGATTTTATATCTCGACATTATGAGTCACTAGAAAGTACCTTCTAATAAGACAAAAGTTAAATTATTTTGAAAGGACTACATTTTGTCGTCTTAATTTTTTTTGGATGGAGGTGCCAAAAAGTTTTGAAGATTATCCTAAATTTTTTTAAATGAGTAGCCCTATTTTTAATCAATTTTTTGATTTAAAATATCTATTTTCATTTCAAGATCACCGTACAGTCAAAGTGTCGTTGGACTACGGTCGTTGGATTCATCTTTTCATCCTCTATAATTATAGCTAATTAAAAACAGGGCTTTTCATTTAAAAAATTTGAGATAATCTTTCAAACTTTTTGGCGTTTTTACCTAAAAAAAACTAGGACGATTAAAATGTAGGTCTTTTAAAATTATTTGACTTTTTTCTTTATATTCGTTTCCGTAGTTGTTATGCCAATCAGTTCTAAAAATATAATTTTGAAGAGAACAACATCTTTTAGCATGTATATAGTTTAATTCGTATTAAAAGTATTTTAGTATAAATAAAATTCAATGTTATGTTTTAATTTTTATTTTGTATAAATCCAATTCATATCGGTCAAAAAAATCTTTTTCTTTGTATACCGAAACTACCACAAACATAAAAGTATTCATTTTTTATTTATTAATATAGATATTTTATAATTTGTTTTTTTTTTCTGATTCTTAAATTGCACAAAATAATTCAAGATGAATTTTATAGCATACGTAATAGCGTATGTAAGCGTACTTGAGAAAGATAAAAAGCGGCGAGAGAAAAATAAAAAGCATAGAAGAAGTCTGCCTTATTTGTGCTTCGATTGATACGCACGCACTTTTATACGACAGATAAAATATAAAATACTATCTCTTATAGAATTGACACGAAGAAATAAAACATTATCATAAAGAGAGCATAACGAAAGATACAATAGCCGGTCGGACAGGGAATAACGAGCGGTAGCAAAACAAGAAAGACGAAATTAACAAGTATGAGGAGGGGATAGAAATATAGTCATCTCCTCTCTCACGTATCAGCAGCTAACATTCAGTCCCCTCGTGACATTCGCGTGCTGATCGCGTTTGCTCGGTGCCTGTCGCATTCTATCCGTTACTCATCGTTTTTGCACGGCACGTGTATTTATCGTTAGACACACTATTGCATTGGAGATACATACCTAGGAAATTAACAGCTGTGTGGTGCGCGAGCGCGCAAACTTTTCTACTGCACGAAATCTCGCCCGATGTCATCATCTCTGGTGTTCGGTCATTGTCGATAACGAACAACTGAAAATTTCAGCTTAGCTTAGCAGCATGCCAACCACGAGAGTAGGTGTACTTGAGCCGTGAAGGACGTGTTTCTTTGCCTCTGTGTTGTCGATAGACGACATGACCTTGAATTAAGGCAGTGCCGAATACACGAGGCGAGGAAGGCACCCACTTTGCCTATAGGCTCTCGATTTTAAGTCTTTCAGGCATGGTGTATCATGTAGAATTTCTATTTCTTTATCATCTGAAATATCTCCCCCGTTGCTGTTGGTAATACGCGGAAAAAATTTGTAAAAAAGAAATTATTTGCTCTATATATATAATAATTCAGAGTGTCTACTTTCTCCCTGGAAAAACATGGAAAACTTGGAATTTTTAGGGATTTTCTTTTGTACCTGGAAAAATCACGGAATTCTCATGGAATTTTATTGGGACTCAATTAAAAAAAAAAAAAAATTCTCTCTGATAATTTTGTTCTCATATTGTAAACAGTCGGCAAGCCAAGTGAATTATGTCTAAAAATATATTATATTACAAATATCAGAGATAATAACTAAATTAAATTATGTGGATAATATTTCAAATCTAGAAATTAGAAACTGATAAGAGTTTGCGTATGAGTGAATACATTTAATCTGCTCAACGTAAATTTATAGCATTTTTAATCTCGCAGCAATAAACAAATACGAGCTTTTATCGTATAGTTGACTTAAGGCCATAGCATACAAATTCCGTAGCCGTAAGTATAGATGTAACCGTAAGAATCAACCAATAAGGTTGCAAATGCAAATTTGCTTTTAACATTTATCAACAGCAACTATATATATATATATATTTACCTTAATTATTTATATTATTCTTTTATACAGAATATTGAATTTTTTAACCGCACTTGGTATACATACAAAGTACGAATAAAAAAATTCAACATTATATATGAAAGAATAGCAGAAATAATTGAAATGAATATTTATATAATCTTTAAATAATTAGATCCAAAAGATTTCTGGCTGATATTTGTTGTCAAAGTTATGATTTTGAATAATCTTTAAAAGGTTTTAACCGTCGCTCATCATTTAATAAAAAGTTATTAACAAATGAAAGTTCATACAAACAAAAGAAGAGGTTCGAATGTAGATTAACTGAAAAAAATTCAACACAGTTTATATAAGTATTATTATGCATGCTGTGTTTAGCAGTTACTAGAAACGAAAAAAAGAATAGCTTACATAAATGGAAACTATAAGTTATAATAACGAATAATGAGAAAACGTGATGGTTAAAATTGTTTAAACGTACACAGAATTATAATTTTGAAAACATATATCAGCAGCGAGGGAAATTTTTAATCGTATAAAGATAAATATTTATTACAATTAAAATAATTGAACAAAAGTTATTTATGCATAATATCAAGAGATTATTTTCTTTATTTTGAATTATTCTAAATTACTGAATAGCGTATCGTATTTTTTCATATTTTGATAAATATTGAAATAAAGTTAATAACTTTATGGTAGTATTATATTGAAAGTTAGACAAACCTAAAGCAAAAAAAAAAGAAGATATTAATCTTAAATTTTCAAATTTAATTTTTTTTTAAATTGGCGTCTCGCGCATATAGAAAATAAAAGAAATTAAATTTATATTTTTTAAGTAAAACACCTTTATCCTTGTTGTACTATTTATAGTGAAGCATTCTGTACACTCATCTGTCTATTCATGCAAAGCGGTGCATTACTGTTATCCGGTGCGATAGCAATCACGTGTTTTTATGGGTTACGTTATCAGTGTTGCTAGAACGTTAGTACAAGTGCGTGTATCAGTTTTGATATTTTATAATTAAATAAAAATTTTAGTTATTTAGAAATCGATTATATTATATATTCAAAATTCTAATGTAAGAATATTGATTTCTCTATTTAATTTATTTGAGTATCATTTTTAATTTATTGAAACTGATACTGATTGTATCAATTAATCTATCAACATTGCTCCTTCTTTTTCGGCTAGTCGATTTATATTTCTTTGCCATTCGTTATTTGTTGGTTATATTATGTCTACAAGTGGATAGTATTCTAGAAGCGATGTTAATTATCTCAACAATTATTCTATCAATATATATATTATATTTCAGGGTTCCGGGTACTTGAAGCGCGCAAATACTGAACGCCTCCATGAAATTTTTAACCAGGTAATTAAATAAAAAATGCTTGAGTAAATTTGCATAAGTCTAAGCATTTTCTTTATAGAAATATTTTTGTAAGAAAATTATTTACACACATTTCTTTTGTTATTAAAATATTTTCTTTTGATTACTTTATTTATTTCTCCGGTAACATACGTGTAATTCGTCATAGAAAAATAATTTACATTGAATTAATGAAATTATTGGCACAAGTTAGTACATCTGCAATATTTCTAAACATTGTGTGTGTGTTATACTTATCTAATTTATAATATAAATTTTATTATATATTTTTTTATATATTGCTTGCACACGATAATTAAATTTTTTTTTCATAAAATTACAGTATGCCTCGCAGGAGAAGAATGGTGAGAGATTTATGACCTCATCTGACTTCGTACGCAGTTACCTTGGCCTTTATACGGATGCTGATTATAATCCCGATTCTGTCAATTTACTTGCTGGTATCGTTGACACTAGCAAAGATGGGTAAGTCATGTACTTATAATATTATGGGATAGTACAGTTTCTGATATTATTAAATAATCAATATAAAATCAATGATATATATATGTATATACATATATATATATATATATACAGGGTGAGTTATTTTAATCAACGCACGCAAATATCTCGTAAAGTAAGCAAGATGGAAAAATTAAAAAACTAGTTCAAATCTCCTGAAAATTTGTTTTACATCTTTCTACATACTTCTCTCATAATTTATTATAATTCATCGTGATTTTGACAATGCCATCCAAAATTATACTAGTATTTCTATTCTATGCATTGCTTAAAATGCCACAACTTTTTTACAATATATTTAATATTTTTAGCAAATATTTATACCTTTTGATATATATTGAAGAATTCTTAAACTGTCTACATTTTATAGATACACTCGCACGCATGTACGCACATGCACAAATCAGTTATCTTATCACTAATTTATGAAATAGGAAGAAACAAAATATTTCGCATTGTATTTGGAAGAATTTACTCTATATAGTTGATTTTTTTTATTATAGTCTCATATCGTTTGCCGAATTTCAAGCATTCGAAGGTCTTCTCTGTGTACCAGACGCTTTATACAAAACAGCTTTTCAACTCTTTGATACTAATGGAAACGGAATGGTTGCATTTGGTAAGAATTATTATCAAAAAACTTTTTTCAATCAAAGATTTTTTTAGATGATATACATATG
>NW_021849218.1:1452730-1459082 GCF_003651465.1 Formica exsecta
TATATATACGTATTTTATATATCTTATTTTTAAATTGCAGATGAGTTCGTTGAGGTGATGCGGCAAACTGTACTGCATCAAAAAATGCCCTTTAATATGGACAGTAGTTTTATTAAACTTTACTTCGGAAAAGATAAGAAGAGATTAATCAGTTATGCGGAATTTAGCCAATTCTTGCACGTAAGTATTTTGCTATATTGTACACTTGATTGCAAATTTGGTTTGCTATGAAATGAACCAAGTATGATGTAACAAGTGATGATGAAACATAGCATACATTTGCTTTATTGTTTGCAATAACTTTACGTGTATAACTCGACTAATATGTTGGAAAATCGTAAAATAGCATTTCTTATCTCGAAACTTTTAAAATACTTTATGAAATTTGATTTACGCAAACTTATATAGAAAATACAAAGATACAAAAAGATAAAATCAAATTTTTTAAAGTATATTTTTTTATGAAGATTTTTATTTTTGTTTTTGGTTTCTTAATTTTTGCGATTGTTATGCAGTATATTAGAAAGGTTTATAAATATAAGATTAAAGTATATACATATATAAAGTAAATAGAGTAAGATTTAATGCTATAATATTATCTCTTTAGGACTTTCATGAAGAATATGCAACAGAAGCTTTTAAGAAATTCGATAAGGATGGCGCGGGTTTTATTTCAGCGTTAGACTTTCAAGATATCATGCTTAGTATTAAGAGTCATCTACTCACAAAAGATGTGAGAGATAATTTAATAGCTGTAAGTATTATATAAATAGAAGATTTTATGTAAACAGAATTAAATTTTTTATAATGTTTTGTAATTTATGAAAAAAATAATTAAGTTATATGTGCTTAATATATATTTACACACACACATATATACACATATACATAGGGTGTCTCATCAAAAATGGCCACCTTTTATCTTTTAAATTAAAAGAGATAGATTATAACAAATATATATCAAATTAAATTGTTCAAACTATACTCTATTGTGAGCATAGTAGTTGCTTACAAAAGCTGTGTTAACGAAACCTTGTATATTATATTTACAGAATATTTGCTAATTATTTAATAATTACTCAAAATGTTAAGGTACTTAACACATAGTATAAAGAGAATTTTATTTTTACTTTTATTGTAGGCAGTTAGTGCCGGCCAAAGCGGGCGAAAAGTCAGTTTCCCATATTTTATGGCGTTCAACTCTCTTCTAAACAATATGGAACTTATTAAACGTATCTATCTAAATGCGACCAATGGCCACAGATATCAAGAAGTCACCAAAGGTATAATTTATTTTAAAGACAGATGTGATGAATATATTATTAAGTTGATCAGAAAATTTCTTTATTTTCTGTTTTATTTTATTGATATAAGAGCCATATTAAAAATAGAAACATATTTTTGTTGTTAATTTAATATAATAATTAATATAATAATAAATATACTTTTATAATCATTCAAACACATCAACTTTTACTATTCATTTGCCAATTTTTATAAATTTCAATAGACTTTATTGTTAATATTTAAACATTGATTTTTTTTTGCCAGAGGAATTTCTTTATTCTGCACAAATGATGTCTCAAATAACCCCATTGGAGGTCGACATCCTATTTCATCTTTGCGACCTACTCCATCAAACTGGGTGAGTATCTTTGATTTGAAATATTCTTTTTCTTGTTGATTGATCGAGAGAAAATCACGTGGAACGGGGCAATTGCTTTAGCAATTAATTCCAGCTAAGAAATAGTGGTTTATTAATTGAAGAGAGACTTGTTTCCACGTTGATTTTGCGATCAGTGCGATAAATAAGAAAAGAAAACAAGTCACATAATGCTATCTGCACCAGCAAGCACATCGTCATCATCCAAATGTCAAGTATGTCTCGTTCTTGGCAAGGAAGACGGAGACTATCTTCTTGAGTGAATCATTTCTAATCGCCTTCTATGCCTACAGTGTGTGCTTAATTATTATTTTTTCGATAATTGAACAAGCAGTTAAGGCAAGCTTCCTATATTGAAAACGTTTGTTTACGTGTTTACGCTGCCTGGATCAGACCTACGGAAGATGACGAGGCAGATTCGCGGCTTGGGTGCGTCTTTGTATTACAGACTATCACGTGCTATAAACATGTTTTACATAATATATATTGTATATATGTGCATATCTCAACAATATTTTTGTTCTCACTTACTTTCCTCAACGTCTATCTTAGGACGGTGGTGTACGCAAATATACTATATTTGCACGCCATGGGCATACTAATGATTCCATTATTTTGTCCTCCATCAAGACAGATACGATCTAAGGGCACATATGATGGATCATATTGGCAGGATTCTATTTATTGCTTCAAACAATACCATCAACGCCAATGCATCTGTTTTTTTAACAGTTTATTCGTATATCTTTTTTCATATTTATGCTTTATTATCGCAGCTTTGATACACATCCTAAGCTCGTATTTGTTTTTCACATTTCAGGAAGATCGTGTATAATGATCTCGTGGCTATTACACCTGAGCAGTATTTCAAGCAGATTACAAAGCGCGTTGCCGCGATCAAAGCGGTGTCGGTAAGTGTAGCGATGGAAGAACTGTGTGATCTGATAAATTAATCACACATTCTTTATGCCAAATATTTGATGAGAAAATTAGATATTTAATTTAGCAAGTACTATTATATCTTACAGAATCCGGACGAACGCGGTATTATCGTGCAAATACTTGAGAGCGGCTATCGGTTTGTGCTTGGTTCTATTGGTGGAGGTATGTATAAAAATATTTCTCTCTCTCTCTCTTTCTTCATAACTTTCTTTGTAACTTTTTTAATATAACATTATTATTAAATACAATAATAAAATTTAAAAGATGATATAAAATTTCTTGATTGATATTATACATAAACTTATATAAATTTTACAAGTTTAAACTAAATGTTTTCTACAGAATGCATACAGTTCAATCCTTTCAATATAAAAATATAGAAATTTATATATCTATTTATTTATATTTCTTTCAAAATCGAAAAATGATTAGCAATAATAAATTACTAAACTTTTGAATTGCAATAATATATTAAATAGAATGATTGTGTCCTTTAGCTGTTGGTGCTACAGCTGTATATCCTATCGATTTGGTAAAGACCAGAATGCAGAATCAAAGGACTGGATCTTTCATAGGCGAGCTGATGTATAGAAACAGCTTTGACTGCTTCCAAAAGGTTGGAATCAAAAAGTCTCACCGTGTAACACTCTCTACATTGTTAATCATAAAGCTGGTGTTTCATGTTTGACAGGTGATTCGACATGAGGGCGTTTTCGGTCTTTATCGAGGTCTGGTGCCTCAGTTAATGGGCGTAGCCCCAGAAAAGGCTATTAAACTTACAGTTAACGATTTCGTCAGGGATAAGTTTATGGATAAAAATGGAAATTTACAGCTATACGGAGAAATTGTATCTGGCGCCTGTGTGAGTACTTTATATTATACCTCGTATTTTTAGTGCTCTAAAGCTTCCAACTAGATGAAACGTGAACTTTAGAATGAGACACAAGATGAGCGGATGAGCAGAAGCCCAATATCAAATACAAGAGATATGAATAATAAGATATCAGTGAATTTAGATGGTCGCACGTATTCTTATCGCACACTTCTGTAATCGGAGAACAAATAAGGTATTTATGCAACAAGGTTTCATTTTTTTTCTACAGGCCGGAGGGTCGCAGGTCATATTCACCAATCCTTTGGAAATCGTAAAAATTCGGCTGCAAGTAGCTGGAGAAATCGCAGGAGGGTCGAAGGTTAGAGCATGGACCGTCGTCAAGGAATTAGGTCTATTTGGATTATATAAAGTGGGTAGTGATAATGACATCTTATTAACACATCTGTTATCTTTTTTTTTTTTTTACTTGCGTTGACAGTTGTAATTTTTTTATAGGGTGCTAGGGCCTGCTTTTTACGAGACGTACCATTTAGCGCCATTTATTTTCCTATGTACGCTCACACGAAAGCGCGATTGGCCGACGAGGGGGGTTACAATACGCCATTATCGCTTCTCGTTTCCGGTGCGATTGCTGGTGTTCCTGCAGCAGCGCTAGTCACTCCTGCGGACGTAATAAAAACGAGATTGCAGGTATATTTTTTGCCGATATTAAATAAAAATATCGCAATTTCTTTGATGATTCTGTTATTATGTGTGATTTAGGTCGTAGCTAGAAAAGGTCAAACAACGTATAATGGACTGCTGGACTGTGCCAGGAAGATTTACAAGGAGGAGGGTGCCAGGGCATTCTGGAAGGGCGCGACAGGTATATCATTTTATTATGTATTTTCTACAAATGAAGTTCTTGGGACAATTAATATTTTTATCATCCTTGCATAAGTACACTGGAAAGTTTTTTAAAAAGATTTATGAACACGCTGATATCACACGCTTCATATATCAGTAGGATGGCTGTCGGAAAAAAGAAAGAAAAAAAATAAGTAAGCTATACAAACGGAATAAATCTTTTCTATCAAAAAAAAAGTTGTAGGATTTCCCGCTCTAGAAATATATATATGATGATCTCTATCACAGAGAGAAATAAGTAATCAAGTTGATTATAATTTTTTTATTCCTGTAAGAAGCAGAAATAAAATGAGATTTTTACATTTTCTCATTTTTTCGTTACAAGCTTGAAAGTATAGTTAGTAATATATTCTGCTTTTATCGATTGCATGCGCGGGGGATCGACCCTGCTGCATCTTTCGATCTTATTTTCTCCTCCATATGACCCGGCGATTTACTTATCAGTAAGTACCTCTTCTCTTTGTTTATGGTTACCTGTGTTCTCGTTTTTTTTCCATTTCGCAGTCAACATACTTACTCTTTGTATCCACAAAATAATCATCGAATATAACGTATTTCACAACATCTTATATTCACGCATATTTTCAGCTGTAACTTTGAAAATGCAGGTCAATAAACTATAAATCTTTTATACATACAATACATTGTTAAGTATATTATAAAGGCGTTATTTTCATATTTTTATGAAGAGCAAGTAGGAATGAGATATTAAAATGTCTTTCTTTTTTGTGGGGAAAGGACAATACTAGGAGAGAATTTTTTCTCTTGCATTGTATTAAGAAGAAGTATTTGCGCAAACAAAATTACTCGTCTTTGTTCAAACAAAAAATAAAACTTAATTGATTAACCTATAGCATTAAGTATATGCATTTATTCAATTGACACAATATATATTTATTTAAAAGAGGAGAAACTTTCCAGTTTTACTTTCTAATTTTTTTCAATGTATAATAATGCAATATGATGTTATATCGTAATATGATTGTAATTTTAAGCTACATATTGTGTGCATCAAGTCTCTTTAATTCTTTATTGACTTCTTTATTGAATTCTTTATTGACTAGCATTTTCTCTAATTTTGGCTAATATTTATTTACAGATATCTCATAAAATTAACCGCATAATTGAAAAAAATCACATTGATGTAAAAAATGTTTGAAAATAAAAAATATGTGAATAAAATGGTCCTGCGTAACTGGGTAGAGCAGTAGTTTTGAAATAATTAGAGATATAGAACAAATATCAGAATGGCAAAATTAAATGATTTTAGACACTTCAAATTTTTGTTATTTTTATACATTTTTATTATATAAGTGCAGTTGTGAAGTATAATTGCACCTTTTTTTAAATGAGATCTTATACTTTTAATGCTCTAATCCACTTTAATTGATACAGTTTTCTGTCTGTTACAAGAAACTATGAGGAAGAGAGAGAGAGAGAGCTATACCTAAAAATTGTTAGTGTAGAAATTATTTTAACTTTGAGTTTGCAAACTAGCATTTGACTCTATCAACAGATTGATTTGTTTTTTCTTATTTGTATGTTGCTATTTAGAGGAGTCAAATGCTACTTTGTAAAATAGCTTATAAACTAACAATTTTTAAGCATAAAATTTTCTAATAGTTTTCTGTAAAGAATAAAACACTTCATTGATACATAGAAAAACATGAAATTCTATTTTAAAAAAAGTGCAATTCCACTTTGCAATTGCATCTATGCACGAAAACGTAACATAGTCAAAAATAATATAGTGATTGCAAACGACACACTATGTGATACATAACCATTTAAAATTTTGTCTTTTGACATTTTTTTCTATCTCCATTTCTTTTAAAAGTATGGTCCCGCCCAGTTGCATGAAACTGTATACATATATGAGCGCGCATATAAATAAAAGTTATATCAATTTTGTCTTTTTTCTATCTCCATTTCTTTTAAAAGTATGGTCCCGCCCAGTTGCATGAAACTGTATACATATATGAGCGCGCATATAACGCATATAAATA
>NW_021849218.1:1460752-1466396 GCF_003651465.1 Formica exsecta
TTATATAAATATACATTTTTTAAAATATAAATATCACTTTTTTATAATGCCCATTTTGTCTTGTTCTTCTTGAAAGAAAATAGGCAGCCATCATGCTTGTCATTGGAACATTTTAAATCTTTATTTGGACAAAGAATATGAAATCGTGTACACGCTCAAAATTTTATATCCAAGTTCATTATTTTTTTTTGCAGCACGAGTGTTTAGATCATCACCTCAGTTTGGTGTCACTCTTTTCACATATGAGTTGCTACAAAGGTTGTTCGTTGTCGATTTCGGAGGATCGTGAGTATATAATTTAAGAAACATAAACTAGAGAATATAATGTTATGTAATTTTCTTTTGCTTTTTACATTTGCTACTAGTAATTATATTAGTTTTAGTCAAGTTGATCCAGTAAATTTAAATCTTTATTTGCATTTTAAATGATTTAAAATTATGCTAATAGTATTAATCATGATTGTATGTGATTATAACTCTTATTTGTCCTTTGTTATAAGTAATGAATACATAAACTAAATCAGAATATATAATCTGTATCATCATAAATTTAAAATGGAGATTAAAACAAAATAATTGATTATCATTAATATGAATTATCCAAGTGTGAATCCAAATTATAAAACTTGTTTCCTATAACAAAATATTTGCGAGTGAATTTTTGTTATTACTCTGACCCTATTTCCCTGTATATATGTATATATAAAATACAAATGTACAATGTAAACAATGTTTAATATTATTTACAGTCGACCTTCCGGATCGGAACAAAAGGTGCCTACCATGGGAGTCGCGGACGAAATTCGATCAACGAATCCAGATCATATAGGTGGCTACCAAGTAGCTCTGCCCATCTTCACGGGTATAGAAAGCAAGTTTGGTCTTTGTCTACCCAGGTTCCAGGCTGTTACCGGAAAGTAACAATATTGTTAGCAGTTGCTAGAAAACTAACTTGTAGCAATCCCTGCCATAAATAATGTACGAATACCAGTTTCTGGTTGCTTTATTGATTGCGTGAAGTGAATGAGATGCATTGTGAGCTTCACGAACTACAAATTATGAGTCCACAAAACATTTCATCTCAATAATCGTCTTGGCCATTTCGAGTTGGGTATTATATAGACTACAGGAAATTGCGATAAGAAGGAACAGTCGTTGATTGAATACATGTTGAATCATTATGTGCGCATAGAAAGTGTAATTATAGATTGATCAAGGAGAAGTACAAATTCTGTAGCTTGCAGAATGCCCAGGAATGATTCGTAATAGCTAAGTCGATGCAGTCAATTGATACGAAAACAGAATCAATGGCATTGAAACTATTTATTTTGATACTATAAAAATATGTTATATCAAATTGTGAGAGATGCCGTCTGTGCGTAATTATTTTATAAAGCGAGAAAGTGAGAGAGAAAAATGGACATTTATCGACAATTTGTTGCTAACTTAAATGTTTCTACCATACATATATAGTAACCAACTGAGTGTATGTGTTCGTTAAATCACAAACGATTAACGCCAACAGATGATACGAGTATGATGTTCTAGCAAAGGTTATAATAATCTTCGTGATGGCCCCGACGTATATGCACCAGATATATTTATGTAAATTTTAAAATAATGAGAGTTAGGCCTTTGTAATTACATTTCTTATACAAATGCTTAGCTTGTATAGCTTGTATAGTTGGTGAGTAGGAGGCCAGTAAATTTGTTTTAAATCCGCTCGCCGTACAACTGCAAAGCAATTATTGACAAATAATACTCGTATATACATATATTCATCATTGAAAGAAAAGAGAGATAAACAAGGATTTACCATTTACTTGTTATTATCAATATTATTTATTAAAATATAATATAATAGATAATATAGAAATAAATTGAAATTCGTTTATATATTTTTTTAAGTGTATAATAAAGTTTTTGAATGGCATAATTTTTTTGCTCGTTTTTTAATAACGCAATTATTTCGTGTTGATTTCTATAATTAAAAAGACATTCAATATTGTAACAATTGCAATTTTAATTAAAATGGACTTATTGGCACTTTATAACACCAGTTATACAATTACACAAGTAAATGGAGAAAAGAGTTAACGCATATAATTCTAAAAAGTTTCTTGTTAATGGCAGTTATTAAGAGTATGAATTACAACGCATTTCTCCGTGTTTATCTTTTTTTATTACAGAGAAATTACACAAAATAATAAAAAGATTTTCCGAGAAGACTTTGATCCATAAAACACAGATAATTTATAAAGGAGGATGCTTAAAACCTATCTAAAGCTACCTACTAAAGCTACCTAAAAATAAGCTATGGCAACTCGTGACGGCAGTGTTTTTCAAAGTTGCGCCCTATTGGAATGTTTGATCTACTCTCTGCCACCTATCGACTACTATAATTTATTTTTATGTAACGCCGTAGGCCGTTTCCCATATGATTTGGACATCCTCCTTTATTGAATGCACGGATCTCTCTTATAATTATTAATTGCGCTTAATTGTACAGATTTTAATTGGGATACAAGATAACAAAGAGAATCACTTTGTTTATATACTGGCAAATTTATCAAATAAATAAACTTTTTTTAAAGTGTTTGAAATTTGTAATATTTTTTTTTAATAAGAGTTTTTTTCCTTTAACCTTTTTTGTTAATCTTGAAATTTTATTTATTCGGTGAGGTTTGATAGACTAGTATAATTTTAGCCAAAGAGAGAGAGAGAGAGAGAGAGAGAGAGAGAGAGAATGCACACAATATAATTAAATATCCCTCAATACAATAAAATTCTATTATTATTATCGATTGTTATGAGAGGGGGGGGAGAGAGAGAGAGGGGGGGGAGAGAGAGAGAGAGAGAGAGAATGCAATATAATTAAATATTATTAAATAATTCTTTTACTCAACTTGAAAGCCCTTGTAAGATGGCGCTTAACCGAGCAGCTTCTCGTTAAATTATTAGAAAAAGATTTACTCCGATCTGCAGCGTCGTTTATTAAGTTTAATGAAATCTTATTGTCTAGAAAAGAAGTAATTACTTTAATTGGTAAGACAGTTAACATACGTTCGACAGTTAAGATATGTAAATATACGTTCTATAAAATCCGTCGCAGGTATTCGCAACTCAATAACTCTTGTTTTTTGTACATCACGATTTCAATCTCGATTTGCTCTGCATTTGCTATTATCACTATTGATTACTATTACTGTCATTATTGTGGTTTTACATAAACTTTAATATTACTACAAGTATCTCTGCAAGGATTTAAGTCGCCACAAATATATGTACATACAAAAAATTATCTTTATCACCAATAATGATATTTACGAGAAAGAAAGTAAACTCGATGTACATACCTATATTCTATAAATTTGTCTTTATTAAAAACATATCATTACATATGTGTTAAAAATAATTAGACATTTCCGTTAAATGTATGGTCGGAGTATTATATGATGATAATATTTTAAATATTTATATATACGATTTATTTTTGAGTTGCATTATTATGGGCAAGTTGCTATGAAAATTTCTTGAAGAGATTTCTTTCAATCGCTCTTACATCGAGTTTACGTTTTTTTAAATTGTGTGACTTTGTTTTAGTAGAAGATCTAAGAGAAATAATGGCTAACTCACTACACAAAATTATAAGCAAATGACAATTAAAATCTATTTTACGAAATACTACGCGCAAACGCGAATCTCAGTCATTAATATATTACAGCAAATAATTAAGTATAATAAATTAAACTTCCTTCCGTACTTGACTGTCTTATATCTTATGCTCGGCGTTGTAGCCGCGGTCGTCATCGCAGATAGATTTTTTATTAAATTCGTTGAAATGTCGCCAGTACCACTGTACAACATTGTCAGAGTTCAGTATACAATTTTACTAATTTCTTTTTTATAAATAATATTGAAATTAAACGGTTAAAATCGATTTTCTTTTTCAAGATTTTTACATAAGATGTTGATTTCCTGACCTTATTTATTTCGATATTATTTGTAATTTAATTAAAATTGATCTAATTGTATCAACTGTCTAAGACAATGCTGCTATCAGTAGCGTGACGAACAGATATGGATGAGAAAATGTTTTCACGCAATGAAAGGTTTGGCACGATTTAATAATGAATATTTAATATATATCTGTGGACATAAACATTATATGCTTTAATGAAGTAAATTAAACTTCAAATAGAAAATTTTGAGCAAGTTCTTTAAATATACATTTTTTTCGTGCCCGCGTCGTGCACCTCATCATAACAATATATAAATTCAAAAATGATGTATCTTATTGTTAGACATACAGTAACTATAAAACAAAATTAATTTTACCATTCGTACAAAAATTGGATATATAAAAAATTTCGGACTTTTATTATTAAATATCTTGACAATACAGTATTAAATCAAATTTCCTTTTCATGTTCTATAATGCTTAAAGAGAAATTTTTGCACACTTTTAATCAGTCCTTTTAATCATTCTTTTTGAATTATCAAACTTATATATATCTTCTTTAAGAATTGAAATTTGAAGATTTATAAATATTCTAAAAAATGTGTAAAACATATATTATATCAAGGAAGCATAATTTTTGAAGTATTAATAAACTGTCAGTTTTGCATGACACAGCTGCTGACTTTTCTATAAGTAATTAGCGTGCGCTTAATTGTATGTGAAAACATTATTCTTCGTCCGGTTTAATAAATAAAACGACGTTCTACGATCTGTGATCAATATCAAATTCTTGATAGTGTACTGGAAGATCATAGTTAGATAATTTCGAATTAAAATTCTTATTATGAAGTATGCGGTCATAATCTTTGATAAATTTATCTTATTGCGAATTGCAAAGATATACATACTTGTAAATCAAAACCTAATTGTGAATAATATCTAAGCTGTTGTGGATATGTATATTTTAAAATAAAAATAAATATTATTTAAAAGACATTTTATTGTTTGCATATTATTATATTCTCTCTCTCTTTTCTCTTTATTAATACAACATAGTATGTACATTTCAGAACAGAGATTTTTCTAAGTTGAAATTAAATTATGGTTACGTTATATTTACAATTGAATAGCCTATATATCCGTAAAATAAAAATAAAAATAAAAAACTAAATAACAGAAATGAAATAAGAAAAGCGTCAATAAATGATTATTTTCGTATTTTTACCTTTTATCTCTCATCAAAATATATAGCAACGTCGTCTCCGAGAAGGATGAATACCCGCTGTCGCACATCGCCGCCACGTTGCAAATGTATTTATAGAATCTAAATTCACATAAATATGTTCTATACGAAAATCAGATTAGAAAAAATATACAGCACGATTCTTTGCTACACTCCTAAAAAAATTATATACCAAAATATTTATAAAAGAGGGGATCTTTCTCTTTCTCTCTTTCTCTCTCACCAATCACCTTTATCTTGAGATATATCTTGCAGGAAAAATCTTGAATAATTTGGGATTAGGTGTAGGATGTTTCTGGTTACTAATATTAATAAGATATATACCATTTCACTTACTTATTTTAAGCATACCCATTGAATTTGACATTGATATATATGTTGTCTAGTTTTAATAATTTTGAAATATCCGTCTTTTTCACTCCTTAATGAATATATATTAT
>NW_021849218.1:1466410-1520134 GCF_003651465.1 Formica exsecta
ATATTTAGCACATTAAAGTTTCTTCATTATCATATTAGCAAAATATAATGAAATTGTTGGAAAAGCGTTTAAACAGACATGAGAAGGAGTCTCCCAGAAACATCGCTATAGCCGTTATTATTTAAAACTGCTTGACGCTAGCAAGTTTAAAATATTTACTTTTGCTAGTATATTTGCAATATTATTATTAAACAGAAGAATATATTAGACACAAATTAGTATGCTATTATAATGAAAATTATGTAAACATTAAAATCTTATTACAATATTATATAATAGAATATCCATGATAGATCTGCGCATTTTGCGCGAACAAATTGATTTTTTCTCTGGTACATAGGACTGTTATCTTTATGTATGTTATGGTGCACGTTAAAAAATTTACGACCATTTCTGACAGATGTGGATCTCTTGTCATTACGAATTTCTTCAACGTTGTTTTTGGGGCAACTTGCTGGTACGTTCTTGAAACCTGTTGAATTATATATTGTTATTTATTTTTATATACATATCAATAATTTTAATTCTAATTTTAATTATGCTACACACACAAACATATATTTATTGTTGAAATATTAATACATTATATATTAATAAATGTAAAGCTATAAAAAATAACAGTATTTTAAATACAAATTACATTCTTATAAGAATATTTTTTTATTATATTAACAAATTAAAACGTACTGCAAAGATTAGGGTATTTATCCGAAATTTTCAAAGAATGATCGCAGCTACGGTTTCCAACGATGTAAGGTAGCTTACCAAACTCGTTGCCCCTTTGATTATTAAAAAGAAAATGTATATTATATGATTAGTTTGAAATAACGATCGTCATTGCACGAAAGAAAATATAGTAATTAATCATTGCTTCATCATATATATATATATATATATATATATATTTATATATATATATATATTGTACTTTGCTTATTGCGAAAGAAAGTTATATTATGTGAGTAATGTTAAGTCTTTTATTTTTCTTCTTTATCTTTTTTTTTTTCCTCTTAAATATAAGAAATATGGTCTATTCAAATTGCGCGTAATTCACTTTCTGTATATTTTAATATAAATTCAAAACATATATATCGATATAAGAACATATCCAAGTACATACATGCACAAAAAACATTGTTTGCAAGGGATATGTTAACAAAAAACAGGGATAATGTCATAATATATACTCGTATAATATTATGAAAAGGCAAAGCGATGTATCAATTTTCTTTTTATCCACGCAGTAATGTTTTTAATTCTCTTGCTTATTTATTTGTTATCTAATTTTTGAAATATTATTTTTATATGACTTACGTGGGTCCATAATGGCAGACATAAAATTGGTAAGCGGTATTATTCGACGTTTTATATTGTGAATATCCGCATCCGACCAGATAAGTATTTGCCCAAGCAAGCTGTTGCCCAAAAAAATAGAAATAATAAAAGAAAAGTCTTGATATATCATTACAATTATTTCAGAATTTGTTCAATTTATGTCAAGTTTAGTAATATTTGATACACCTTACTTGTGTGAAATATTTGATTGAATATCGATTATTCTAGCAATATGAGAAAAATATGTCTTTTGTTGTCATAAAATAAAATAATATAAGATATAATATAATAGAAACAATATCTTTCTTTTTAATATAAGTATTATTATTTTATCACAAAATTTTTTAATTACGAGTTTTGAGTTTGTAGTATTTTATTTTGATTTTTTATTAATTTTTTAATAGTGGATATACCTGTGTGTAATGACCAGCTACTTCTATAATCTTTGTGTCAATAGCGCTAAATTGGTAGACCTCGTGCTCGCTGAACCATTTGTTTATTTGCTTAGAAAATTCTATTTTTGCAATATTCTGACTTCTTCGCATTTTCTTTAAGCCAATATTTTGACCGACTGGGAATCGCTCTAAAAAATATTTTATAGATAATTTTATTAAGTTATAAATACATTTAATATGTGCTATTCATTTGAGGAATTATTTTACATATAATGACAAAGACCTATATCTTAAAAGATATAATATGTGTTAGTAAATACGTTTGCATATATTTGCTGTATATAGCAAAAATCTAGATGACGGAATAAAATTGTTTCTATTTCTGAAAGATGAGGTCCTTATGTAACTCTATCCTAATACATAATAGAAAATTCGCTTCTCACAGAAAAAATTTTATAAGACCGAAATTGATTTATTTTCAATGGAAATATTAAAGCACCCAATCATTTCGCAACTATATACACATTTTTTCCATATTAAGTATTTTTGAATACAGGATAGCCTATTAATTTTTTAATTAATTTATTTTTTACTATTTCACTTTTTATTCTTTTACTTTAATTTTAACTTATTTACTTATGATATCAGACTGTACGTACCAATTTTCCTGTCTTTCTCATCATTATGAGCAAATATGCATTGATTTGCCCAATTCTGAGCACCGGATGCAAGCTCGGAGTCCCAATACTGCAAATGTGCATAATCTAATCAATATTTATGATCGTTTTGCATTATATAAATGGATTATTGATATACAGAATGTTCTATTTTAAAATTTTTACGCGATTATGCATATTTTAGAAACTACGGATTTTATATATATTTATACATATATAAAATTCCTTACATGTGTTCCTAATGTATATTTGATTAAAATTTGTATTAATTTTCTATTAAGATATGCTTAAAGCACAAATTTTGTAGTTATTGAATTATTCTACAAAAAGAAGTTTTAGAAATTTAGATAGTATATAAAAAGTTCGAAAATATTTAAAATTAAATTTTCTCAAGGATATTTATCTATATTATTATATATTGAAGGATATTTGTACAATTAATCAGAAATTTGAGCAGTATTTATTTGTAGAAAGACTTATATACGATTGTCTTTGAAACTATTGATAATTAGAAAAAATGTTTGAGATTAAATTTATTTTTCCGTCTCGAGGAGACAGACATATCCTTTCTCCAAAAAAAAAAGTTTAATCATAAAATAATTTTTAAATATATATTCAAATAAAGTTTTTATATATAATCTATAAAATATTTTTTAAATATTATCATGTTTAGCAATTTTTTTATGGACAAGATAAATTATAATTTATCGCGCACCAGTTCATGCATATTGGCGGCAGGTGGTTGAGCATTAATTGATCCCTCGGCGATGGACTGTCGTAGTCTGTTATGAGTATCGAGAATATCACGTATGATGTCGCACGTCATATCCTCGTTTTCTGGAATATAATTCGAAAATGTTCGGATCAATGATAACGCTTGTCTATTATCGAATTATGTGTTTCAATCTTATTTTAATAGATATCTCGTGTATGATGCCTCCTGTATGTAGATATACATAGTATATATAATCCTCTCGTGTGTTATATTTACCTAGTATTTTCATATCGTGGCATCTTGGATTCGCGTGTATCCTTGAAATAATAAAACTAACGAAACAAAATTGTATCAAATATTTAAATCTGTCCAATTCACATAATTGCTTCAAACCTCCTATATACATGTATGTATATATTTGTAGCATCCTAAACAAAAAATTTATATTATATTTATAATTCAAAAAAAGCGTTTCCAGATCCACACATGTTTATATGATCTTTTTTCATCATGACAGTGAGTACAATATGCTCTTAAGTTTGATCACCTATTTTTGATACATCTCCTATATATACATGTGTGTGTGTGTGTATAAAAAATATAAATTATTTTTATATGTTTTCTTTTCTCAACAAAATTAAGTGCCTCAACAAAGAATTATTTTGCTCCAAGATGTAATTAAAGTATTTATATATATGTGTGTGTGTGTGTGTGTGTGTGTGTGCTTATGAATGGATCAATTATCTTCACAATAAAAACAGCAATTTTTGGCTTCTTCAGAACACTTATTGTTAGCACAAGTAAACACACTGTAAGCGATTTTCAGCACTGTTGTTGAGTTTTGAAGTAAAATCTGTGCGATAAATCAATAATGTCTTTTTCAGATTATTGTCGCTGCTAACGTTTAACTGGAGGGTTTTTTATCTCGAGTGTCGCTAGTTTGCTAGTGCTCTCACAGCAAACAATACTCTGGCGATTTATTGAGCGAAAAATTGATTTTACATTTTTTTTTTAAATCTTTTATGGGCGATTGCTTTCATGTTCGACGCCTCGTCATGTCTTGCATTTGTAATTTATAATGGCATTGATAGAGTATTAATAACTCTAAATATTTTGCTGTAGAATTCTTAAAAAGTGTATTCTTCATAGAAAAAAAAGTTCTGTTATATAATTTTGATTACAATATGAAATAATAATA
Source organism: Formica exsecta (assembly GCF_003651465.1). Lineage (NCBI taxonomy): Eukaryota > Metazoa > Arthropoda > Insecta > Hymenoptera > Formicidae > Formica > Formica exsecta. The sequence goes on from NW_021849218.1 coordinate 1,470,731, forward strand.
ATGTAAAATAATAAATATAACTAAAGTTATACACACAGAGTATTCAATTTTAATGGAAATAGCTGTATATCCTCTAAAATTGACATTGTACAAAAAATGTCTCCGATCAAAGTTTTAAGTTTTCATTTCTTATTGCATATAGCTCAAATGTATGATATAGCGATTTCGTATATTTCACCGAAAACTGAATAACATTAAATAAAGTGTAACGCGTTAACAACCTATTTATAAAATTATAAAACTAAAAGGCTCCAGCGCTCGTTAATTTTTATAAATGGAACAGTAAATGATCTTATAGTAGCAATCGATTTTCAAGCGATTTATCGAGCGTAATATCTGTATTGCATTTTTATCGTCTGCAGTTAACAGCATTCAAGATTGATGCTTTATCACATTTCGTAGAATACATATATGCAATGATGTCGGCGCATGTACTATACACATTAAAATGTATATATATATGTGTGTGTGTGTGTGTGTGTGTGTGTCTCGATTGTGATGCATTATATTTTTTGATTAATTAATTTAAAAAAAGGATTATATAAGAAATCTTCAATTATTTTCTCAGAAATATTTCGATTATTGATTGCATAGTAATTTTTTAGATTATATAATAGTACTTTAAAATAATTATAAGTATAAAAATATATAATAATTGTAATGAGTATAATTAAAATAAAAACAATTTTTAATAGAAAAAATTATTAGTTTTTCTTTTTATTTATATAATGTAAAAATTTATAACATTAATTTTACACAAATAATAAGCTCTGAAATTAAAGATGAGAAAACCTACATATGCATTCATAGGTCTCAATGAGAACTGTACAAATAAAGACGATATAAATAAATCGATAATCTTCAGAGAACATGGCAATATAATAAATATTTATTATTTTACATTATAAACAGAAGCATCAAGAAGAGAGAGAATATTTTAACATTTCCTTTTTTAATTAAAATTATAATTGAATAAAATAATTCTGATGACGCGTCCATGAATATTGATTGTTGTCTACATATATGTAATTTTTAATGTTCAAGCAATCTTTATAATTAAATTTGTAAGCATATATGAGGGACTGTGAAATACATAGGGCACAAGATAATTTTATTTGTGTATGTACCTGTATAAAACGCTTGAATTGATTAAAACTCTTGAAAACAAGTTTATTTATTTTTTTTAAATTTGAAACAAGATTTGTATATAGTGGAAAACGAGTGAAAAATTCAATTTTATTATGTTTTTTATTTTTGCCATTATGTATATACAATCAGGAATATATTAATGACTTTTGAGACACTAATACATAATGATCAAGTTTTTCTGTAATATTTAAAAAATGTAAGTTATCTCTTAAACAATTAATTAATTCCATTATTTTATTTTGTAAAAGAATAGGAAGAATCTGTAAAAATCTTACATGCCATAAAATTTATGTACAATAACTGCAGCAAAAATAATCATTTTTGATGTATTACATATATATTTAAATATTTAGATAATTTATAAGTATGTTTTTTTACCTGCACAAAAATTGTCTAGTCTATATTATATTCTGATACGAAATAATATTACGCATATTTATAATATAACATATATTCTAATAAAAAGATTTAAATTTTTTAGTTTATCTATTATCTTATCTTATCTTAATTTTACTAATTTCTATGGGCTATAAATAGAGACTAGATAAATTGATCTAAAATCAACAGATCGAGAAAGAGAAAGAGATTTTCGACTTTTCTAACTTTTATCATAGACGAAACATATCTTCTCGATACGTATTCTTTAATGAAAGTAAAGCAGCTAAATTATAAATACTTATTTGATTTAATAATTTAAGCGTGCTTCTAGTGCGTACTTCCGCGAATACGTTATATAATTTTCTTAATACACAAGATTAACGAGAAGCGAGAAAGATAACACAAATTACTGAAATTTAGAACCAGCTTGATATTCAATTATATTTCATACAACGATTAGTTATTTTTTTTTTGATTATTTGCTTTGAATTTGAGCAGTGAATAATTTTTTTGATATTGTATAATTTGCTTTGGACATTAAAGAATTGGATTATCAAAGAATTCGTTTTTTTTTTTAAGAAAAAACTTTTTTTTGTCATTATTCATATTTGCATTTGCTTGTAGCGTTTTTTTTCCATCATGAATACATATTTTGCGTATAAGGATTTCCAGTCAGCTCGCGGCGGATTGAGAGAAAGAGAAACCAGAGAAATTTCTTCACTTGAATTTGCTCTCTCGGCGGCCTTGACTGCATTTGACTAATTCAATATTACAATCTCGTAGACACATATTTACATGGTAATAAGCATAATTCGCCTTATTGTCGTTTATATAAATTGACAACACGCGAATCAGCTGTTTCTTAATCGACAAAACTTACTAATTACAATTTACGTAATGCAACTGATTGCTCTATTAGCGAAAACAATTCGCCATTGTTGATTGATATTCTTCATAAATATCCATATATAATACTATCCATATACACATAGAGCTCCGAGGTGATAATAACTTCCACGAGCTGTAATCACATAGTGTGTATTAACATATATGTGCATATTTATTTCCAAAAAAATGAGCGTAAAATAAAAAAATTTGAATGAAATAAGAAAAAAGAGATTTCAGTATAATATTCTTTCTTTCACACTTATTCCATGAGAAAATATTATTCTGGATACTAAACTGATTGTGAGTCTATTTTTAAACAAAGATAATAAGAAAATTTCGTTGATTACACGTATTCAAATCTGGAAATCTGTGAAAAATATACTTTAGCATTTAATAGCAAAAAGAATAAATATAATTTCACATTTTCACAGAGAGAAATTGAGATTTTATAGAAAATCATCGATTTTATAGAAGAGATTAGAGGTGAAATTGTATTGTATTTAATAAATTTAAAAAAATACGATAAAAAGTTCAAAAAGATAGTAATGCTAATTATGATACTAACAACACAATCCGGCGTATCTGTTGCTGTAGGACATTCCGTAATTGCCGCATGCAGGTTGACCCGATTGATAAGGTTGATAACCGAGTACGTTCCCGCTGAAACGAAACAAAGCAAGACGATAATTTTTTTTTTATCGTACGATTCTTTATATACATCGAGAAAACGATTTCTCCGTGTCAGCTTTCAAAAAGATTTGATATTTGCAATATAATTTAGATTTAATGACGAGATAAATGTGAGAAGTTACTGAAAAAAATTAGCAATTACATGTCGTGCAATTAAAAATACGGCTTGTATTAAATTTGTAGAAAAATTTACGGAATTAAAATTATTAATTATACTCAAAATTAATACAAAGTCTTAGAAATAAAAAATCTGAATATTATTATTCGCCCCCGTTGTACTTTCCCGTGGATTCAAAAATATATTATTTTGCATAATTTGAAAAGATTGCTGTTACAAATTTCTTTTCTTTTTCTTCTTTCTTTCTCCTCATATTACACGTCTTTCTCCGTTGAAACTTTTTCCAATATATAAAATTAGTTATTTGTGAAAAATGCAGAGTTATTTTTTCGATACATTATAAAGGATATCGTTCTGAAATTATATAAAGAGTCTCTTGAAGAAGTATTTCCTTTAATAAAAATCTAGTGCTGTGTGTGTGTGTGTGTATAATACGTCTTGACACAATTTCCATATTCTAATATAAAAGAAACGAAATAAAGAAGAAGTTAGTTATATTTCGAAATAGGATTCTCACCTCGGCCCGTAGTTGCATACGTAATTCTTGGTGTACCCGCGAGCGGGGTCGTAGTAAAACGAATATCCGCATCCCAGCAGGAAAGTGTCGCTCCACACCAACTGGAATTAATTCAGAATGTTTTCTGCTTCTTAAAGATCTGTGTGTGTGAATTGCTCGCGCATGTGAACATGAAAAGAGTCCGCGAGCGGAACAATTTATGCTTCGATTACTTCGAATACGCTGTCTCGCGGGACAGAAGAGGCGTTTAATTGTAAAATCAAGGATTTTGATTACATTTTCCTCAGCTCATTTAAAGAGTTTAATTTTCTTTGATAAAATGGTGGAGGTATCTCAACAGCTTTTAAGATATAATCGATTGAAAGTAAAATGCTGTTTAGAAATTTAGATTTTATAGTATGCAAATATATAACAAAATGTTATGTTTAATTTAATTTTGTTTAGTTTTTTAATGAAGTAAATTAAATTAAATTTGAGTATCTTCTACGCACATGCGTTTTCGATAATATGATAAATAATACGATTAATAAAACGAACTTTTTTTCCGGAAGATAAACTCGTCGTTAAAAAGTTCTTTCGCAAATGGCGATCTCATGAAAATTCATAAAACAACAGCACAAGTTCATAAAATAAGAATTAACTACGGTTCGGAGAGCGATCGGGTCTATAAATCGCGGATTTTTTTAGACTTATTTTGAAACTGACCTACGAATAAAATCAATTTTTAATGTTTTTATACGGCTCGATTATCTTAAGAAAAAAAGAATTCACATTATATTTTATCCTGTCATCGCAAATCTTGTCAATTATTATGTGAGTAGTAAATAAACTCGTTAAGAGTAACATTATTTGCCGAAAATAGTCTTATTAAATTTGCAAATATTATTCCGTTATAATAATCAATTAGCGAAAAATATTTATTAAGAATTAAAAAATTATTCTGATTGAAAGATTATTCTGATTAAATGATAAATATATATTTCTACTAAAACACAAGTTTTTTTCGGCAAGGTTTTTTATTTTATCAACATAACACATGTCGTTATGATATTGAATAACTTGATTACGATAGCCTAGTCTAGTCGTTTTCATATCGAATATGAAGTAATAAGAAGTTTTACGGTGCCAATAAAATCCATCTTCTCTTTCGAATAGAGATCTTCCTTATATATCGTTTTTATCGTAATTACATAATTTTCTAACGCTTTTATCTTTTTCCGATTTTGCTGACTACTATTACCTGCGTGTAGTGTCCGGTCGTTTTGCTATAACCGGAGTGATAGTATTGTACCTCGTTGAACCAGCCAGAAATTTGTCGTCTCCAATTCGGCTCACCGTCGTAAGGTCCCGGGGGCCTAGTCGTCCATGAGCGAGCGATATTCTGTCCTACTGCGAATCTACCTGCGAATCAATTGCTTTGATCAATCACAAAGGACAAAGAGTACATTAAACTTTTGGCGAAACGTCACGTTTTGCCAACGATATACAGAAGCGAAGCTAAAATGAAACATATTATAAATGATAGTTTTTATTTTTTTTTATCAACTTAGTACAGAATATTTGTATACTTTTACTGAAAAAAAAACTATTTTTATCAATTTTGTTTGTTACAAGATTTATTAAAAATTTTACATAAATTTTGAAGATGCCGTTAATTTATATGCATTTTTATATTTTATAGAAAAGCACATTTCTTTGTCGTTTTTCTGAATTAATGTATACTTGTACATCAAAGAAGCAAAAGATCTTAATAATATCAGGTCGCTAGCGTTAAGCTTTGTTATGTGTCTGTTTCGATATATTGATTACCGTTGAACAGTTTAATTTTTCTTTTAATAATTGTACGGTAACCTTTCCAACAGTAATTCGATATTTCATATCGTCGCGATTCGTTTAAATAAAAGAAGTTCACGCGTTAATGCTAATGTATAAAATACGTACGCTATGGTAGACTTTTTTTGGGGGGGAGAGTACTTCTTAGGAAAAAAATTGCAATATTTAATATGTAGAATAATGGAAGATAAAAAAAAAATCGGGAGCTTAAGGATACTTTAAAAGCTTAATCAAGCAGCGACTGTTTGTGAGACTATATGAATTATGAAACACTCAATAAAATTAACGTAATACGATTTGTAATGCTATGACTACCTGCAATATAAATGTTGTTATAATTTGCATGGTTATTATTACGATTACTACGTGACATTTCCACTTGAAATTTAAATGTTTAATTTTTAAATATTGTTTGCATTTTAATCGGTTGAATTATAATCATAATAATTTTAATGTAATTTTGTTTAATTGTGTTGACATTTGTTAGAGTTTTATTTTTGTTTATCTGATTTTCCACTCTTTGTGATGGCATAAAAAAAACAATTATCTTAGAATTAAGTGCTATTTATAAATTTACGAATCCCGCAACTCAAAAATTTTTAGCTTTTCGCCTAGAAAAAGTAAGAATCTTAATCTTTCTTTTCAGAATGGAAAAAAGAGGAAATGCTTATTCAGACTATTTATAAAAAAAAAAAAAATACATGCATTGTAATTTTTTAGCTAAAACTTTGCGCAGAAATATCATGCTTCAGCACACAAGAAACTATAGTTAAAACGCAATAAATTTAGAATTTTTATAATGTATTTTTTGTAAAGCAAAAGAAATATAGTCAAGAAATGATAGAGATTTATAGCACCTTTAAATATAGTTCTTTCTTGTGCCAAAAAAAAGAATAAGGGTATTTTTTCTGCAATGCCAAAATCAGAATATGCATTTTCTTAAAAATTATATGCAATGTATGGATAGGAAGAGTCTTCAATTTATTTTAAACTTTTCTTTAGAATAATTCAAAATGTGCTGCTTTGCTTTAAAGAGATAGAGCTTAAAAATTCAAACTATATCGATTTAAAAGCTCACAAAAAAAAAAACACCTAATTCTGCTACTAAGCGGAATTCGATATTCTTATCTCTCAGGGCGATGGCGAACTAAGTGAATATATATAAACTCGGCTCTCTTAAAAATAAAAATAAAATATCTTCTCTATGTAACGTACGCGCAATTTTTCAACTTGCGGAAATCGGAAGTTCCTAAATAGCACATATATTTTTTTATTTTGGTAAGAGGAAGGAATAGCAGTTGGTCGTAGCTTTTCATATCTTTATATATATATATATAGAGTTTTATTATAATGCTGCTATTCTAGCATGTATGGACGCTATTATAATATGCTATTTTTTAGGCATAAAGATATTTTGTCTCATATTATTTTTATGATATATACATTAAAAGTATTATCATGTCAGTTTGCGCAAACATGCAATATAACCGCTAATAAAATTTTACTTACGGACATTTCTTAGACTGTCATGTGACTCGGTGCAACGATCCGCCCATCTTTGTGCTATCGCAGCAAGTTCGTCATCCCATATCTATAACAGCAATTAGTAACTTACACGTCGAATTAATCGTACAGCGCGATACGTCCACGGAATATTACAGAGCTGCGTTAAAACTCACTTCAACTTTGGTTAATCCGTCATGTGGCTTATCGTGTAAATTAGTATGCATCGCGTGAGAGTGCTTTTTTACAAATATAAATACGCTGTGAGATAAGAGAATATTTTCATCATGCTGCTAAAATGAAGTTTAGTGCAAATCTTTTGTTTTTATATTGGATGCGATAAATAGGAGCAAGCAAATTACTTGCTTTTAATTCAGACAAATTTGTTTTTCTGATTTGTTTATTAAGCGATTTTATTATTCAATTTATTATGCCTATTTCTTTTAACTTTGTTTTTGATTTCAGAAAAAAGTTTTCCTGACAGAAGTTTTTATAGAAGTTGAAGGGAAACATATAAGATGGCGGTATTCATTTTTTTTAATTCTTTGTTTCAAGATAATTATTATCTTGAGTTTTATAAATGAGAATACCTATTTTTGACTATAGGTTCTTATAGTTGAAATTTGACAAAAGGATTCTGCCAAACTAAGTTTTTCAAGAAATAGTATATAAAAACATAGTTTTTTGTTAAAAAAATTTAAATAGAATTTGCTTTGAAAAAATTCTATTTGTATATTGTTGTTGAAAACGGCGATTCTCTAAGAAATAAGATGAAACGCGTTGACACACACACTTACCATCTCCATCATATTCGCTGCGCCAGGTTGACCATGTATCTGTCCCAGTGCCACTAGTTGCCTCAATCGATTGTGTTCGTCCAGGATAATCTGTTTCTCTTCACACGATATACCACCGGACCCTATAAGATAATATGTATTTTGAGTTGTTGCTTTCTGACCATATATAATATATATTCGTTTCTAGAGACAAATATTATGTATTATGATAAGTATTATGATACGACCGCTCCTGCTGTAAGATAGAATAGAAGATGCAGAACCAAATATATTTAAATGTTCAGTTTTAAAGAGAGAGAGAGAGAGAGAGAGAGAGAGAGAGAGAGAGAGAGAGAGAGAGAGGAAAAAAAAAAAAGACAGAGAGAGAGAGAGAGAGAGAGAGAGAGAGAGAGAGAGAGAGAGAGAGAGAGAGAGAGAGAGAGAGAGAGAGAGAGAGAGAGAGAGAGAGAGAGAGAGAGAGAGAGAGAGAGAGAGAGAGAGAGAGAGAGAGAGAGAGAGAGAGAGAGAGAGAGAGAGAGAGAGAGAGAGAGAGAGAGAGAGAGAGAGAGAGAGAGAGAGAGAGAGAGAGAGAGAGAGAGAGAGAGAGAGAGAGAGAGAGAGAGAGAGAGAGAGAGAGAGAGAGAGAGAGAGAAGAGAGAGAGAGAGAGAGAGAGAGAGAGAGAGAGAGAGAGAGAGAGTAGTAAAAAAGAAGACAATAAAAAATAAATAATATAATTAAAATTAAATTTTAAAATTGTACACATTTTATAATATAAAAAATATTAATATAATATTTTATAATATATTATATTACAATTTTAATATATCATATAATTTGTCAGCGTTACTCAATAATTTTATTATATTTATTTGATAAATGATTAGCATTTTTTACAATTTTATAAAAAGAAATTGATTTATCCATTTGAGATATTCATATATTTATTCTATGTCAAGATTATACTTGAAATCTATAATAAAAATTGAAAGACATTGTGCCATGCCGCACATTACTTTCAGCTTATGAAAATATAATGTCGAGACAGAGCTGCAGAAGAGAATTTATGAGATATCACTTAATTTCACTTTCATCTTAGATAATCTTTTATGATACCAGAACTTTATATATGTGTCTCTTTTCGGATTTTTCTCCGTTTCTTTCTCTTTTGTTACTATTCCTTGCAAGCTCCAGATTGCGCAGCTTCCCGAAAAACTTTCTATGGAAGTTGGGGTTTAGCCTTGTTCCCCTTGTCTTTCATTTGGTGCATGAAGAACTTCCGTTCCGTAAGTTTAACTTCTCATTGAAATGGAAGTGATGGCGTTCCTTTTGTTCACTTTGTTATGTCGTTTCCAGACACGGTGAGCGCGCTAACTCATTCCTAACAATCCATAATTAGGAAGAAACTGCGAAAGTATCTGAAAATGTCTTCGAGAGAGAATACATATATATTCGGATATCTGTCGAACTAGCGTGAAATTTTCTACTAATTATTGAACTCGTCGTTTTTTCTTTTTTTTTTTTTTAAAGCAAATGTCAAACGCGAAATATATTATCTGACTAGTGCATAAATATGTCTCTATGAATTTGTATAGTATTTCTTGTACATATATCTAAATTTATGCTATATGTATTTTTTGGAGCAAATAAAATTCTAAATTAAACAATTTTACATCTAGACAATGATTTCTAAATTTAAAGCACATTTAAATTGATCGATATAATTGATATTTTGATATTTTAAGACAAATAAAATAAATTGATTATTATTACGAGAGAGGAATTAATAGCGTTATCATTTATCTCATCCCCAGCGAAGCACTCTTATTGGCAAAGTCATTTCACGAAAATCCCCGCAATATTCTGTTTCGCGGTAGCTATGGGTTTAATCACTTTTCTCTGCGAGTGCATCGCAGCGGCAGCTGCCAGCGGTACGCTTGATCACAGGGAGAAGAACGAGAAAGGCCGGCACTAATTGCGCGGCCTTTGTAAAATAGACGAGGTGCCGAGAGGTCGCAAGTTTTGCATCAGTAATTCGACCGACGGTCGCTGACAAAAGCTTCGCGCAAGTTAATTACTATCTACCGTGAGCGCAGGGTATCACCAGGATAGACCGGCCGCCACGTCCTCCGGGTACTTTCAATCTATCTTACGAGACTACCTCGCTCGTCCCTGTGCGGTCTTCGCGGTCCCTTCCAGATCCAAGGGTGGCTTAATGAGGTAAGTGGACGACGCTGTCGGTTCTAGCTTGGACGAAGTTTGTTTAAGCGGCTTGCACACGATGTGTATCGTAGCGGAGACACTCATTATATGTTTGAGCATGCTTTTAAGATTAATTGTCACTGACCATCTCAAGAATGTATAATAAAATATTTTTATTAAATTTTATTAATTTTACGATAAATTTTACAAAATTTCTTTTATTTACTCGATGTGACAAGTTTTATTTGTTATACAACATGTATTCAAGAATTGCTGCGAGAATTTAATTAATTTTTATTTATATTATGCTAGAGAAAAACACAATAATAAATATGCAATAAACGTATAATATTTTTTAAGTATAATTAAATATAAATAAATATGAAATTTATATTCATACTTGCGTAAAAACGAATGAATATCAATATCGCGGCGAAATTGCGCAAAGAATTAAATATATTCCGATCTGAAGCGATCTTAAATCGATAGAGGCTATTAAGTTGAGAACGCACTGTACAGTTACACACTATATGATAGAGAGATCATTAACTATTTTCAAACCGGATTGTCTTTATTAACATATGGATTTTCCGTAAATATAGCCCGTATTCGCGCGCGAGGCACTCTCGATAATGATCGCCGATTTAAATTTACGGCAGTCGTCGGCTTCTATTTCTGGCGAATTCGACTATGTCGAATGTTGAATAATCTTTCTCACGCGAGGAGATGCCCACCAATTTATTCCCAAAATCGATCTCTGTTTCGGATCTCGAATGGAATAGTTTCTCCTTCGAAAGTATAGAACAGAAAGACGACTGTACATATATACAATATATATAGATTGTACAAAGGCTGTCCATAAAGAAACCGAACTTTAAACAAAACGCCCGATTATGATGACGTGGGACCATCTGCCTTGTGGCATTGTGTAGTGGGATTTTTTAGCAACTTTCTCACAACACGAGTATAATGCTATCGTTCTTAGTTTACGTTTTATAGTAATTTAAATGAGGTTATATATAGAGATTTTTTTCTCTTTTAATTTTTTAATTTTTTTTAAAGTTTTTTTGTTAAGTTTTTTTTTTTTATTATGGAAAACGAAATGTGCAAGAACTATAAAAATCGAAAATAAACTATACGTATATCGCGACAAAGTATATCTCTCTACTAGTTAAAAGATTATTACAAACTTCTCACTCTAAAGCGCTTTTCGCGTTGCAATTATTACAACTAATTTATTTATTTCTAAAATACAAGATTTTTATTTGCGCTGTTTGCAACAGGTTGGATAACGAGCACAAATCATTAAGAGACAAACATTGTCGGCGACAACGTTCCCTTCTCGACGTACGCCAATTAAAACTCGGGTGACATCCGCTCTTGGTTGACGGCCGTCCCGCTATGACGGGAAAATGTCAGTTTCTTTTTGCGCCGGAAATGAGATAGGCTTGGTATCGAGCGTAACGATGCAATTCGGCCGACACATCTACACTCCATTCTACCGTAGAGCTCACAGTTAACTGAATTTCGTGGGAATGGACTCGCAATGATGTGCTAAATAAATAGCTCTCGATCGGCTTAAACTTTAATTGTTAATTCTGTTCGTCCACTTTTTATGCGTTTCTTTCGGTAAAAAAAAGTAAACTATGTACGGCATATATTAGCTATTACGATAACATATTAATTTTGAATTATATTAGTTCCGTTACATTAAAGAAAATGTTATGGTTATATATAGAAGTAATATATTTTTAAAATATTTGGAGAGAGAGAAAAAGAGAATTTTTTTTACATGTTTAACTTTATGTTTTTTTAAATTTAGAAAATAGGACTGCTTTAGTTTTACAAGCGAATTTTTCATGAAAAAATGTTGCTTTTCTGTATAGGAATATTAGATAAACAATTAAGCTAAAAGATTGCAATCAGAACTATTTAATCTGATTTAGATATTTATAACGCTTCTATATACAATATACTAATGCACATTTTCTTTGATAATTTTTCCTATGTGATTTAATATGGTAGTAAATATTTTAATTTTTTAAATTTATTTATTATTTAACTAACGCTAAAAATATTTGTTGAAGATAATTTGTTATAACATTTCAGTGACAGATATTTTACGATTTCGTGGGAAAACTAATTTTTACGTGAATATGATAATTATATTCAGCGTAAAAAAACTATTATGTAGCGGAAAATTTTGCAACATAAAATTTATTAAATTACAATATTAAAAAAATGTTCTTGCAATTTACTTTTCGATATTGGATGATCGTGTTCAAGGCGATGCGCTAACGAAACATGCAGAAAGCTCGAAAAATGTGGACCTTCGATCGTAATCTTTTTCCTCTCTCTCTCTTTCTCGATATCATCTTCTCTTTCGTTCTCTCATTAATTATAAATCATTGAACCTCATATCTTTCTCGAGGTTCGCGGTGTAAAGTCGTGTCGTGACACGGCGAGAAGAATTAATTTGCACGAGAATACGCGATTCATATTCCGTCGCCCGTTCTTATCTGATAAATGTTGTCTGGAGGAAACTGATGGACGAGAGAGCCCGAGAACTGCATCGAACTTTCTCGGTGAGAATTATATCTCACTAATTTTATTGATTATGAGATTATCATAAATTATACAAAAAAATAATAAATATTGACGTTCTTTGCCAACTAAATCTCTTTTAAAATTAAAAATTAACAGCTGCTACTTCTTTCTTTATTCCCATTGAAATCATTGACGTTATCATAGAAAGTTCAGCTGCACTTATGTCAGCATAACGAATACTATAAAGTGTTCGTCAAAAAATATTATAGTCATATATATGTTACTTTATATAGAATTTGTTACTGTTTAAGTTCTTTTATGCATTTTATAGTTTTATAGATTCAAAATGATACTTTATATTTCTCTTGAAAAAGCGTATAAAAATTATAAGAAATAAATTATGTAATCCTTAAATTATAGTATCTTATTTCGAAAATTAAAAATTTACTCTTAAATCTTGAATGATAAATTTAAATTTTTGTCTATTTCTTTGTCGAAGAATGAAGGATTTCATATTTCTTTCGCAGCTTTAGTAAAGAATAAGTTTCTCGCAAATCAAATTTTAAAAATGTATGAAAAAAAAATTATATTTGACATCAGGTTATTATTTAAGACCAACTTTATATTATATAATGAAAGAAATTGTAATTTAAAACTTACATTAGTTACTAAAATATCGAATGACGAAATTTGAGAAATTCTTACGATTTCTTTTTTTTTCTCCATTTCTCGACATTTTTTTGTTAAAAATGAATGGAATAAAATTGCTATTTGTTCATTCGTCATCAATTGGCATGGAACATTTTAATTTATCAATATTAAAACGAGAATGTCCAAACATCATACTCACTCAGTATAGTCTTTCCTATACACGATGTATCACAGTGTATCACTAGGAGACACGTGACAGTTATTAGGAGAAATCCGACGTTCTTCTCGGTAAATATCATCGTGACAGATAAGGGTTTCACCAGCTCCGAAGAAAGCACGAGGTTACGAATCCGGAAGCGTAATAGGAAGATTTCAGTCGAAATGCGAACCTCGGTAACGATCTCGGCAATCAAGGGCTCGGTCTCCCTTAAATCTGAACGACGACGGGAAGCTGGAGCAAGGGCGGACTGAACAAAACGCAACGTACAAGCAACTCGAAGTCGTTCACTCCGGCACGTGTTGGACCAATATCGGCCGATTAAATCGGCCGATTTACGATTGCCCAGGAGAAATATAGAGAATCGGAAACCGTCTGCGAACCGGTCGGTGGAACGAGCCGAACTAATAGCCGGCCGTGCTGATTCCTCGTGACTTTATATATCGTGCCACCTGTGCCATGGGTGTCCATGTAATCGTTAATGAACCAGTCGCAGTGCAGTGGGGAGTGTTGCTCATACAGGAGCAGGGTGACTCTGATTTAGCACATGTATGCTCAAGGTTGAATATTCGCGGACTCGGTGATCTGAAAAACTGTTGTCACGTCGATGGATTTAATTGTGTGATTGTTTAAGAATTTCTTAAATCCATAAAGCGCTTTTAGCGCCCAATATATTATTGTCGGGTCTTGAATTGGATCTTTTGAAAGAATAAAAAATTTTAACTTCCGTGACTCTTTATTTTTAATACATAATACATATATAATTCGTTTATTTGATATTAATATATATTTTTTATTATATTCTATAGACAGTACAAAATGGCTTGATTGAAAATCTATAAAGTGCTTAAATATTGTTTATTTTATTTGAATTATTAATTTCTCTTTTTTTATTGTGTTAGCTTATATATCAATTAACTTGAACGATGAAGAAAGATCAGTTGATAGATCTGACTAAATAAATTCGTACTGATAAATAAAAGTCGCAAAATGACTTTCCATTAATTGAGCTCAGCGCGAATCGCCGTACAACTTTGATTATCGGTTTTCGAACGTCTGATTCAACTCATTCCTCATCGGCTTACATCTTCTACTACTTCACCGTCCGCTTTTGCAACGATGGATCGAAATCCCTGCAAAGTTCCAAAGAAGTTAGTAGCAATTTCTTCAGAACTTTAGCCCGTAAATGTCTATCGTTCGTCTAGCTGGCTAGTTTGTGTCTGAATTAAAGAGAGATTTATCTGAAACGGTTTGTCAAAAAATTCGTAAAATTATGAACCAAAACGACATTTCTTAGAGCCCAGTTATAGGGATAGATAAGTTATATCACAAATAGTTATTGACAAAATATTCCATAAACAATGTATAATAATATATATTTATACATATTTATTTCTACATTCTTATATTTTTTTGGAATTATTTTACAATAAAACCTCGAAAAATAGTTTAATTAAAATTTACTTGGCTATTAAGATACTAGTGTTGTCAAAAGTACAAGATAATCTAATCTAAAATAAGATTTTTCAGAATGACAATGTATGCTTTATTTTATTTATAATTATTTAGATGATTTATTAAGCTTATTTTATGAACGATCGATTGTTTATAATTCATGATAAAATTTTAAATTATAACTTGTGTGTATATGTGTGTGTATGTATTTATAATTTTTTGTGTATTTTGATATATGTATCGTAAATATGTAGAGCATGTTGAAGCTGAACTTCTCATCTCGAAAGAGTTCTAAGAACATATAATAGAATTATATGAGAGTACATATCAACTTTCGTTTGAAAATTGCAGCATATATATACGCTACGATACATTAATCCATATAATAAATGGTTAAAATCGCAAGAGGTCATTCGTGGTTTTCGTTTTTATCCAATCAATCTTTCTCACACTGTTCGCACCAAAGACAATGTTATTGTTCAATTTTAAATAATTAAACTCTTTTATTACGAAGCGGTCGAAAATTCGGTTTCTCTCTCTTCTCTGTTGCAAGTAAAACTGTCAAATTTATAATTCGAGGAGCACGCTATGAACGGTAAAAAGCTTTGTTATTAATCTTATTATCTAGATTCTAGAAGACACCTAGAAGTCGGAAAGTCGGAAAAATTTATTTTTGTAATAAGGCAATTAGCGCGTTAGCAGAACCGATGGCCGGCGAGGAATCATTTTGTCGGCGAGCTTATTAGAATTAATCGCGCCACGAAGAAAAGTCGAGGCATTTTTCTAGCGCTGATTACTACGAATGTATACTCCTTCGTCGCGCTTCCGCTTCTCTTTGTCTCTTCGTAGATTTACGGAGTAAATTGGGAACAAAGTAGCCACGTCGCCACTAAAATTTACTTTCTTTGTTCCCCATTTCTTTTAAAGCGTTTGCTTTTCTTCTTCAAGAATTTGTTATGGCAATTGGGCAAAAACTCAATAAAACCGAAAGGTGTTTCCTCGTGTAAAAGTTTCTCCAATTTACATTTGTACAAGCAATTAACAATTCGCAATGATTCATTTATTATCCATATGTATTAGAGTCAGAGTTTAACTTTAACTAAGCATTTACATTATAATTTAAATGCTTGTTAAATGCTGTTTAAATTTTGTATTTTATATTATCTTATTAGATTATAAGTGGATTATATACATATATATGTGCTTATATATGTATATAGAAATTGTATATATCTCATATTATACTATAACCATAGATTATATAAAATGGATTTTAAGGATAAGATGCATCCTTTTGTGGAACATATATAAATATAAAATACTTAATATTTGTATTTTTCTTTTATATAGTCATAACCAATAAGAAATATTTATGAAATGTGTGAAATATATAAAAAAGAGATAGATATAAACGGACAATATTAATATATTAATTCTGAAACTGAAAAGCTGCAGCGGACAGATTTGCACAGCTAGCTCTGAATGGTTGAGATAAGAAGGAACACAGAAGAAAAGATTAAAGTGCACAGGTGGTCGTAATATTCCCGTTGAAAATCGTCAGAACAAAGTTAAGCATATAATTAATTTCTATAAGAATATCTTTAAATTATATATTGTGTAAAAATGAGATATTAAAAGTTCAACAATTTTATTATAAGACAGACAAAAAATTAATATGTCTGTCTACAATATATAATATATTTTGCAATATAATATATCTTATTCTATGTTTTTTAAAGTAATGTTATTAATTTTAAAGACGTTGTTATGAAAAAAGGGACATATATTTATTTGCATTCGTGAATCATATAATGATAGTTTCTTAATTGTTATGTATTTTATATCTTTTTTTTTTTTGCGAAATACGTCCTCTTTCGTACGCTGTATAAAAAAGACATATTTTATTTTTATTGCTGTTTATCAACAATGCTTCATTTGAACAACATCTGGTCGATGCCAATCCCCAAAAAATACTTTCGATAAATTCGCTTCTTTTGATAAATAGCTTTGTCAACAACTGTCGCATGTCTATTTTTCCGCTCTCGTTGCGAGGGAGGAGATTAATCTCGTTGTTTGTTCATTGGAGATCGAGAACGAAAAACCCGTTGTGGCCCAAATCGATTATTCTTCGGTGTGGGCAATGTTGTATTTCAAATATTTTCATTCCGGACGATTTATTTCCAGTCGCTTCTTCCTTCTAGTCGTTCGCGGAACAGGTTTAGGCTCTTGTGTCTTCGCACAAATAACTTCGACTCTTACGTATTCGATCGTTTTATGCCTCAGCTGGTGTGCGAAAATTTTCGCCTTGACGAGTAAGGTCATAAAACGGAATCGCAAGAATATTAATTTTGTCATGAATTGGCTTTTGTGAGAATTTTATGGAAATGCCAGTCAGATTATTGAACTTACAGTTAATTGCGGCGTAATTAATTAGATGACCGCTCTTGGGTATACTCAATCATACAAGTAAAAGCATGGAAATGTCAGACAAATTTTTTTTTTCCGTCGGGCGTTTCCCAAGTTTTTACAGCTGCTTAGCATATTTAGAGTCTCGTAAAAAAAAATTCTGCCTCGTTCTGTAATATCTTGCTCGGAGGTCATCTAGGATCACGTTTTTCGCCTAATGAGCGACGTTTAACCGGCGAATCGACTGGTTCCAATCAATTAATCAAGTTGTGATTTGTCGGATGGGAGCAGACAGCCGGGCACCGAAGACTATCCCGCGTTTTTTTTCAATGTGATATATAGGATGTTCTAGCTATCATGTGTTTTCTCTTTGAATATTGGGAATTAGATTTGGTAGAATATTTGGTTTCTTTCTATTGTAAATTATATTAATAATTTTCATGTTAGAAGCAAATAAATGTAAGAAAGCGCAACAAACAAATTTAAACTTAAATTTAAAATCTATTAACACAGATCTTAATAATTAAAAAAAATTAATTTATAACATTTTTTAATAGAATGCGACAATATGTAAATTTTGAACTTTAGGTTTAAATTAAGTGTTATAAAGAAAGATTAATCAAAGGTTTTTATTGAGCAAATATTTTCTTCAATTTTATAAAAAAATACACTTCTAATATTTGATATAAACATCATCAAACACCTCATATAGTAACTTATATATTAATATGCATAGGTATATGTGTATTATTAATATGATGTGTCTACGCTTTTTAAAGCCATGCAGGAGAGAGTCTTGCATTGATTAATGATAATCATCGATAAGAATATGCGTTAATCATAGTTTCTTGTTTTTTGTTACATAAAAAACTTGCATAAATATGCGCAAAAAAATATATTATATTATTTGATGTCTTTATGTTTAACGGAGATTTAAACAAAATATCCAAGTAGTATGAGAAAGAAATTGACCAACCGAAAAGCGATACTTGAAGCCTTTACTGAGACATTGACGACCTACTTCGTAGCAGTTGCAGACTTTCTTTAGATAGAAGCAAAGTTTAAATGGGAAATCTTTCGATATTTTTTATACGAGTTTTATCGGACATGTGAAATCATCAGATAGATATACGTATATGTGTGTGAATACATTTATATGTATTTACATAATATCTCTTAAATCTTTATTTTATTATTCATGTCTGTAATTAAAAATGCGAAATAAAAAACATATGAATACATATTAATATATATTACTCTCATCAAAAGATTAGATTAAAATAGAAGACATTTAGATGTTGTTTCTGAACTTACGAATATGCTCGTATATATATATATATTTTTTTTTTTTCGATATGCAAAAAAGACATGTGCAAACTTTATCATAAAATATACACGTGCACGTCTCTGTTTGGAAGAAACATCAATCATGAAGTACTTTATAAGAATATCTTGATATTTCTTATAATTCTGGCTCTGCTTGTTCGGAATATTAATGTTAATACACATAAGATGACACATAATATGAACTGAAATGTTGATGCTAGTATGCAAACAATCTTTTTATTAAACTATTATTTTTTAAATAATTTTTGGATTATTGTTTGTGATTATTTTTAGCTACAGACAATTTTTCCCTTATAGTAATACGCAATAATTTACAGATGTGAAAATAAATAACATAAATGTAATTAAAAGAAAGGAAAGAAAATCAAAAAGAATCAGAGAAAAAGAGAAAAAAAAGAAAGAAAAAAAGTATGCGTTTTTGCTTGCCTTATCTATATTTCAAGTTTGAATGAACGAGCTGTAAATCTTAACATCTTTATTTTGAACATCCTTTGTTGATATCTAACCAAAGATTAGTAATTACCTGGTAAATAACCAAGAGAGAAAAAGAAGATAAGAGATAAAGAAAACTGTTCTACGCATTTTAAATAAATTTTTGTTCCTACATTGTTTGTTTGTCTTTTCTTTCAGTATTCACCATGTAATGATCTATTATGTATACTTTAAGTTGGCGCATTTGTTTGAAAATAATTATTTTCTTAGAGAAGACTTTTTACGTAGAAGAAAATGGAGAAAAAAAATGCGTGCGGTTTTTATATAGAATGATAAAAATGTTTGGATAAATTTTATCAACGTGTATCTATAAAATATTGCTATATAAATATAGATATAAAAAAATTTTCATCTGATCGTATCTTTTAAAATTGCATATCTTATCGTTATTCGATATCTTCTATCGTTTATACATTTTATTATTGTGTTTAAATTGCATCAAATAATTTTTATTTCTAGAGAGCGTCTTTTTCCATTAATATATGTATAACTGTCAATGTCCATAACGCGGAAGGAGCACTTGTGAATTTTCTCTCGAGACATTTTGTTATCAGAAAAACGGAATGTTGGGTAAAGTACTATTTTAGGGACACTTGATATAAGATCTGCACGAAATTTATAAGTCTTTTTAGAAAGATATAATCAGTTTTAAATCGAGTATGCCACTATCACGATATACGATGGTTTCGTGAAAGGAAAGGGACGCCAATAAACATTCCTGGTAATCGGCAACATATCGGACAGGCGGATCCAATACGTACTGGATGCAAACACGCGACACTCATATCCGTCGAGCTTACCTAGACAACGCGAGAATGCAGTCGGTCGGATTATAGGAACGTACATATAATGCTGGTTGAAGCAGAGCAAATTAAAGTTGTACGCTACAGATGCAGTGCGCGTCCTTCAAACACGGGAACGTAATATCGTATACGGGATCGTAACACAATATAAGGGGATGAAGGAAGAGAAAGGGGTTGACGGGAAGGGATTGAGAATCAAACGTGTTGAGGTGGCAGATCGACGTTATTCTTTTTTCTTTTTCGCCCTAGCGAACATCGCCGAGAGTTCGCCGTTAAAAGGGAGGAAGTGCGCCTCGAGATGGGAAGAGCTGAAAAAAAAGGGAACAAAAAAAGTTTAGTATTGGTCGGACGGTCTCTGAACTCGGTGAGATTTCTTTATTGACGCGCAAGAACGAAAGGTTTCATTGCCGATAAAAGTTACTTATGGATTTAGGAATATTCGTGTGCGGCATGTGAAAATGAAAGAGCAAAGCAAGGATTATGTCCTTATGGATATCCTTACCTATACCCGTATATATCGTGTTATTTTCATATAAAAAGAATTTTTTTTTTTATGATAAAACCGTCGCTATTATTGGAAATTTGATGTAAAAACGACCAAATTATTCAACATTTTGCTATTATATTTTGTAATATTTTGCTGTTAAATAAATTACATAAATTTGCTATTAAAATAAGATAACAGTCTATTCCTAAATTTTGTCATGGCAGCAAATTTGTCACTCTATTTTAATAAGCAATAAGAATATAATTTGTTATTACACTAAAATTATATAATTTGCAAAATTTTTTTTTAGCAATTGAACTTAGTATTTTTAATAAGTCTCCTTGCTGTGTCTATGGAATTATTGATGACATTTTTTCTATAACAGTGTAAAAAATACTATGCCAGTAGACTTTACTCCCAGACACAGAATGTTCTGTAAAAGACCTTAAGATATTTGCAATTAATTCCAAGTACATACCTTCTCGTTGATGTACTCTTGTTCTTGACTTTTTAAATGGTAGGTCGGAAGGAAATTATATCAAACTTAAGTATATATACGGATGTCTTGAAATAATAACTTTGAATTCTTGCCGTAGTAATCGTCGTATCACTTATTTATTGTAACTACATTAATTTTTCTTATATATATATTATCTTCTCCTTATATAATAATTACATACAATAGTGTAACATTTATTATATTTTCATGTACCACTTAACAACATTTAACGCAATATATACATTTTCTCTCTTTTCTCCTTCTCTCCCTCTCATTCTTCTTGTTTTCATTGTTACTACCGCTTTGTTTTCTTTTCTTTTTTTTTTTTTTTTTTTTTTTTTAATAAGAGGCGGCTTTTTTTTTATGCGTATACAAGATGAATTATACAATTCGAGCATCTTATGACGAATGAAATATGTCTCTGACAAACGGAAATATGGTAAAGTGCAATCTTTTTTAAGCGATTATACAATTTATTCACGGACATGAATTTTACACGTGAAAAATAGTCATTTTTAATGATTATCTTAATAAAAATCTGGAAATTAACTTAAAAATAATAAAAAGTCAGGCATTATTAAACGGTTGAGAATCTCTTTCTATATTTCCTATCTGTAATTATAAAAGAAATGCGAGAGACCTGTGTTTGAATTGTGTGATTTACTGTAGATATATAGGATGTTTCACATAAAATGTTACAAGATGTTTTCTCCGAAACGTTGACGTCGTACAACAAAATACAAAATTTATAGGATTTTAGATTTTAACTAAGATAATTTTTCGAGATTACCAATTGATTCCTCTTATTATTTTATGCATAAAAGTATTGAGGCAATATAATCAAAAAATGAATATTTTACAATATATTTCATAGTTTATGTAAAATTATGTCACACAAATTAAAATATAACATATCTCGTAAACTATTCAATTTGTGGTCATCCTATCCTTATAATTTAATTAAAACTCAAGATTATCAACTTCTTTCTCTCTCAAAACCCTATAAATTTTGTCTAAAACATTTTTTGTAGAACGTCAAGTTTTGAATGAGACATTTTGTAACACTTTATGTGAAGTACTCTATATATATGTATGACATACATATGCGGATGATTTGATTTGTATGGAATATTGATGTACTCTTTACAGAAAAATTTGCTGGTAGGATCGATCGCATAATTGAAAATCCACTGTTCTCCCGAACATGATTATCTGATTTCTTTTTCTATTTCTATCCTCTCGAATTTATAGAAGATACGACCGAGTAAAATGTATTCTTGCAATGATGTTCATCACCTATTAGACCGTTCTAAATCGCACGTGACATCATTATCGTTATAAATAGCGCCATACATAATTTTATCTTTGACATCTATTCACATCTTGCTATACTTATTACTATCATTAATATTATGCACAAGTACAATGCGTAAAGCACACGCTCGCAATACATTTCTGTACTCGATGCACATATATCGAACGAAATATGTAACCTTTTCTATATATTTTTATATTTTTTTTTTTGTAAACGAAAAACAAATAAGAGAAGAAAATATATTTTATACATTTATTGGCTCTCTCTTATTTATTTCTCATTGAATCTCATTGACAATTCTGAAAGTAAAGATGAGGTTTAAGAAGATATTTTTAGTTGTAAGAATACGGGTGCCGTCAAATGCAAAAGTGTGAGGTAAGTGTGTCTTTTTGTTTAATATCTTAGGAGCTCGACGAGCGTAAGAAAGAGAGATTTAAGCGTTCTTCTCGAGGAGATCGATGCGGACGAGCCGTTCGTATTCTCCAACAAATCGCGTTCCATCGATTCCTCCGCGTTCACTCCTTCAATTACCCGTTTAAGTAGCATGTTCCCGGATCAGACCGCTTCATCGAAATTGAACTCGCGGAACACTCTTCGCGAACGGATTGCACGAAGCGCCGCGAAACTTTTATCATTCACATATATAGATTTTTTTTATAATAGCACTTTATTAGGAAGCTATGGAAAATTAGGATTTAAAATAAAAACGGTTAAGATTATGATTATTAAGGAGATGCGTGGAGGAAATATAAACATTGTCATAATAATAAAGAAAGAATTATTTTTTATATTAATGTGTTAAATATAAGATTCTAATGCTGCGAGATCGAAAAATCGCCATAATTTTAATATGAGAAGATAATGAAATGCATAGTTAATTTTATTTTTTGTTTTGTCTTTAATCGCGTAACATACATAAAAACAGCTAAATGCATTGTGTAAACTTAAAGTATAATATTGTTTGTAATAGCAATTTAATGCTCGACTTTTAAAAAAACTGGATTACGCGAAAAATGTTATATACGCGTAATATATTATATACGTTTGTGAGAAAAACGATATACCGAATGGTGAGTAATGTCAGTACATATATATGTAAGATAAAATGCTTGAACAGCAACACATAGATTTGTACTTTGCTGGTTTCTCACTGGAAATAAATCTTTATGCAATTATTAAATTGATGATCGTTAAATAATAATCAGTACAAATGTATAAAAATGTGTGTTAAAAAATATTTCTACTTACTATTTATATAATTTCAGAAAAATAATTATAGCGTTTTGTGTCATCTATTGTGTAAATGGAAAATGTCTAACTTTAAATCTACCTAAAAAAATAAGCATTGCAATTTTACGTATTTATTATAATAACTATTTGAGAACGTAAACGATTCCTGTTTAAATGTGTCACAAGATATATACGTCACACCTTAATATACGCAGTAGAATTGTTTTTGCAAAACCGGTATTGCTGATAAAATATCGCTAAAATACTTATAACTTGTTCTATCTTTTTACTATAAGACTTCTTTTAAATCAAAACTTGCTGTTAAATTGTATATCGATGATATAATTGCGACTTAAAAGCTTATAAATTTCATCAAATTATTGTAAATTTAGTTCTATATATATATATATATATATATATATTATATGTAGGAGATATCCTGAATCAAAAGATTCAAATATCCCTTTAATGATTAATTTCTTAGGTTGTATATTAAGTCGAATATAACATAGTCTTCAATTGAAATCATCATTATCTATCTAAACTTTTGAGTTCTTAGTATAATATCTTTAGCAGTCTTAAAACTCAAACAAAAAAGAATTTTTCAAATAATTATATTTTGTATTATTTAAAATTATATCTAAAGAATGTAGTTTTATTATTTATGTCTATGCTTTTTAAAATATAATTCTCGAAAAATCTATTTTTTTTTAAATCATTTATAAATTAAAAATTTTGGATGATTTTTTAAAATATCGTTGCTAAGAAAAATTGATTTAAGTTGAGCGCTAAGAGTGATCAAAAGAAGATTCAAGCTCTCTTTTTGAAACACTTTATATAATATATTAGTTCTATTATATTATATAAAATAATCTTTTTACGTAAATCGATATTACAAAGAGCTACATTGTATTCTGTGATTAATATACATGCTATGCATGCTTAATCATATCTTATTAGTGACAGTTATAAACTTGTAGCTATTCACAATGCGAAATGTCATTGTAAATATTCCGCTACAACAATTATAACTTATCATTAGATTTGGTGTTGTCTGGCTATAGATATATTCTATTCTAACAATTGTTATATTTTATTTTATTCTAACTATTAAGGTAGATTCACGCACGAATAAACAAATGATATCTTGTGCAATACTTATTAAATTTTTAATTCTTTAACTGCAAATGCCATATATATATATATATGCATAAGGCGATCCACTAACTTTGTCCACTTGAAATATTTCTGCAATTTTAAACAATAGAAAAAAAATGAAATTTAAGGATTTTAAAGTTTCGAGATGCACGTTATGGCAATAGTTATGGTTGAAGTGAAGATTTAAATGTTAACTTTATTTGTTTTTAATAAAATGATAATTTTGTTATAAAAAATTCGCTAGCATTCAAACCACCATAAAACGTAAACTAGGAATGATAGTGTTATGTTCGTGATGTGAGAAAGTTGCTAAAAAATTCTACTACATAGTGCCACAAGGCAGATTGCCTCACGTCATCGCATTCGGGCGCTTTTTTAAAGTTTGGTTTCTTTATGGACAGTCTTTGCATACGAACTTATACATACAAATTTTTGTGTGTAGTATTGATTCGTCAGTGCGATTAACACAGCAACATCAAGTAATGAAACCAATTTCTGTCGAATACAGCCGATCAACTGCGATACGCGGGTTTTGCATTGCAAATGTTCTCACTACGCGATGTACCTTCCGATATTTTAATCAGCAAAGGAAAACGGTACTTAATATGTGAATAATTTAATAGAGCGAAGGGAAGTGATTTGCGCGATAATTAAGACGTTATGTTTCGAAAGAATTCGCTTTACACACACAAAATGTAAAAAGAATAATATCGCTCTGTAACAAATAATTTTAAACGTTCCTTACATATAAATTATCTCACTTGCCACTTTGTTGCATTTCATTATGTAATAATTCATAAAATATAACAAACTTTAATTAATCTCGAAATTTGTATTCCATGAGAGAAATATATTTGTTCGAGTTTCGTTGCTCGCATGAAGTAGCGAAACGTTTTCCTCAAATTCCGCAATTTTGTGAAAATTCGTCATCACTCGGAGGTTGAAAAGTATTTTTCCACGCATTTTCCAGAGACAATTTGTCGACGCTATAATTTATTTTGATCCCGAGATCTGTTTAACGCCGTTATTAATTATCGTCAGAGTTGCCCGGTATCTGACGCAGACTAATTTCAGATTTCGTCGATTTAGAATCGCGGCTCAGTTACAATTGCGTCGTGTCGCTTTACCTATCCTCGTGATACATGAATCGTATACTTGTGATAATTATTATTTTTTTGCTAACGCGCATTTCAGTAAATTTTTTCGCAAGTGGCTCTCTTGTGTCTCATTAATCGTCATTATTCTCGTATTTATTTATTGTTGGTTTTACGAGGGGCTCAATTTTATAGAATTACGGTCTATCAAATTTTTTGAATCGCGCAAAAATTCCATTCCGCGATAAATTCGAGATATCCGATTTATATGCAAGCGTATCTTCTTCGATCTACACTACAGTATTGCTGTTATAACGCGCTTTCGAAAAGTATACGTGGCGAATGAAACATCCATTTCCATGTTTATATAGACAGATGGAAACTTGTATTTTGCGAAAATATCGTCTCCTTTTATTCTTTTGTTCCTTTTCGTTCCAGCAATCGTAAAATAGTCACTATCAACTAAATGAAATTTATCCAGTTGATATTCAAGTACTTTACAATCATTGCAGAAGGAGAGAAATACTGTTTGTATATGCAAGTGCAAATTAATAAATCAGAGTAAAAAACGTTATTTGTATACACAACTTTCTGTTTTTCACGCTGGAATAACGTTTTTCACGCAACAAATTTGTGACGAAAAATAACGAAATACGATTCAATTTCAAGTGAAAGTATCTGAAATCGTATATTTTTTCCCCTAATGAATATCCATATATAAATCTCCTTAGCAAAATATATATAATGTATACAATCCCATTCAATATATATGAAAAAAATTTGAAAAGAAGAAAACAGAATTTATAAACGTAGATAAGTAATATAAATTCTCTCTTATTTATTAAGTAATATTAAAAGGTGAACTTTACTTGAATTAAGATTTTATCTAGATTTTAGTTGCTGTAATATCGAGATTTTAACAGATTACAAACAATAGCCTTCAATAAAATTTATGTCAGGAAAAAAACAGAAAAAGAAAAAAAAATTGATGCTGTCGAGTAAGATTAGTTATGGGCAGAGAGATGCAACTCGAAATATACATTTTGTACGATTCTCTTTTATATTCACATTGTTGTGTGTTTGGTTTTAATAACAATATAATTACACGTAGAAAATTGCAGATCATTATTCTTTTATGGCTGTATATGAAAAATCTACGTCCTTGCATTGAACAAGTGCTTTGTAGGCGATGATGTTCGTCTTGTGTGAGTGTGCACGTTTTACTTTAGATTTAAATTTCGTGAAAATACGTAAAAAAGCGGCTATAGTCGTTGCAAACGATAAATTGCACGGGTTATATTTAAAAAGATATCATTATATTGTCAATTATATATATTATTTTCATATCTATATTATTTTGGGTAAATGTTCAGATTAACCTACACCTCATGGATCGTTTTCATTTTTACATATATTGTAGAGGATACATTCCTAAGTAATACACGCTTTGAATTTTGTGGCACTCTCTTATGGTTCCAGAGATATGCGATTTTGAAATTTCACAGTTTTAATGCTTTTTCTCAGGTGTTATAAAGTAATATTAGGAAAAGTGAAGTTTGTGTACATTGTATTTGTTGTAGAGCAGACGAAAAAGTATTTGTTTACATTTACGGGATAGATACACGGTCCTGGATTATTTTGTCAATAATGTATTTCACCTATTTCTCGCAGTTCGTTAGCAGCTTTTAACATGCGACTACATGAATTAAAACTGGAAATAGATTTGAGTTATTTCTTCCGGAAGTAAAGCCATCCCCGCCCGTAGGGGGATCAAAATCCACTGTGTCCACATATGTGTGGATATATCATACTTTATATCATATCTGTGGCATATATTTTACAACGCGAAGCGAGGTTCACCTCATAATTGTTGTGTGAATGGGAAAGTGTATGCGTAGATGTAGTGGGTTCCGCTCCCCTTACGAGGGGGCTCCACTTCCGGAAGATAAAAACTAAAATTTACTATTAAGTTTGTCCTATCCTCAACAAGATTTAGAAATTCATATAGTCGCATCGAAAAATATTACAAAACAAAGCGTACTGACAGTGAAGAAAATTCAAAGCGTGTATTACTTATTGTAGACGCAATGGGTTCCGCTCCCCTTACGGGGGGGCTCCACTTCCGGAAGATAAAAACTAATATTTACTATTAAGTTCGTCCTATCCTCAACAAGATTTAGAAATTCATATAGTCGCATCGAAAAATATTACAAAACAAAGCGTACTGACAGTGAAGAAAATTCAAAGCGTGTATTACTTATTGTTAGGAATGTACTCTTCTCTGACTTGTCGCAGCTGGCCGGAATAGCAATAAGCGAGTGGCCGCGATACTACATGCCCGGAACGTTCTGGCGGTTTTAACGAGAACATTGTAAATTTTACAATGCAAAGTGGGAAAATTCGTTCAAACGTTTGCCGACTATATCGAAGACGATAAGCATTAAAAATAATCATTGTACTTAAAATAAGAAATAATACTTAATAACATTGGGGAGATTCTTCTAAAATAAATAGATATTCTCGATGCCAAAAAAAAAAGAAACAAAATATTTACTAATATAGTTTATGAAATTATTTAAAAGCAAATATATATCTATATAATTGTATTTCTCTCTGTTAAAATAATTTAAAAATTAATTTTTAGATATACGTGCTTTAATAAATATATTTCTCTGGAGCCAATTTAATATTGGCGTCGTCATCTGATCGCGATTAAGCTGGGGCAGTCAGATGACTTGAATCAAAATACAGCCTTGATTTTGGAGAGAAAGTTACATATATACGTATTAGCTTTCAACTCACATATTTTCGTAGCAACTTCTTCAAATCAGATTTCATATAAACAGTATTTCTTTCTATGGTTGAATATAGTCTCCACTAATTTCTACTCGTAACGTGATTATCGAATCAGCTGCATTTCACTATATAAAGTTTTATTTTGATGCAATTCGCGCTTAATATGTTCTTACGATATTTCTACTGTTTTTATTTATATAGCGGTTATGTGTATATAAATGCAACGGTTTGTAAAAATTTAAGCTTCTAGTGGCAGTACGAAAAGATATATACGTCTCAAGAAGAAAGCTAATTATCTTATTTTTAATTCACGCTTTAAATTTTAATATATGATACAAATTTGTTATTTCTCATAGCTATCGTATTTTTCTTCACAATTCGGTACTTTTAAATAGAATAGCCGGACATATTAATTAATTTATATAGCGTTTGAATTATATATATGACAGAAACTAAAAGCGCGTCTTCCACTTTATTTAGGCTGCACAATTTTATCTTATACAATATATTTCTTTAAGTTAAGATTGGGGAAGGGGAGAGAATAGAAAAAGGGAATACTATAAATTTTTATAAATAATTACCAAAAATAGTTTTTTTAACTTTGGTTTAGAGAGATATAAAAAATGTTATAATATGATATTTTATATTAAAAGAATTAAATGTGCCTTAAAAGATATTTAAATTTTACAATCTTTTTCTTATACAAATCCTTAAATAAGGTGTGTAAAGCGTTACATTAATGTTACTGTTTACAATTTTTCCTTACGAGTGCACAAAGATTTACCGCACGTAGGAAGAAATCCTTCCCCTCCCCCTCTCCTTTTAAATTAAATTTTTGCGGCTCCCTTTTATGAATATCTGTCACGTTCTGACGAATAACAGATTGCACGAAGCAATTGTGTAGAATTTCGATGTTTTGCGAAATTTCAAGACCTGCTTCTTTCCTCAACGTGGAAAACTTGCGAAAGTTTGCAGAAGCGCGGTTATTTTAGCGAGATATTACGGAAACGGGGGTCGCGCATTATATTCGTCTCGCAGATATACGAGCTGCTTTTCACTTGTAGAGCTGCCTTCTAAAATCACTCCATTTAATGCGAGATTGGAACGTGACGAGGTTGAGGGTGGAGGGCGGGAGCGAGAAGAAGAGGGTGAGTAAAGGGTGACGGGGAGACGAAGCGCAGAAATTCGAGTGCGGATGAAAACCGCCGCTGCTGTCCGGAGCGTATATGCGGTCGTGCTGGAAAAGCATACCGACGTGACGGCGTAGTCTCCGGAATAACCGCGAAAATCGCTCATCGACGGACTATCTCGCGTCATTCCGAATCGATCGTATAGTTTAATTAGCGGAGAACAGACTCTTCTCTCGCTGGGATGCGACGTTTTGTGTTTGAATTTATCTCATACGCAACATTTTAATATTAACACATTCGGTTCGTTTTTTTTGGTTCCTCTTATTTTTCATTGATTGATACTTCAATGGATTTCGCGTGCTCTCTCCATTTGGCATTATGAATATTTAAAACATTCAAGCGATCAATCAGAAGAAAGAAATTTTTTTTTGTTCTGATTAATCAACCAAATGCTTCAAAAGATTTGTAAGCGTCAAATTGAGCGTACTTGCTGTTATATATTTATTTAAAAATAATAGAAGCTTCTTTTTAAATAGGATCAGTTTCCTTTTATTCTTTGATGCAAAAGATTGTAAAAAAATTTGTTGTATCGATTGGATAAAATTAAAAACAACAATATTACACAATTTTACGAAACGTCATAATTTTTATTAAAAAATAAAAAATATTTTTGTTAAATTTTGGTTTCAATGTACTTCTTCCCATCTAGAAAAATGTTTTTCAATTTTTAAAAAGAAATTCAAAAGTTGATATCAAAATAACTTTATTCATATATAACTGAATTACCTAAATAATTTTATTTAAACCATCACTTAATCTTTCAAAAGACTTTTCAAGAAACTTTTGCATCATGATTATATTTAGAGTTCTTACAGAAAGATTATAAGATTTAAAGATTTTTACATAATGAAAATAATGTTGTATCATGCCTATTATTATACAATAAATCATGTGAAATCACGACTATAGTGACATAATGATAATATATAAATCATTAAATATATACATATAT
Source organism: Formica exsecta (assembly GCF_003651465.1). Classification (NCBI taxonomy): domain Eukaryota; kingdom Metazoa; phylum Arthropoda; class Insecta; order Hymenoptera; family Formicidae; genus Formica; species Formica exsecta. The sequence goes on from NW_021849218.1 coordinate 1,501,422, forward strand.
GTGTATATACATAAAATTATTTTTTTATTACTTAAAAAAAAATGCATAAAAACATAATTGTTAATAGATGTTAATAGATTGTTAATAGATTCGGCCGATAACTGTTTACATAGTTAGTGAATTGCCTTTATAATACTTTTTGCACAGAATTATATATGCATTAAACGTCATGCATTCATCATCATCAATGTCCTTGCATATCGCCGATTACATGATAGTGGAAGCATTGCACGGTATCACTTGTTGCATGTATTCACTATGTGGCACTGGTAAAAAGATCTAATCTAATAAAAAGCACTTTGCATGTTGTTCAATTTTATCGAAATTTTTTGCGAACATAAACAATCTTACAAAAATTTCATGAGTGTTGTTTAAAAGCAATATTTTTTAATACCTACTCTTAATATCTACTTTATATATACATATAAGAATAAAAGATATAAGTTTATTGAAAACATGATATACTCGTATATACACAATATTGTTATCTTGATTATCTATTGGGTGAACCTCTACATTAGTATACCTTGATTCTATGATTTTAATCTTGACATATGTTATAAAGATCATAATTCTAAGTAACCTCCGAAAGATTTTAGCCGTCGCTTATCGTTTAAGAAGTTATTAATAAATAAAAGTTCACATGCATATTAATATTTTAATATAGACTGACATAAAGAATTTAATTTAAATTAAACCATTAAAAAAACACATAAGAATAAGACTAGTCATTTCTCTAGTATTTTTATGCTTGATACGATTCTGATTTTTAAATTGCTCCATCACATTTAGCACATTTAACAATAAATATTTTATTAACCATATAATCGAGAGACAAGAAATTTCTTTTGGAGTTTGAAAGTTTTAACAACATACTAAATTTTATAACTGCAATAAAACTTCTCCAACACAAAAAACATTGAAATAGTCATTCCTTGTAACTTTAACAAATTTCTTAAAATTGTGACATGATGGAGCAATTTGGAAATCAACGTCGTATGCGGCATAAAAAAAAATACAGAAACTGATTAGTTTTATTCTTGTGTTTAAAAAAAGTTATTTTTTTTAACTGTACTTATACGGTTCCACATGGGTTTGCAACTTTTCACGCGAAGCGTGGTCTGCTTCATATTACCTTGTGAAAACCATTCTTTTTTTGCCATATACTTTTGACCTGAAAGCATCGGGCAATGTAAAGTTACCTTATTTCGCACGAAAAGTTGCAAGCCCAAGTGAAACCGTACAATTGTAGACTTCGACTTTTTCACACCGAAAGTACCGGACAATGGATTTCACTTCGCGCAGAAAGTTGCAAATCCATGTAAAAAATCTTTTCTTTTTCATATTTTGGATTAATAAAGAAGTACTGTAAATTTTTATAAAACTATAGAATTTTTCAAGCTATAATATATTTTTGAACAAAAGACGTGTGTCTTTTTTTCACAAACATAATGCGTGAGTAATGATATCCATATAAACGTTAAATAACGAATATTTAATTGTCAATCTACATTCAAATCTTGATTTTCGTAAACTATTATTTGTTAATAATATTTTTATAAACAACAAGCACCAGTTAAAACTTTTTGTAGGTTATTCAGGGTCTTGACAAACCGTTTCAAAGGTTGAGGTCATTAAACGGGAGAGAAATATGCACTAATGTGAAGATTTGTCAAAGAAAAGAAGGCAAATTAAAGAGAATGTGTGTAATACTTATTGAATTAAATAAAAAAAATACTTAAACAATATACATCAAAAAATTGACTTTGTCGGAATTAGAAGCAATTTCTAATTTTAATAACACAAATGATTTTTGCAGATTGTTTTTTCTATTTATCGCATGCAATGTTTTTTCACAAAAGATTATTATATTATATTTTTAGCTTGCCATCTGCAAAAGATAATTTAAGTGTTTTTTTCTATCTATTTTCCTTATATTTTTATATCTTTGTCTTATACAATTGCTTTTAAAAATTCTTTTGTTCACGTGTTGATAGGCATTTTTTGTTTATTTTTTAAACTTTTTTTGAAAATATCATTTATAAATATATATATACAAAATTTAAGTTTAAAAGTTGACTTTTTTCTGCCAATTTCGTGGTATAAGTAAAACATGCATGCTTATATACCTCTATTTATTATAATTTTATATTAGATATTAATTATACTTGCAATATTTTTCCACCATTAAAATTTCCTCCATTTTTACGAATAGAAATTGTGTATTTTCTATTGTGTTACATTCAATAACAAATTTTAGCAAGCGATTGTTTTTACACAAAAGAGAAAACTAATTGATTGTTAATTTATTTTCATAAAATCAAAAACAGGTTTTTTTACACATTTTTCGTTTCGTGATCGGCGTTTTTCAACAAGTGGGCATGCAAACACTAGAAATTGCTTTCAGAAACAGGAAGAGTGGGTAAAAAATAACAAGCTACTATTCATGGATCGTTTTGTTATACAACGAAATAAAAGAACACGAGAATATTAACAGATCGCACTTTTATTTTAACACGCCATTATTTACGATTGATGCGCAATTCTCACTTATAACTAAACATATACAAAATAATCTTTAGATTAAATATAACTTAAATCCTCTAATTTTTTTAAATGCACAAAATCTCGAATGTATGCTAAAATAGAAGATAAGCAAACGATATAAAATATTACTGCCGCTGCTAATACAGGAACTAAATATTTTAATTATTTTTTCTTGTATTTTTATTCGTTATCCTATTTTTGTTGTTTTTGTCGATAGTCCATACAAGAACTTTATTATCTATCATTATTTTAAATTAATTTTTTCTTGATATATTAAAATTCTATGTATACTATACATTTACTCGATCGCTATTAACGGTAAACTAACAACGCCCAAATTTTATTAATGCTTTGTATTAATAATGAAATTTCTAATAGAGAATGTATAAAAGTGATAATAATTAATTGCATAAACTTACGATATTACACACACGTATCGCTTGAAATCAAATATTTTTAATTTTATTTTTTACAAAATGATTAAGCCAATGTTTAATTAGCGCAACTTTATTTTCGTATAAGGCTAAATTATAGTATATAATAATCCATGGTCGATAAAATATATTCAAGAATTATTAAATGAGAAGCAGAGGATGTATTAAGAAAACGGGTAGAAGGAGGTTTGGCATATTCGACTATAATACGGTTCACTTACAATTATCATATTTGATTTCGATTGATACACAATACGCAGAGAAAGATTTGAAAGTAATCGCTTATAAAAAATTCCGGAAAAAATAAAATAAAGGTAATGGATTATACGTAACAACACAATTGATTTTTACACTATTTTTTCCGTTTACGCTATTTTACGAACTTTAACGCGTGATCTTTTAAATAATTGAACAAATTAAAAATATAACTTTCATTATATTCAAATATCAAATTGTGCATCACATAAAGCGTAAAATGCACGACCTGATGTATGCGAGATGCACTCAATGTATCCGACTCTTTATCGTTCTTTCTTTCCTCTCTAGCTATCTCTTTCTCTCACGAGAATGTCGATATGCAGGTATGTGTGTCATTTGAATTATTCTGGACAGAGAAGCGACTCACATTTCAGTTAAATCTCACACAAAAATACAGAACAATTAAAGTTTCTATATATCGCATACAACTACGCGACCTCCTTTCGGGGTTCTCGGCTTGAGTAGGAACAATCTATTTGCAGCAGAGGTGCAAAACACGAAATATTAAAACCAGCAACGTTCTAATTTAAGTAAAAATCAATTGTGCAACATAAACTTTTTCTGATAATCTTTTCGTTTGTAAACTATTCATGCAATTGAACGCATGTAATCAGGCATATAAAGCAATTTATTCACAGATTTTAATAACTGCGAGCTTAGAAAGAAATTATTATTATTTTAGTTAAAACTCATAATTAGCTAAAATAAAAGAATTTTTGAGAGAATTTTATTATATAATATATTAGAAAATGGGATTAATTCTTATAATTATATATACACTCTGTTTTACATAAATAAATCAAATTTGGCAGAAAAATAAAAAAGGAAACGATAATAAATTCATACGTTTGTTGTACACCTCTGTTCTACAGGATGACACAAATTAATGAATTATTTTGTCGCTTAAATGGAACATGCAAAGTAGGCTCACTTTTCTTGATAAAAACAAACAAACTCTTAAACTTGCATACATTTTTAAAAATGCCTCTTTATTGTAAATAATATATTTTCAAAAATTTTCCAGCCAATACTACCAATAATATTTCGAATAAAAATGCACCAAAGTATTATATCTATATCTGCTACATTTTTATTTGAAAGTATCTCGCATCGTAATATTATCGATGTAAATTCGCTGATGACTTGTGTAATTAACATAAAATACATATACGTATAGATTAGCTTTTGTATTGTATTATCGAAAGCATAAGCCAGTTTTTCAAAAATTATAAATCGGAAAAATTTAAGAATGTCACATTAAATTCTTTCATTTTTGCTTGTGTTGTTACTAGCAACAAAATAATATAATACGACACATGTATAAAAATAATATACATGTGTCTCCCATATATAGATATAATTTCCAAAAAACACAACTTCATCACATATCGCGGAATTTTTTTCGAAATTGCGTGAGAAATCTTAAAAATTCTAACTTCTCTCGTTCCGTAAACGACAAAGCATAACATTTTTGCTCGTGTCAACCTGCGTAGCCGATTATTGTGAATGCATCGTCGAGGCACTAATCCTAATTTATTTTCACTGGACGCTTCGATGAATAAAAGACTATCTAATGATATGTATGAGGGCATGCTAATCGTTAACAAGAAGAGCGCATAGAACGCTAAACAGCCTATAGGCCCTATTAATATTATCTTGCCCTTTATCCTCTTCACTTTTACTTTTTTTTTCTCTTTAAAACACAAATATATTTATCTCTTTAAAACACAAATATATATTTATTTTCTCCTTTTTTTGTCTTTTTTCCTTCGTATCTTGCATATGCGAGTATATATGACACACATTTTTTATATTTTATATAGAATATATTCCACGTTTATCGCGGAGATTCCTTGACCCGAAAATACCTCGTGTATTTTCTCATTCCTGTTTCTCTTTAATAATTTAACGAGAGTCCACAATTTGATAAATGTTCAAACTCTTGACAAATAAAATATTTTTACAAATTTAATTTGTACATTAAAAATTTTGTTAAAGTAGAATCAATTTTGAACAAAACGTAGAATAAAGTTGTATATTGTTGATTTGCGCTTTTGGAGTTGGTGTAATTTATACAAGAGAATTTTTTTATTCTCTTGACTATAATCGAGCAACAATCGATCATACATTAGTCACAGAATCCACGGCCAAAAGGAAATGAGATATCGATGAAAAGATACTTTATATAATTTAGGATATTGTATAATCCTTTGCATTTGTATCTTATTTCTTTCGTCTATAATGCTCCGTCTTGTATTATATTGTCGCCCCAATTACACGAGAGCTCATTATCACGGCAATTTTTCGTCTCGTCGACGAAAAATGCTGACAAGCATTGGCGACTCGTTATTCAAAAAGTCTAAAAAAATGCATCGCCCGCGAGACAATTTCCTGCGTGCAATTTCTATTAGATACGTCGGTGCAATTAAACTCGCTCAGTGTCTCTTATGTTAGTCACATCGCTCGTTGCGAGCGAGAACGCGACGGCAGATTGCTCGTCAGAATGACGAAGTTGTGCAAGTGCACCTGGTTACTCCCGACAGTGCCATCGGAGGGGAAACGAGGTCACGCCTTTGTGATCCATCACCGGATTTCAAGGGAACGATTTAATGGTGGCGCGCGTCCGCCACGCGCAAATTGCTCGTAACTCGCCCTTTGATGGGCATTAAGGTACTCGGCGCGAGAGCAAATTTTGAAAAATCGTCGAACGTTATGGTCGATTATCGATCCCATGCGATTCCACGAGACCCGTGATAGCGACTATTGCCAGAAGCGACTTTCGTCGTCGTTTTACATACCGTTCTCGACTATGTAAAGCGGAGGGATCTCAGAGATTTTCCGTCCTTCTGTGTTCAGGTCGCGCTATGAATCGAGAATGATTCATATCCGTATAATAGCAAATCGTTTTTGTAAAAAAGTTAAAAATTGCAGAGCTAAGAAAATTATAAATAGTATTGCAAGCAACTGTTCCTCCTCTGTGATATTAAAAATTAAAAATTATTATGTGCATTATATACGCGAATAAAAAAGTTGAAACGATAATAATGATATATAGCCAGTGTATGCACTGTATATAGTCAAATATATATTAATTTGCAAAAGTTTTTGCATGATTGATAGAATCATTTCGTTACTTCAATCTATTATTAAATTTTTAATAACAATAAATCTTTTTATCCATTACTTAAAGTTACTGTGGGAGACTACAATTTTTTATTATTCAACTTATTTATTCATTATTGAATATGAGAAACACATTTGCAATATGCATTTCTTAGAAAAAAATAGATGTAAAAATAAAAATATATATTTGTTGATGCGCAAAAATAAGAATGCCAGAATTGAAACAAAACTAAGTAATAAAAATATATTTTTGCAAAATACTCGAGAAAAAGATAATAAAAAATCTCAAGTTAAATAGAATTTTTGAAAATCTTGAAACTTTATTAGTAAATATAAAAAGAGATATTTACGTATATATATATTTATATGTGTATATATATAACTGGAAAATGATAATACTCGAATAATAAATTTTTCGTAATAACATCTTATTTTGCTGACTTGAATATTACGGTGTTTTTAGATTTCGCATAGCGTTTAATATTTCGGAGAAATATCTTACGACATTTCAGAATAATTCAACCTCGGAAATGCATTGTCTTATTTCTTGGATCTTTTTTCGGACTTTCCCGTTGTGTGTGTGTTTGGGTATCTGCCGTTTATAGGTACTATCTTCTTCCATCGTAAATCCAATTGTAAAAAATCCGGTTATAAAGAATGGATGCTCAACGTATAAAAAACATTATCTGATTTTACTGCACGAATAAAAGTAATATGTGTCTGCATTTTATTATGAATAGATTACCGAACAAAGAGAGAATATCTGATATAAAATTATCTTTTTAAAGTAGAGCTATTAAAGGGTAGCGAAATATAGAATTTCAAAAAAAGTTCCATGCAAATCCTGATAAAATTTATGTGAATAGTTTAAATCGTTAAAGACTACTTCTTTCATATTTAATTGTAAGACATGAAATATTAATCTGCAAGTAAGCAGTTTATAAAAAGAAAAGTCTTACAAAACCACGTGTTTGTGTTTGATATAAGAGTGATTTTTATATATATAGAAGAAAAGACAAATGATACAAAAAAATGCGCGTATGAAACCCGACTTGCTTCAACTTTTCTCGCGTTGAGAAAAAGAATTTGTTTACGAAAGAAGACGACAGAAAAATTTTTCAACAAATTCATATTGCGAAAAATTTTTTCCTAAATTATTGGCGTCATTTAGGAGAACACTTCTGATACTAAATAAGTAAAGAATAGTTTTTACACTTTTTATAAAATATTCTTTAGAAGAGTAATACACACACAAAACATATACATGCTACTACACACTGTTCCTGCGTCATGTTTCCTTTTGTCATCTACAGCATCTTTTAAGTTAGTGGAATGGAAACTCGGAATTTTTTAACAAAATTGACTTTATGTGAAATTGACCTTTTCTCGATGAAACTTAGAGAATGAAAATTGTTATATGCTATAAATTTTTAATATTAACATTTTTAGTAATTAATAGCCAAGTGAAATTTTTGTTTATGCGAAATATATTTCAAATTAATTTAAAGAGAGTCGAGATTTTGATATTTATGCTAATATTTTTGTAAACTCATTTTACCGGAATAATTCAATATTAAATTTTATATTTCATGTGGTTATAAAAATTCTATCATTTTTCATTTTTAATCTAAATGGACAATGTATGTTTAAAAGAAGTGCGTGACACATCGTATAAACTTATCGCAAGTATATAGCATATATTTATATTCTCATTTCACTGTCGAGAGATACCATGTATTTCCGTCATGTTTCTGACATGCAATGCTGCAGTCGATATGCCAAAGTACTATCTCTTTTAAGCCGATTGACGTTAGAGCCGATGATTGATCTGTAGAGAAAATAGTTTTGTTCTGCTTGTTTAATTAAAATACAGAATTAACCCCTTCCTTTTTTCCTTCTCCTTCTTCTATCATTGTTTTTTTTAAATCTTTTATTCAGCGATCCGTAGATCGATGCTAATTAACGGCCGTATTTGTCGATTGGGTAACAAATAATATATTCTATGATTGTAACATTGATATATGAAACACGCACCTTCACACATTTATGCGCACACATACATATATATATATATTTATTTATCTTTTTCTATGTAGATGATATGTAAATGGAAGATTTCGTATATTTCCGACGAGTTTTATTTTTCGAAACAGGGCAAGGTTTTTAGTATATCAACGAGATGGCCGTTTTAGTAACTACATCGTTGACGCGAACTATCGTCAATCGGACAATCACGTATTATATATAAGAACGCAAATCATCATGTAGTAATGTATTGACTCTGAAATATTTCGAATATTTGCGTTTTATGAGAGATGCTCGCGCGTGAGTTACGGTAAATACAGTATCAAGCTAATTATATTCAGTGAGAGAAATCAGACAAATATTTTTAAATCAAAAAATTGAAAGACTGTAAAAAAGTTTTGATACTGTACATATAATGTGAAATTAGATAGACAGAGCGAAAATCAAGCACAGATCCATCGATTGTAGTATGCAATGACAGATTGGTGGAAATAAATGTAAGTATTTAAATGGCATATTAAGTTAAATATTGATACTAATTTTCATTTTCCAATATGCCGTAAAGAGTTCGATAGAATCCACCCGATCTCTGGCATTAATCTGGCTTACTTTTTGTTAATAGATCTCGTCATTATGTCAACGCGATACGATGAATCCTGCATTAATTCTTCCTGTTAATGAAGCTAATAGAAAAAATACTTTGCAAAATTTATTTCTGATAAGCTTGAGCGTTTGGATTAGCCAGATCTTTGAGATCTAAAATGTTTAATTTTTTGACTCGTTTGATTTTTCGCGGCAAAAAAGCTTTTTCTTTTCGTTTCTTTTTTGTGAAAGCAAAATGCATTGAAAGCTTCGAAAGAACAAACAAATATGACTCTATTGAATACGAAAATAAAAGGCGCTGATTAAGCATGCTAATTTCACTAAAACGAAGATTATCCGTAAATTGTGTAAGACACGATATACGTATTTTAGTGTGCTGAGGAAAATAAAATAAAAAATCATAAAAGAATATATATGCACGAATAAATGATCGGTTAATGAACATTATTGTTAGAAACTATTATTTTCCTTTCCGTGAGATGTAAGTTAATCAAGATTTCCCCCTAGTTTTAATTTATAATGTATGTAAAAAACTTTCCTTTTTTTCTTTCTTTCTCTGAAAACTAGTATCGTTGACATTTTTGAAAAAGTAATAATATTATATATACAATATGTAATGGCTACAGAAATAATTGTATATTACCCGATCATTTATTGGCGCACATCTTTATATTGTACATAATAAATCTGTAAATACATAAGATCCGCATAAATGATTTTTTGTGACAAGTATTTGAATAAGTTTAATAATATATAAAAATAAGGAGATATACAGGGACATTAAGGTTTGGAGCAAAACACTTTCGAAAGATTCGCAAATACCTGACCCCAGTAATGTTCTCTCTTTCGAGGCATCTGTACAAAAGATATCAATTTCAGATCAAAGTGGAGAGAGAGAGAGAAATTCAATTCGTTCGTGAACACAGAAATACTCGGGGTGCGACGTGTATCACATACACGTGGTGTTCGAGTCTGATTGCAGAGTCGCGTGAGCTGACAAGGCTGACTGAAATTTCCAGTATCGTCAATGCCATTGCGCAAAAGCTCTCGAAATGAAATTTCCCTTCTAAAATTCCTAATACCTCCCGGTTAAATTTCTCTTGTCCGCTCCGTATAATTTTGACAATGTATGTACACCGAATTAAGTTACGCGAGCTCAATTGCCAAAATATCTCAGAGTTCATTTTACTCGTGTGATCTCGTTAAAAATCAGTATAATTTTGTCGCGATGTTCGAAATCGACTGTCCGCAAACTTGTGAGAGAATCCATAAGCCTGCATAAAGCCGGATCAATACCAAATGGATTCTCTAATGTATGAGCTTACGATGTATGACGATATCCTTGTGTGTGTAATTTTTTTTTTCTGTTTCTTAATTCTTTGCTTCTACAACAATCATACTTTACTATATTGATTCATATAGAACACCCTGTACATACGGCATATGTATGCATATACGCGTTTAAATCACGAGTAAATCTATTACTAGCTTTCAGAGACTTTTCTTATAATCTAATCTTCAATGAATCGCGCGAATATACACTTCTATCTCACTCTAGTTAGAAAATATAATCTACTTTTTTGAAAATTTATAATTTTTTATCTAAAGAATATTGTGTGCGCGCGCGCGCGTGTGTGTATCTGTGTGTATATATACGTGTGAGATATTCGAATAAACGAATAAATGGCTATTTTAGCGCAGATCATTTTGCACCTACGGTGACTAATTGGGAATCAAAAGATATTAATGTGTGCCGTCCGATTGAAAGTCATATTTGAAAGTCGACAAACGCTAAAATAGAGACAGATCCGAGAGCTCGAGTTAATCTAAAATAGAATTCCATCCGGAATCCTTTTCTCGATTATGCCGCGAAAACAAGAGACTGTTTATCACACATTTCTTCTTTTCACATTGATCCTTAAATAAAGCTGAAATCGCTGCCGTGATCTAGGATCCCGCAACAAGTTTTGCGGTTCGCAAGTTGTATGATGTCTTAATACTTAAGCCTACAGATCTTGTCTCGTACACGACGTCTGGATACAATATAGTATATAATTATATTTGCATTTATATGTGTGTGTATACATATACACATATATGTATATATGTACATCTCTCTCGCTTATCAATAATGTTTATGTGTATATATATATATGTATATTTATGGTTTTTTTTTTGCTTTCGCTTTGCGTGTATCGCTCTCACTATCGTTTGCTCTCGTTTTCGTTCATTTTCGCTATCGCTCTTGCTATCGTGTGACTCTAACAATGTCTGACCAGTTAAAAAATTTTGGTTTTTTTATTATTATAGCTCGTCATTTCTCAACATAACGATTCGACGTCGGCATTTCCGTCGACGCGAGTTTTCTCCTCCTCTGGTGTTTATGTATTCTCGCGGTTAAAATACTTGAGTGTAAAATCTCGCAAATATAATAAATGCTATATGGGTAATATTTTACAAGCTGACCTGTCTCCTTTGATTCCGATCTCTCGCGAAAATAATCTCGTTCATTCTCGTAGATCTCGCAAATGTTTATATTTAGATGTGAGATAGATGATTTTTAATTAGGAGCTCGCGAAAAATGGTCAATAATTATTATTCCGCCGAGATTTACGATTTTATCCAGATTCTTATCGTCGCCAACCGACTGAGAGAGCCAAGCCATCAGGAGCGGTTACGGTCTCAATAAAATGTTAAACGCAGAGATGAAACGAGAACCTTAATGCACTCACCCCCCTCCCCCCTATAACTTTTAAACTCATGGTGCATTTGCATCGAGAATCACTTACCTCCTCCGTGATCTTATCTCAGGTGGAAGTTCGTCCGCAATAAAATGAATAAACCGGACGATTGATTTCGAATTCTCTCTCTCAGCGCTCTCTCCCGTGCCCTTCTTCTCGTTTTCGACGTCCTCGATATAAGTCAATCTATTAACGTCGACAAAATCCTCGACAACGCATTTAGAATTTTTCTCGAATAAATGCGCGTAATTAGGTTTCCGGGATTTCCGCAAAATCGGACATGAAACTCGCAATGGAAATTCCGTATCTACATTCACAAGAATAACAGAAATTTTCAAATATTCTTTAAAGCACGAATGATAAACTGACAATTGTCCAATTTCGCATAATAAATAGGGTGTATCTTCAAGGGAGTAGTTTTTTAAAAATTCACCGGGCACATCCCTCGTTTTCCTTCTTTGAAAACCAGCCCGGATATACGTACGTCTCTAACCGTCTCTTCTGAAAGATACTCTTAAAAGCTTCGCGGAAACACGATGTAGTCTGCTTCATTTCAGCATCCAAGAATCTTTTGATTCCGTTGAGAGACTCGAAAGAGAGCGCTTCGCTGAGACAGCATCGAGAGAAGCGACGAACTCCGCGGAAAATGAGAGAATAACGATCTCATTGTAATCCGCTTCTATAAAAATATTGCTGTGAGTATTTGTTTTATTCCACGATATGTCAGGAACGAATGTCTCATTCAATTGCAAATGTCTCATTCATTTGATTGGATAATGGATAAATTACAGATGGTTATAATTGCCGTTGGAAAATTAAAAGATTCGTACAACAACTATGAACTTGGTTTTAGAACTCGTTATGTTGTTGCAGACGGATAATTCTTTTTTCGAGAAATCAATTTATATAAGAAAATTAGGGTGATTTCATTTAAAAAAACTAACAATAAGTTAATCTTTACCTTAAAAAAATGTTCTTAATTAAAATTCAAGATTATCAATATCTTTTTCTCTCTCAAAATCTTATAAATTTTGTCTGAAACATTTTTTAAATACGACGTCAAGTTTCAAAGAAAACGCTTTGTGTATAATACCCTATACATATGAAAACCCTTATAAAGCGTTAAAACAATAAGATGATAATTTCACACTTTTAATGTAGAACATATTTTATCTTATAACGGGATCCCAAGTTATTTTAATTACTTGGAAATTGAAAATTTTGTAACAATGGATTTCTCACTGCTACCCGCGCTCTATCTCTCTCTCACTCGGTTTTCTCTCATGCAGTTACTATGGGAATTTATTAATCTTCCACTCTCGGCTCATTTTACGGCAACTTATAGCGTGATAAATTATGAAGAGCAAAAGTTAAATTTCTTGCAAAATCGCGTTGAGCACTTAGATGAAAATATAACTTTTAGATGCGAATTATCTCTCGGTTTTACCAATTTTCTTTTTCCCGTCGTTTTGACTTTGTCAACTATGAAATAAATGATTTATTGCACAGAGGCAATTTAGCGCCGACAGTTTGTACGATAGTTCTAAAATTAACAGATTGTTATTATTTATTACGTCTCTTCAAATCTATCTCTTATTATAATATTCTCAAAATTGATTCGGTGTATATTCATGTTTTACTGTTTCCGTTGTCTGTCCTATAATATAACTGCGAATAAGTGAAATCATCCATTTTACAAACTTTATAGTAATATTCTAAGAGGGTTGTTCTAATTGTGTAAAGGCTAGAATACGCTTTTATAACCGGTAGATATTTTTTGTTTTTTCGTGACATAATCAATTATTTCTAAACTTTCTTAAATATTCTATACTTTTTTTTTTTTACAATAAATTTATCTATATTGTAAATCTTTAATTACAATTAACGATCATGAATCATATTCTCAATAAGCTCAAACTCGCGCATTCATCGAAATATTTAATTATACGTCAAGTCTCTTTTTTTGAACAATTATATTCGTCAATGTGTCAGAGCAAATATATGTATATATAGATACAATCGATGTAACCATCTAATTACAAAATATATTTCTCGATTCCGATTGGGGATAAGTTTAATTTTGCGGACATGAAAATTTTACATATCGTTGTATGCTTGAATTTCGCTTTCTTATCAAAAGCGTAGTGAGTGTTCAAAGATTTTTTTTTAAGAATGTCTCTCTCACGATCGACGCGGTAAAAATCGACGTTACTTGGTCGCTCTCCAAGCGAATTTAATGAGTTCAGAGTTAATAATTCAAATCCATCTACGTCGACTAATTACTTATACGTTTGCTATTTACCGTCTTCGCCATTTCTTCTCCTTCGCTTTCGTGCCCTGAAATTGATCTTGCGTTTACAATTTAGTCGTGCTAGACGATTGACTATGTCGCAAACTAAGAGATCAAATACATTACAAGATGTTTTACTGATAGCAGTTGATTTCTTGCGACCCGAGCTCAGACCAAGCAAACGACTAGGAACGATCACGAATAAACATCGAATAAAATGATTCACGATCTCCTTCGTTTAATCTTCGTTGCGGGAATGACCTATTTTTTGAGTCCGTATCAAGAATTCCCTAATTCGATTACGGTTTTTTTTTGGCAATCGCCATTTTTATAATCAATTAGGCATTGACCTCCAATCGATCATATTCCGATAAGCATTGCCCGTGTTTGATTTATGGTGATCGATTTAAAAGTTTCCATGTCACGAGAAATTACGATATAAATTCGTGCAAGTTTTTGTCGCAGTAACTGTATCTCGCACTAACAATCAAATCTACGATAAGATCGATCAAGTCCTGAGATCGATGAGAATCAGTAAGAACGGATTTTGCAAGAGACAGCGAATCAGAGAGAAAGAATTATTGGAATCCAGAGCAATGCGCGCGGCTGCACGAGATAAAGGTGGAGTACAACCCAGATGTGCGAATCGGATCCTGCTGACGTCGATCATTCGACGGCTTTTTGTTACGAATTTTCTATCGACAATCGCGCGATTTTCGTCTAGATCGATCGACTATCTCGAAGCGAAGCCCCCGTTAGGGGCATCTTGATTATCATTCGCAAACGTCGCGCTGTGCTACCGGTGCCGGTGACGTAACGACACAGTGAAAACGGACTACTGCTGTACGATAGGACGATAACTGTACGTCCTACGGCGGGCTTATATCAATCTACGAATGTTTAACGATCGCTAATGCGACCTTGAAGCGTAAACAACGCTCGTTATAGGACCTGTTTGTCGGACGGTGGCGCCAGAGTGGAGCGTTTCTGTCCAGCCGGGTACCTGCCAGCCGTGTAAAGGGTTTGTTGACATAGATGATTAATCACTTATATGAATCTATGTACCGCCAGCACCGGAAGTAAGAGGATGGACACGATCGGTGTCGATCCACGCAGCTCGCCGGCACTCGCTAAAACGCTCGAAGCTATTGTGCCTTTGCACGCCTCGGGTGTAGGATCTGGAAAAAAAAGAAAAACACGAAATGAATGAAAAGTAAGAACGGAATACGTTCATAAATTTGCAAGCACAGGATGGATCCTACAATAAGATTCCCTATGTTATTACGTCTTTTATTTAGCATTTATGCACAAATTAGACTGATTGTGTTAAAATAGAAGCTAATAACTCTTCTTCAATATAAACAATAATAAAAGTAAATAAAATTAAAAATATATATTATAATATATATAATTCTAAATAAATCAATGTATGCATATGTGTGATTTAAGATATTAAAAAATAACATGTAACATGTTATTCAAATACACGTTTTGTTACAAAGTCATAATGATGCTTAACATGCACTGAATTTTCCGTAATATGTGATTAAGTTATTTGCAATATATTTTCTCTGCAAGCACAAACATTATTATACTAGCGGAAGTTTTCAATTACGCGTGATTTTCCATTATCACGCGTTACTGTATTGAACGGAAAACTATTGGAAATGAATACGTGTGCAATCGCTTGCTTTGTTTCGCAAACAATCGTTGCTGTTTAATCCGATATATTCCGGATACATAAACAGAAACGTCAAAATTATTTGCACCAACAACTGGACAGATTTAACAACTGCGATTGGATTCTTCCCAATGCGCAAAATTCTCTTTCCGGTTATTGTTGGATCGAATTATAACTGAATTATTTATCATACTAGAGTTAAGAAAGTAGCAGAAATCAACAAAATTTATAATTATCTGTAATCATAATTACATTCTTTCATAAAGACGTCTCTGTGCGATTTCACGTACTGTTGCGCAGAGATTCAAAATGTACATGTATTGACGGAATTTGAATTTGCATTTGCCTTTAGTACCATGTTTCATCATATGTACATATTGCTAACGTAAAATATTTACGTGTTTAATATAGCGCTGGAATATTTGAGTGTGGCAATTCTGCGAATTTGCTTTGATTTTGTTTTCGCTAAAATATTGATATAGCCTTCCTATCCGAATTTATAACATAATATATATAATACGATATAACATTATTGCTATTATCTATCATTATATCTTTATTGCTTAACAAATGTTATCATATTTAGTGTTACTATCATATTTTATATATAATTAATACCATATTCATCATGTAAGATAATGATTTTAAAAGTAATATCGAAAATGTATATATTTAAAATGTATATATATTTAAAAGTAATATTGAAAATATGTATATATTTAGTATGCGGTCCTCGATCTATAGAGTGTTTTATATAGATAAAGGAAATAGACCGGTATTACCATATTCTTTATTAAAAAATAAGTTTTTTCTTTGGCAAAATTTTCGGAAATGCATTTTGGATCTTTATATATATTCCTCTTATAATGTATTTAGAAGCAATTATTTCTGAGTTACTGCATTGTTGAGATACTGCAATTAAGATAATTTATTACTGCTCAAGACACATAAGTATATTACATCAGATTAGAAACACATAGTATTCACGTGACAAAGACCTGTTTGTGAAAACTTTATTGTGTAGGACACTGATTAATTTTTTTTTGTAGATTTCTCTCTCTCTCTCTCTCTCTTTTTCTGATAAAAAAAAAAATAAAATTTAAAACTCTTTTTATTTTATGATAAATCACATAAAAGTTTGAAGATGATTGTGCAACGTTATCAATTATAGTTAAATAACATTCCGAAA
Source organism: Formica exsecta (assembly GCF_003651465.1). Taxonomy (NCBI): domain Eukaryota; kingdom Metazoa; phylum Arthropoda; class Insecta; order Hymenoptera; family Formicidae; genus Formica; species Formica exsecta. The sequence continues at coordinate 1,518,313 of NW_021849218.1, forward strand.
AATGTATAAGGAGCAAAAAGAATTGAGAGATTGTGTGATTAGTGTGCCTCGTCGACGAATACTATATTCCGTATTATCATAATATAGTATATGTCATCAAGTCTATTGCAATTCGTTGCCACGTATAGAAATACTCGAGTAGTCATTTTGCGAGCATGATTACTCGTTAGAAATTAGCGCTAAATAAATCGGGAACTTATTAATATTGAATTACACGCGGGAAGAATCCATTCTTTCGATTATACACGTACCAGGAATCCCCCTTAGCCGCGGCAGAAATTCGTTCCAAAATGCGCAGGCCGTCGTGCGTGGACCTCTGCCGAAACCTTTCTTCTCCGCGTCCAAAATAAAGTATTGCGGTCGGTCCCTGGTGTAAGGCGGCCAATCGGCCTCATCCAGTGTCGGTATCCTGAAAAATAATTCAAGAGGTAAGGATGGTTGAACGTCACTCACAAATCGTCGAATGCCTCAAGAACGAGCAATAGCTATAGGGAAAAGGGTTGGAGATGGGTAAGACAGCGCAAAACGAACGATGGAAAATCAGGAGAAACGAGAGTGGAAAGCGCGGCGAGTCGGATGGAGAATCAACCGTTCGACTTCAAACGGAATGGAATCTGTCTCCGATAAAGGAAGAGCGCGACGGTTTGCTCGGAATCTTCGCGTAAATACATACATTCATCACGAAGTAAATAGAAAAAGCACGAACGTTTGCTATCTAGCAATATTTGCAAAAGATTACATTATGATTTTATATATATACATATATATATATATATATATATATATTTATGACAGTTATAAATAATTTTTTTACGCTGTATATATATATATAGTAAAAATAGACTTCACGTGCGAATGCAATACATCGCTCGAACATCGAAAGAAATATAAGGTATCCTACCCATACGCAAAATGCAATACGTCATAAGAACTTTAAATCTCGATAAATTCATCTTATGACAGAACAGGAAACAGCTCTTCTTTTATTCAAAGTTAATAAATGAAAGCATACCTTATGCATAAAAACTTAAGCAATCTCAATTCAATGTTAAATATTTCATGATAAATTTAACTAAATGTGTAACATGAAATTGTGTATTAAATAGAATAAAACAGATAGATAATTTTCATATTTAATTTTATATATAATCGAAAAAATGGGAAATATAATTAAAACTCGATGAATTGATGGCCTCTTTAATTGAGAGCTTAATTGAGAAACATTGTTAATCATTTTAAATACTTCTTTTCATAACATTTGGTTAATAGTTTTTATCTCTCTCTCTAATAATTTTTATTTAACAAATTTCTTAAATAATAAAAAGAATTTTGTGTAAAACAGTAGTGCTTTTCCAAATTATTAAATTAGAATTAGTGGTTTTAATAATTTTCAATCGATTTTCTTTCGGTAATTGCCGAAAGGAAAGAATAAATAGAAGTCTTAGTTTGAATGTCAACGAACTTTTAGTGTGAAACTTATCCTTTCTCGCAGTTATATAATTTAAATTTAAATTAACTCTGTTTCATACATCAGCGAACTCTCATTCGCCTATCTGGTGTGTTGGTGCATTTATGATATATTACTTACATTTATATATTGTACATTGAATACATATCAACGGAACATATGCAAATTCCCAAGTATTTTGTTAATTTGGTTAAGTGTCTAATTTCTACTTAATGCCCGCGTATTCGCGTAAAATTGATTAAATATGTATGATCATAAGCGATGAAATAATGATTTGTATTGCAATAATATGGTTTATTAGTTATGCCATTTTTTGCTCAATTTTAAATTATACACAATAGTTAATATATATAT
>NW_021849218.1:1520220-1522749 GCF_003651465.1 Formica exsecta
TATTTAAAGCAAATAGTTTTGAAGGTTTTCTTATAATTATAATAAATTTTGCGAAATTGTTTTGATTTTGCATATTACAAGATAAAATTAAATATTTTCAAGGAATGCATCTACTAAAGTGCAGTTTCATAAATTATATTTTCAAAATTCTTTAGAAAAGTATTAAAATAACGGTGCTTCCTTTAAAACGCTTCTTTTTAAATTACTCTGACAACTTTTCACAATACCAATTATAGCATTTTTACAAATTGAACAATTTTTGAAAAAAAGAGCGTCCTCTCGCTGTTTTTTTGTAGAATAGTGTAGAAAAATATATATTCGTCAAAAGGGCTAATAACTTGTATAATAGATAATTGTGTTATATTTGCGTGTATGATCTGTGGTCTTTAGTTCGTATAAACGAGTAGCCAATGGAGTGACATAGACATCGCCCTTGACAAAATTGATCCCGGTTTTCTCTTCATATGTATTTCATAAAGCGTAGTCGTAACTTTGTTAGAAATATTGCTAACCTTCACATTAAACTTTATCGAATGTCTATAACATCAGTATTTTCAGATCTCGAACATATGCCATAGATTTTTTGTGAAAGTTACAATACTTAACTTTACAGATATGCAGACGTGCAATGCGAAAAGATTCTTCGTACATTTACCATTTTCCATAATAAAAATGATTATATTTATATTAATCTAAAATTACATTATATTTTAGAATGATTATATAATATATAATAATATATTATATTATTATATTATTGCAATTATGTAATATTATATTTTACAATAACTTTTCTTTTTTTTATAAGTATGAAAATTGTCCATAGAGAAACCGAGCTTTAAAAAAATCACCCGAATGTTATGGCGTGAGGCCATCCGGCTTGTGGTACTGGTAGCGGTGTAGTGGAGTTCTTTAGTAACTCTCTTACACCATGAGCATGATGCTATCGCTTTTAGTTTACGTTTTATAGTGGCTCGAATGAGGTTGCTATAATCGATATTTTTGAAAAAATAAATTAATATTTTCGTTTAAGTCATTATATAGATCTTCTTAAACAAAATAACTTTTATTCGAAACATTTTTTATATATAGGTCTCTTATTTAAAAAAAATAACTGAGTGTGTACACTTAAATCAAACACACTGTATATCTACATATATATGTATATATATTATATTTATTTATATCAGTTACAATATATGGAATATTGCAAGACTGCGGTACGATATACCTACCCTGTGTATGCGAATTGCGAGAAATAGCGAATTATTCTGGAAGCCAGATCTCGCTCTTTGGCGTTGTATACCAGAGATTGGTTCAAAGGATGCCCGAAGACATATTCTACCTCATCACCGTGCATCACACCCATCCATTCGCCCCATACATTGGTACTCGTCCTCTGTAACACACAATACATGTTCCATCATTAGTTCCTTGATTGTCGTTTTGCATCAAAAATAATATATCTTTATTTAATTCTTCAGATTAAAAGTGTAAAATATGTATCACGCTATTAGTTTTACATTTAATGTTGCAGATATATTCGAAAATACGTTACGTGGCTGTTGTATATATATTTTTAAATTTTGGTTCGTAGATAAATGTGGCTTTAATTTTAATTTATCGCTGCCATTCATTAATAAAAATAAATACATAATATAAATAAATATTAATTTTAAATTAAATTTAATTGATTTAAATATGGTACAATACATAATATAATATATAATACTCCTGGATACAATATAATTTTTCTGAATCTTAAGAAATATTATTTTTAACTGAGTATGAATATGTGAACGCGTGCTTGGAGGTTAAAAATATTCATTTGCCTTGAGATGTATATAGAGATAATGAACAGTATTAAATAATAGATGAAGTAGACTATAAAAGCTGAAGAGAAAATAACCCCATTACATATATTCTATATTATTCTATCGGGCTTCCAAAAAGATAATGTTCTATGTATAATGTTATTTGAATAGAGTTACATTTCTATATTTATAAATTATCGAAAATAACAAAGTATAATATTAGCTTTGTTAATAACTGAGATATTTTCAACTTTTATCTTTACGAGATAAGAAGTAATACGAAACATTTTTTTCGAAACATCTGCTTAAAATTAATTTTTTTAAACAAAAATTTAATTCAATACATCTTTAATTTATTTCTAAATTAAATATTTTATTGAATTAAATTTTTGTTTCTCACACAAGGGCATTTTATATATACTAGAACACTATAAACGCGCGCTACGCATGCGCTATTTATTTTATGTATGTGTGTGTATAATTATTTACACACATTAACTCTAGTTCTCCGTTTTATCAAAATAAATTATATAAAAATTACACACACACACACACACACACACATAGAGTCAAATATATTTTGTCCACGATGTTAAAATTGAATAATTAATATAACGATAAGCTCCGTGATACATTAATCGTTTAATAAATAATTGATCTATAATTTAAAATACTTATATAATTTAATATTTTGCATATATATTTTATAGTAATT
>NW_021849218.1:1524722-1528925 GCF_003651465.1 Formica exsecta
TGAAAAAAATAACTGAGTGTGTACACTTAAATCAAACACACTGTATATCTACATATATATGTATATATATTATATTTATTTATATCAGTTACAATATATGGAATATTGCAAGACTGCGGTACGATATACCTACCCTGTGTATGCGAATTGCGAGAAATAGCGAATTATTCTGGAAGCCAGATCTCGCTCTTTGGCGTTGTATACCAGAGATTGGTTCAAAGGATGCCCGAAGACATATTCTACCTCATCACCGTGCATCACACCCATCCATTCGCCCCATACATTGGTACTCGTCCTCTGTAACACACAATACATGTTCCATCATTAGTTCCTTGATTGTCGTTTTGCATCAAAAATAATATATCTTTATTTAATTCTTCAGATTAAAAGTGTAAAATATGTATCACGCTATTAGTTTTACATTTAATGTTGCAGATATATTCGAAAATACGTTACGTGGCTGTTGTATATATATTTTTAAATTTTGGTTCGTAGATAAATGTGGCTTTAATTTTAATTTATCGCTGCCATTCATTAATAAAAATAAATACATAATATAAATAAATATTAATTTTAAATTAAATTTAATTGATATAAATATGGTACAATACATAATATAATATATAATACTCCTGGATACAATATAATTTTTCTGAATCTTAAGAAATATTATTTTTAACTGAGTATGAATATGTGAACGCGTGCTTGGAGGTTAAAAATATTCATTTGCCTTGAGATGTATATAGAGATAATGAACAGTATTAAATAATAGATGAAGTAGACTATAAAAGCTGAAGAGAAAATAACCCCATTACATATATTCTATATTATTCTATCGGGCTTCCAAAAAGATAATGTTCTATGTATAATGTTATTTGAATAGAGTTACATTTCTATATTTATAAATTATCGAAAATAACAAAGTATAATATTAGCTTTGTTAATAACTGAGATATTTTCAACTTTTATCTTTACGAGATAAGAAGTAATACGAAACATTTTTTTCGAAACATCTGCTTAAAATTAATTTTTTTAAACAAAAATTTAATTCAATACATCTTTAATTTATTTCTAAATTAAATATTTTATTGAATTAAATTTTTGTTTCTCACACAAGGGCATTTTATATATACTAGAACACTATAAACGCGCGCTACGCATGCGCTATTTATTTTATGTATGTGTGTGTATAATTACTTACACATATTAACTCTAGTTCTCCGTTTTATCAAAATAAATTAAATAAAAATTACACACACACAGCTCCGTCGAATTTCTTCTCTAAACGCGATCACGATCAGTATCGGGAAATTATTTGCTATTATAATATAATTAATAATTAATTAACAATCTATAATTTAAAATACTTATATAATTTAATATTTTGCATATATATTTTATAATACATAAAATATTTTTCGGCAGCGAATTAGCAATACCTAATATGGTATTCGGCCTTGGCGTAAACATTGGCGTGCTATTGTTTACGTATCATAGACTTATTATTATTTATACGGAGACTTGAATAGAACTGTAGTGGGGTGAGACGCTAAAATTCCTTTCTTACGTGTTTGTTATCATTCGCGCGGCGATACTCGAGCAGTAATGTAGCAGTGCGAGACTCCATAAAATTCCTTTCCTAAATGCGATTGCGACAAGTATCAAGAAGATTAATAATTAATTAGTCGTCGGTACCGTCATCGTGCCGCGGACGGTTTTCGCGTCTTTCGCGTCGCCTGTCAGTACAGCATTGCCACGAGTCGCACAATGGCTCATATGTGGCACGCGCATTTGTGCGTTGAACGCACATTAGTCACATTAGTTTGCCGTCATCGTGCCGTACGAGCAACGATGCGTCGCGTTGTCGCGATATCGCGTTTTCGCGTCGTCGCGTCTTCGCACTGAACTTTTATCTCGTTTTTACGATTGTCATCGAGGATCATACTTCGTTGCCGACTAAATGGGATGTCTCTCAGCGTTGCAATCTTTAATATATTAATACCTATTAATATAATTAATTTTATATTAATATCAATTAATATTAATACTATATTAATATTATATATTATATAAATATTTATGTATTAATAAATTTAATATATTAATGTAGGCGCAACGTTAAAACGCCTCAGTATCGCGGCTGAGGTGAATGCCGGCCGCGTAGCAACGTATGTTCGTGCATAGTTTAGATGCATGTTCGCGCGGTTAATCTTGAACTTCGGTTCAAGAATTATCGGTTGTTGAGGGCACGTTCTGCTCCGACGAACGGTTCGGCCCGAATCGGTTAGAGTTCGGTCGATTGTTTTGGAATCGTCGTTCATGGGTCCCTTCTCTTGTACCGTCTAACAGCACATTGTAGCAATACTAACATGTTTGGCATTGGAGGAGTTGGCTGTATTAATTAGGTTCGATTTTTGCTCGCTAGAGAAGTTGATCTCCCGTTTTCTGAGTGATCTAGATTGTTAGCACTTAAGGAGGTGGGTATCTTCTTTCTCGACCCGTCTCTCAGCCTTACGATAAACCCGGCTCGGTCTGTATGATAGAGACTTGGTGGTTCGTATGAAATCGTTCCTAATGAAGTTCGAGTCGGCCCTCGATGGGAGCAGGCGCGGACCAAGAGTCGAGCGAACCCCATTCGCGTCGATTCCATCAATCGATTTCGTCTTCTTCCGCTTCCGCTTAACCTTTGCTCGAAGTAATTGGTGAATTCCCGACTTGTCGACTCGAAGTGTGATTCTCACGTGAAGCGGGGTTCGATCGTGCCGAAATTCGAAAGTGCGGGAGTGTCGTTCAAAGTATCGCGCGTATAAGTGCGGAAGTAATCTTTTAATAAAAGTGCGGGGAGTGCCGTTTAAAGTATCGCGCGTGTGAATCAACCTGAGAGGAGGAGGAGGCCTAGGAGAGACATCGGGTACCGATGAAACAACCCTGTGGTAAGTAATTTGTTATTTGTATATTAATTATTTATTAATTGCGTACGTACAATTTAATTTAAACAATTAATCGCGTAATTTGGTTTTTATTTATATGATTTAAGCAAAAGAGGGTTACAGAAAAAGATTTTTATATAAAACCTATAATTGTAAAAGTTTCCACTTTTAGATTATAGCTTTTATATAAAATTATTAAAGTTATTAGTAGTTCTTTTTCAAAACTTATAAAATTATTTTATTAATTTGCTCATTATTATATGCATCGAATATAAAATTCAATGCGTATAATAAAATTTTTGAAATAGTAATTATTTTGAGCGTTGCTACAATTTGGATCTTTTATTTGTACGTTACAGATCAACGTAACGATCCTAACAACCTGAGAGGAGGACGAGGCCTAGGAGAGGCATCCTGCACCGGCGGAGCAACTTTAGGGTATGTATTTATTATTTATATATTAGTTGTTGAAAATCGTGTACGCGCATTAATTCGGTTTTTTTATTTGAATGAATTAAACAAGAGAAAATTAAAAAGAAAGATTTTCACATAATTTCTATAAAAATTTCTATGTGAAGAAAATCTTTTTATAATTTATAAAGTTGTTCTATATTTATATAGAGCTTCTTAGTATTGTACGCATCGGATATAAAATATTCCGCAAATATCAATTATATTTTGGATGCTGCTATAATTTGGATTTTATTATTTGTATGTTACAGACAACGTAGCCTCAAGACCAACAACTCCGCTGTTGCGCATCAGTGCCGGTGAGTGATGAATTTTATTTTCTTTTGAGGTAACGGATTCGTAGATATTGTAAATGCAAATGTAGATCGTAGATTGTAGATTGTAAATAGATCCGTTACCTCAAAATGGATGGGCTAGAATAGATTAAATCAAATAACTTTCAATAGATCTTTTTAATATATATTAAAATATATTACAGATATAATTCAAAGTATAAATTAAGACAAATATTTGAAAAGAACAAAATATTTTTTTAATTGATAAATTTTATTTAATTTGTTTAATGGAAAAGGCGCTAGAAGTAATTTTATTGTGATTATATAAAATAGTAATAACTTATTTTTATATTGCGCCGATATTATCCTAATTTTTCATAGCCCATTCATCTATATTATCATATCAATGAAAGTTTTATTTTAATTGACGTAAAGCCAATATCTATCTATTAAATTATATAAGACATTAAATGTTTTATTAATTTTATTTTAATATACATTACATATTATAAATAATATCAGATCTA
>NW_021849218.1:1530061-1531235 GCF_003651465.1 Formica exsecta
TACTATCGTACGTATCGGATATAAAATATTCCGCACGAAATATTAATTATATTTTGAACGCTGCTATAATTTGGACTTTATATTTGTATGTTACAGACAACGTAGCCTCAAGACCAACAACTCCGCTGTTGCGCATCAGTGCCGGTGAGTGATGAATTTTATTTTCTTTTGAGGTAACGGATTCGTAGATATTGTAAATGCAAATGTAGATCGTAGATTGTAGATTGTAAATAGATCCGTTACCTCAAAATGGATGGGCTAGAATAGATTAAATCAAATAACTTTCAATAGATCTTTTTAATATATATTAAAATATATTACAGATATAATTCAAAGTATAAATTAAGACAAATATTTGAAAAGAACAAAATATTTTTTTAATTGATAAATTTTATTTAATTTGTTTAATGGAAAAGGCGCTAGAAGTAATTTTATTGTGATTATATAAAATAGTAATAACTTATTTTTATATTGCGCCGATATTATCCTAATTTTTCATAGCCCATTCATCTATATTATCATATCAATGAAAGTTTTATTTTAATTGACGTAAAGCCAATATCTATCTATTAAATTGTATAAGACATTAAATGTTTTATTAATTTTATTTTAATATACATTACATATTATTATAAATAATATACAGCGTTAATTAATTTTTTTACACACACACATACATACACACACATATTTATAAAATTATTTAGATATTAATTCTAATTATCTGTTTTTTTTTAATCAAATAAATTAAAATTATACACACATACTTAGTATTTGAACTTCCGAATGCGCGGCTCAGCCATGACAGCCTTTTATTGATATGACGTAATGCATAGCGCAGTGTCGAGATAACTAATCAGCATCGCGGAAAAGAAGCAACAATACTTGAAAATATCGATTTAGCATGCCTTTTTTAAGAGTGGATTTATATAAATATTTATGTATATGTGTACATTTATATTCATACACAAATATTCATACATATTCATTAAAATGTAGAATATCGAATAGAAAATCGGACATCAATTTTTTTATAAGAATAATACTATACACGCACTTTCGAGAGAGAGAGAGAGAGAGAGAGAGAGAGAGAGAGAGATCCTTATGTAACATTTAATTAAAAAATACTAAGATATTCAATATACGAGGGCTGAACATATAGGAACATAGGAAC
>NW_021849218.1:1535352-1550245 GCF_003651465.1 Formica exsecta
CCTGCTGGCTTAGCCAGAAACACGAGTCTATAGTCTCTAGTCTATTCTATTATAATTATTATATTTTTCTATAGATTTAATCTTGTTCTTTCGAATTCGAAGGAGTTTTAATCATTAACAGCGTTAATTAATTTTTTTACACACACACATACATACACACACATATTTATAAAATTATTTAGATATTAATTCTAATTATCTGTTTTTTTTTAATCAAATAAATTAAAATTATACACACATACTTAGTATTTGAACTTCCGAATGCGCGGCTCAGCCATGACAGCCTTTTATTGATATGACGTAATGCATAGCGCAGTGTCGAGATAACTAATCAGCATCGCGGAAAAGAAGCAACAATACTTGAAAATATCGATTTAGCATGCCTTTTTTAAGAGTGGATTTATATAAATATTTATGTATATGTGTACATTTATATTCATACACAAATATTCATACATATTCATTAAAATGTAGAATATCGAATAGAAAATCGGACATCAATTTTTTTATAAGAATAATACTATACACGCACTTTCGAGAGAGAGAGAGAGAGAGAGAGAGAGAGAGAGAGAGAGAGAGAGATCCTTATGTAACATTTAATTAAAAAATACTAAGATATTCAATATACGAGGGCTGTACATATAGGAACCGAATTTTAAAGAAATCGCCCGAATGCGGTATATATATATATATATATATATATATAGTATTATTACGATGAAAGAGTCGAGCTCCAAAAGGTTTGGGATTGCGATGACGTGATCGGCAGGTGATTGGAACATGTGATTGAATATCGATCGTCTGTGACAAGTCGCAAGGACGGAAACGGGCAGCGCGGGCAAAAAAAAAGGGGCAGTAAGTGCGAGAAGGGTTCGTCTAACCAGCGGGTAAAGCCGTTATTAAGATTACGGCTGGCGCACATGAGTAATGACATACTCGTTACTTCCAGCAGTGTTCAGGAGAACCGAGCGCTACCGTCTGATAAATTACCTTCTTCGCTAATTGCTCGAACCTCCTCGTGCCTCGGCATTTCTCTTTACGCACGTCTCATGGCAGTCCAGGAGCTGCGATGAAGATAGAGAGAAAGTAGAAGCGAGAGGACGGAAGGAAGGGAATAAAGAGAAAAAAAGGGAGCTACACAAATTGAAAAGCGCAACGGGGATGGTTGCGAGAGGGAGGCTGAGGGGGAGAGAGAGAACGAAAAAGCGAGAAGACGCGAGCGCGAAAGAGGCGAAAGAGGGAAAATAGAGTGGTGAAAAATAGGGAACCTACCAAGTAAATGAGCGAGAAACTGCGGGGGTGGAGGAAAAGAAGCGGCGTCAAATGTAGGTAAGGGAAGAGTGACTTGATCAACAGCGTGGATTAGATAAAAGCTCTATTTTTCATGGTAACTCTCTTCTGGTTCATAAGTTTGACGGTAAACGAGTTGTGAATAATATACGACAAGAAAGATGTGTACGAATTGTTTTACAATTTGATTTGACGATTTTCGAGCGTATTTTATGAAGGAGATTATTCATATACACAAGCAAAAAATCCGTCGTCGATTGACGAGTTGAAATAATTGATTTTCTTCTATTTATATCATTATCCTCTTAGAATTTATTGCGATATTCTGTTGTATTATTTACATTGTTACATATTATTTAATAATATTATTTTATATTATTAATATAAAGATCGCTCATAAACCTTGAGATGTAATTACACTGTTATCAAATGATCCGCCACATACATGTGAAACAATATTTGTGATATGCAATGTTAAAAATAACGTAGCGACCGCAACTGAAAATATATAGCGTGACAATCTAAACAATATTAGAATTGACGATGGAAGCGCAAGCCGAAGTTTCCTTCGCTGAAGCTAGGATTCCCATTTGTAATTTCAACTCCACTCTCTCTTTTGAATATTATTATTATGTTTCTGCAAACTCTTCCTTCGTATTTGAAGTTCAAAGAACTTCATCCGCGTATTTGGCGAATAAAATTACGCAAAAATAACACGTTATACGTCGCAAGATATATTACGCCATTAAAAGTACTTTCCCCATATTTCTGAGTCCTATCTCCGGCGTATCTGGGGCCAAGTAAAAATTAATTGCTAATTATTACAATCTCTTCTCGCATCATGATATCCTTTCTTTCATTAAATCTTTCTATATTAGAGTCTTTTCTCCACGCAAGCTTTATAGATAAAATGTAGTTTCTTCAGTAAATCTTTCGAGAAGATTACATTTCATCGATCACTTTGATTTTCACATGTTTTATAGTCGATAGAACTCTGAATCACGTGCACTTTAAATCACATTGCGGATTTTTCTGGTTCCTAGGATACATCACTTCAAAATTTTCTGTTTAGAAACAAACATATCTTAAGTGTAATGTATATAAATATCATGTTCGATTATTAGCTTTAATAACTTTGATCATGACATACTATGTTCAAAAATATTAGTACTTTCAGTGTTATAATTGCATAATTTTTCACATGAGTTTGTTGCAAACTCAGTTTGTTGAAAAATTCATCCGAAACGGATTACACATAAAAAAAAACTAAACTTCTAACTTATACAGGAAACGATGTATTTTATTGTTTTACTTTACTGCAAAGTACATGCATGGGCGGGGGAAAGGCTCCAACCCTCGCCCTGTACCTCCGCTCCAAAAAGATTCTAATTAAACCTAAACCTAATTTTTATATAAAAAACAGAAATTAGTTTGGGTTAAATTAGAATTTTTTAAGTTTTTTTTAGTGTTTTTGGATTATTAATTAATAATGCTACACGTGAATCATTAAAAACCCCATATTCTCGGGAAAAAATCGAGATAATATTATAAAGATCCGTGGGCAACATATCTATTTTTTATTTATTTTCTTAACTTAAAATACACGTTGCGCGAACTTTCTGCTCTTTTGGCGCAAAGGCTACCATCGAAATGCCCCAGAGAGCGGAAAACGCACGACGAGTACACGAGAGTACACGATACTTCGAGATCATGTTATCGCATCAAATTGAATCACACATCGCGATTGCCGGAATACGAAAGTGAGGAGAGTCTGAGTTGCAAAAACGATATAAACGTGCTGACGGAACGTTTATTTATTATCGATGTCCGATCAAATGCTTCACTCGCAATACACGTACTGCACTTCTACTGCATTTTTATTTCCATTCCAGAATATTATTATTTCATGTGCAGATTTTTTCATCAATACTACGTGGAGAATTTATTTCTTCTCGCAAAATGGACTATCTAGGGAAAAGTGGATTGCTCTTATGACCTGACCTATCTTTTGAACAACTTTATAACACTCATATAAAATCAATAAATCTCGTATTATATTAAAAAACTTTATTATATTTGAATAAAAATTTTATTGATGCTAACTTGATTGCTTCCACATTGACGCTTTTTGAAAAAATGCTTTTTTAAAATATAATAAGTTTTTTAAATAGCTTTAACATACTTTTTTTCTCTCTCTCAAGATTACAATTGAAAAATTATTAGTAGCTCAACATTTTTATTCAGAGAAAACACAAATGCTTCATTGATCGAGAAATTTAAAAACAAAAAAAAAACAGTGTCATCTTACATAGATTATGAAACTACTTTTAGTAAAAATGTATAAACTGTGATAAGAGCAACCAAACAAAAATAATGAAGTATAATTCACTAAAAGAATGAGAGAATATATAATAATATTCTGCATTGTGTTGCGATTATATATCGCCAGTGACTAAGAAAGTTTGCAATAATTTATATAATACAGTAAGAACGAAAAATCTTATTAATATTATTAATATTTATCTTATTAATTTTTTGAACAATGCATTATTGTCTTATCGATGATAAGCGGTCACAGACATTTTTCGATACATCTTGGAGCTCCTTCAGTAGGTCAATAACATGGACGAAAGAATCGACAATGTTAAATGAAACAAAAGAAAAGTAAATCATCATTACTTTTATCGTTATTCTCTCACGTTCCTTAAATACCACAAGCATTATCCCATTCCATTCTTTCTGTGCCGTCTCTTTTGTTTTTCTTCTTTCTGTCTCTCCCTTCCTTTCCCTTTTCTCTATTTCTTTCTCACAGTGGCTTCTAGCATTCTCACGCGAGGATGTCAACCGCAGAAATGAATCGTTGGGTTTAAATAATTTTCAATGAACGTTCACGACATTCAAACATATCACGAACTTTGCATTTATCAAACGCGGAATAAAGGAGCCATTATGTAATTTGAGCATTTATGTAATTTATGTATTTATGAAAAGAACAATACTTTGAAATACGGCAAAAAAATTATGGCTATAAATTTTGCCAATTTAGCGAGATTGAAAAGATGTATCATGCGCATACGTACTTCATGTAAAAAGGAAAAATTAAAGCAGTACAGTTTATATAGGATGAGTCGTAAGTATGTTTTAAAACTTTGTAAGCGTTTCTAGATAAGTTGTTTCTAGATAAAAAGTAAAAACAATTTTTCATATAAATATTAGGCAAAATTGTTTTGTTTCTAAAATAATGGACAAAAATCACTAATTTTTTATAACAACTATAAATGCGAGAAAGTAAAGCTCAAGTTTAAGTTTTGTAATTTATTTCAATTCAAGTTTACGTTTTAAGACATATGGAGTCACTTTTCAACTTGAACTGTGCTATCAGCTTTCGCAAAGAATTCAATAACACGATACGTAGCTTGAATTGAGACATCTGAGAGAGAGAGAGAGAGAGAGAGAGAGAGAGTGAGATCGGATTTTCTTGCGATCTCAGTTAAGCTAGATTTGGCGCGTGGCCACAGATTGCTAGTCATTCGAATCAATGATAAATGCTCATTCTGATATCAATTAGCGGAATTCTGTAGCAAAAAGAAGGAAGACAGATTCAATGAAAAATACCGCGTAATGAAAATAAAGCTGTTAATAAAATATTGAATTTTTTTATTCAATATTAAAAATTGAAGCATTTTACCAAATTAATCTTTACAAAAACAAGCAAATATGTACATAAACTCTTCGCCGCTCCACCTGAAATAGGATACGTTAATATATATTTTTTTATCTAAAATTTTATTTTATGCAATCAAATATCTACAATTTCAATGTATAACAATCAACAAGTTTTCGACGATAGTGATTTCGTGAGTAAAATAAGCGCGATAAAGAACCGAGCATGACAGTACGAACAGTATGGCAAACGCGATACGTATAACGTTCGTGTACGCATTTCATAATGCCCTCTCGCATGAGTTTGCATTTATATAATTTCGGAATGGTCACGAGAGAGGAGAAGCGGGTCAATAATTGTATAGTGTCGAATGAATGCGCATAATTTGCCGCGTTCCAGATTATAAACATTATACACTCCGATGACATTGCGAGGAACGCATTGTCTTCCGCTATAATTACACCTGGCGAAATCACGATGCCAGCAAAATAAATCACGCGAATACACATGATTGATAATGAAAAGGGTGTGGGGCGAGGGAGGGGGAGGCATTTATTCGCTATTCAAATTCGCTCTTGCGCTTTATGTGAATGAATGATCGATTGATATCACAAGTGTCGTGTTATCAAAAAAAAAAAAAAAAAGATATTAATTATTAATAACACGCGTTAGAATAATTGTTTTCTCCTCCTCTCTAAATCACCGTTGTACCCCCTCAATGTTCAACTAAATCCGACGCGTTTACTGTTTTTTTTTTGTTTTTTTTTTCATCTTTCTGTTCTACTCCCCCTCGGCTATTTCCATCATGAAATCTTCTTGTTGCGTTATGCAAGCGGCTCAGAATCCAATTTACATAATACTTTTGCGGTAATTTCCCGGTCTTGTAAACTCTGTTCTTTCGGACCATTTTGAGAAAATAGCGGCGCAAAAGCTCAGTACCAACAATTATGTTATGTATTGAGCATACTCAAAGATAATAATGTTGCAGACGTTGAGAGATTCACTGATACACGTAATAATTAAAATTCTTCAATTTCTCGTAATTTTATATGTATAATAGATCTGGCCGAATATGATTATATAAAGATAAAATCATATCGCGCCAAATTTTGGATATTATTATATATGATCATAAAATTACATATGTTATCATATGTTACTATATATAATCTTATATAATTACATAAAGTCCATTTTTCTCGGGAGTAAATTAAATAAACTCTTATTTAATAAATTACTTAACACACGATTGCTCTGCCGTGACCCGATGTTACTCTGGGCTTTCTTCTCCTCCTCTCTTATTTGTCCTATGTTGCTTTTTCATGGCACTCACACTTATTTGCGAAAACACAGTTAATTACGATTGCGACATTTTGCATGGCACTCCCGACGCTTTAATTGCTCGCCACGCGGATATTATTATATTTTCGAAAGTATAATTCAAAAATTATATAATTCGCTCAACATTATATAATTATTAATGACTGTACTTAATAATTAAACGCAAAGATTTAAACGCAATATATAAATGTAAAATGATATCAGTAATTTTGTATGATATATCTAATATTGTATGATATAACTCGAGCTCTAATTATTAAGTAAAATGAAAATATCAAACAATCGAAATTTGATATACGAGATAAATATTATTATATAAATGATATATCACGACTTTTTATTATTTGAATTATTGGATGTATTATAATATTTCGTGCTCTCAATTCGAGATGAATGTGAGCAAATTATATTATTGAAATCGATAAGATCAGAGGGAAAGATTCACCAAAATCCGCGTAGAATCTATGCAATTTAGTGGACAATATCGAGATCTATTGATAACTAGTCATATATGTAGATACTTTCGCTTAACGTATGTCATTCTATTTAAATAAATATCCTTCTCAAGAGCAACCATGACGTTACCTTTATCCGCTTTCATTACAGTTGCTTTTGATAAGGATATTTATTTAAACAAAATGACAGATATGTTAAGTGATGAAAATATTTATACAGTTTTAAATAAAAATCTGACCAGAAAATTGATCAATGGTCTACATGAATTGTTGGGGAGATGGACAAATCACAATTATATTTTGGACACAATGTACAAGTGTTTAATGGGTATGTTAGCTTACCTGCGTGAAGAAGTAATAGTAGACCTTCATGCCACGATCTGCAAACAACTGAGCGAAATGCGTGGATGGGCAGATGAAGAAATAATCGCCCACGACATCCGCTATCGCTTTCTGATTCTTATAGCCGTCATTTATCTGATCCCAATCGGTATACTGAAACAGAAATCCGGACGAATTCCAGTTAAAGATTGTCAATTAGCGTCTAAAAATGTAATTTTGAGCAACAGATTTAATAATTCAAAACGTGTATTACACTCTCTGCAATATATGTCAAAAGAAAAAATTATCTGTAAAGTGTAAGTTAATGTTAAAATTTACCTGAAATTTTAATTTCTTGTTAATTATATGATAATATAATTCTAATGAAACTTTGTTTTTATAACAATTTTAAACGCAAAAAAAATGGTTTTATATTGTGAAACCTTTCTTTCTAAGATCTGGCATTTAAATTTTAATCAGAAATTTCAAAGCATCATTAAGACTATGTCCAGGCATCATTAAGAGAAAAAATTTAAATGCAATTGAAGATTAAACATGGCCATTAGACGTGAAAATTAAATATCTTCTCTTTTCTATCCGACTTTTGGCTCATTCTTTCTACCTTTCTCGCTGTTCATTATGTTAAAAGAAAATAATTTTTTATCTGAGCGCGCGCGTACACATACACATACACATACAACAATGCTCTCGCATATAGCTCGCGGGTTAAAAGATATTACCGGAGCATCGATGCTAGTTATACGTGGAGTAGCTCTGTATCATCGATTTTCTTCCATTCGAAACGGCAATAAAAAAAATGTGCGCTTTTACGAATTCATTCTGTTCGATTACTCGCGCGTGGGCGAGCGACATCAGCAATGAATATATCAAAGACACAAGTTTCCGATGACCTTTATGCTCACCGTATATATGTATCATCATGTAAACGAAAGGTATCCTCGTTCGCGTATGCCTTGTTCCCGGATACTTAATGAAATGTACACGGAACTCGAGGTTTCATGCAGCCATGAAACGGCTCTTGACAAAGCAACTTTGACATGCCGTTCTGCTGATCGGAAAGTAATTAGCGGTCGCCCAGCAGAACGGAGCTCTTTGAAGAGTGACATTACACCAGTACATAACGATATCGATTTTCCCCGTGACCGTAACTCGGCCTCTGTTACGCACTAGAAAATCTATTGAAAGTATTGTAAAAGAACCTTCAATATTTCATGTTGCAAAATTTTTTTCGGTTTGTTTTATAAAATTTTTCGTAAAAGAATGAGAATTGCGTTTTATTTTTTTTTTTGTGAAAATATTAAGCGTAATTATGTAACGAATAAAAAGCAACTAATATATTTGATTGTTATAAAATAAGCCGAAAGTTGTGTACATACTTTGAATCCTTGAAACATATATTTTATTTATATAAATGATTAATTAATTAATTAATTATTTTAAGTATACTACTCAACAAAATAGAGAACACTTTCCATGCGCTAAAAATTGAGCTATTTTCAAATCATTGTAACTAGGCGAATAATTATGGTAGACAAAAAATTAAAAAAGCATTTTAAAGCTTGAAGTTTCAACTTTAACGCGCCAAAAGTTTTTAAAAAAAATTGTATCTTCCTTGTTATGTGTTTTAAAAAAGAAGATATTGTTTTATTCTTTAAAATTACGTATACATATTTTGACGCTCTGCAGCTCGATAAAATAATTTCTCTCGACAAATTTAAGTCAAGTTCCATAAACTACAACATTTTATTTACAAAACGATTTATGAATAAAGAATAAAATCCATTTTTAGTAATGTTTAAATGACCACCTCTTTAATAAAGTTTTGATTTAGTGCTATATTTTACAGAGATATTCACTGCTAAAAACTAATAAATAGATAGCGATCTTAAATCAAGTTTCTCTTTAAAAAAACATTGATTATGTAAGAAATTTAGATTTAAGAGAAAACGCAATGTCGCTCTCTAATGCATTTTTTACGTGCAATGAGAACGGAAGGATTGTACTTTATAAAATATATATTACTTTCCATCCGCTGTATATACACAACTCGGACACATACCGGAATAACAAATGTCTTTTATATGCAAAAATAATGTATTTAATTCACACAATAACATTGAATAAAACAGGTTAACAAATCGTTGATTACCAATAACTTCCTGCGAAAATGCTATATGAGTTTCTCTTGTTATTTTAGTTTTTTCTTTTTTATTTATTCGATTGTGTATCTGCTCGTGGAACGCATAGTTATAACGTACCACGGCATATTCCAGAAAAATAAGGAGATGCCATTGGAAACTGCATATGGGTATTCCATAAATCACTCAAGAAGCACAACTGCACACCACGGTAAATTTTTACAAAACAGATATTCCCGACTGAAATGTTTTATTATGGCGATTACACTTCCGGATATGTTGACTCTAGGCAAAATGTAATATAAAACTTTGTTCATTGTCCATGCAAAAGCATTCCATTAATGCAATTACATTAAATTAACGAATTCGAACTTATAAGAGAAAGATATGATTATAATAAATTAAATTAAAATAACGGCCGAAAGTCAAGTGAATATAATAATGATAAATTAATACGCAAATAAAAGTTTACGTCTAAATGCACGTTTAATAGTAGTAATAGATTCCATTTTTTAAATAAAGATTCGTTTAAAAAAATGTCTTTGTGCGAATGTGGTTTTTTCCACTGATATTTTGTTCAATTTGAAATTATTCGCATTGTGATATGACCAAAGGTAGAATAGAAGCTTAATTACGCTTGTTTCGTTGTTATCGAAAGCAAGCGGATCGATAAATTTCCTCTCAAATCAAACAGAAATTTGGCCGAATAAAAAAAATTGCGGTTTGTTATAATCGCAATTACACGGGGCCACTGTCTCTGATTAACAAAAAATCAACGTGCGCGCGCAAAAAAAAAGACAAAAGCCGTGGAAAAGGAGATAAACAAATGGCGGGTAGGCGTTCCAATTAACGGTTTTTCACTCTACGTCCATCCGTATCCGATGCAATACGCGGTGAGAAATGCACGTTTAATAATATAATCATGGCCAATCCTTTTTAGTACAACAAACTCTGACGTCGGCGTGCATTTTAAGCCGCGATGCAGCACACGCGCGCATATATATGTGTGTGTGTGTGTGCGAGAGATAGAAAACCGCGAAATTTTAATGCATAAATGAGTGAGCCAACAATCGAGTAGAAACTGAATTTATTCCGAAACACTATGTGGCACATAACTATTATTTATACAGAAATGAATATTCTGTTATTGTAAATTGTTAAAGAATTCGCACATGTACTATTATTATCTTGCTTATAGAAATAGAGTGACGTATTATAATTTCTTGAAAAATACGTAAATTGTTATGTAATTTTAAATGAAAACAGTGTTGCAAATGTATAATTCATATTTTGCACATTTGTCTTCTTAAAACATTATATAGTTTCTTTAGTATGTGATTTCCAATTTTCATCAATTTCATGGTACATTTGCCAGTTTTTTTATTTATTTGAAGATATGTTTGTACGTGTGTATTGTATATATGTATGCATGTAGTAAATAACAAATATCAAAATTTATGTATATAAATCAATTTCTCTCTAATACATTCCGTAATTACTTTATATAAATATATAAAATAAAAAATATATATATATATATATGTTTTATTTTCAAATTTGAACCCTCACTCCGTATTGTTATTTTTGACATCCTCAAATTGTACAAGTGGATCAATTATGTTCGACGCGCTTATCAATAGATAAAAGTGTTCAAAAAAAATCTGAAAAATTTATATACCTTTTTTGATCCTTCTAAATAAAAACTAGAATAATAAATTTGAAAAATAATTTACTTAAATATATTATTGCAAATATTATTACCATTTGTTTTCGAGGAATTAATACTGCTAGAAATTGCACGTACAAAAACAACCTACCAGTACGGAGTAAGGGTTAATTATATACATACAGCATTTTATAATTATACTTATCATATACAATGTAATGTACAAAAATGCGCAGCAGGACTTACTTGGAAAATGATGGCTTCTCGCTCGATTTGTGACATATTCTTGAAAATGGTATTAATGATGTTGAGAAACTTGTCTCGTTCGAGAAAACTGGCTTGATCTTTCTCGAAGAAGTCAATAAAATCGTACAGAATAAAGTACGTTCCTGAAACAAAAATATATATCTGTTGAACAAAAGATAAATCTTGTATCATAAAGAGAAGTAAATATTCATAAATATTAATACGCACATACACACAATTCATACTACAATATATCAAAGTCTCCGCGTATTCGTAATATTTTGAAGATAAATTGAAGATAAAATTATTATATTTGGATTAATCCAGCTGAAAAAGTACTCTTAAATTGTTGTTTTTATAAAAATTCTGAAATTTACTTAGAATTAGTGTTATATGTATATTATAATATTTTTAAATTTTTATGATTCTAGAAAAAAAAATAGTATGCAAGTGGGAATATATTAAAAATATTAGGAGAAAAGTGGGAATATATGACATTTTCGAAAAATATAAATGCACGGTTATAAAGTGCATTAAATGACATGAATTCTTTATTTACAATATTTTTTCAACATCTCAGTTTCCACGATATTTATTCAAAATTAAACGCACCGAATTAGTTTCAATTCTTAAAAATTATTTCATTTCCAAACGTGCAAGAAAACATTTGTGGAAAACACGTATGTTTTGTTCTGCAATATCTAAAATTAATGAAGAAATGGAAGAAAAATATGTCCGTATATCTCCTTGGAAGCGTGTTCAAGTGATACAGCTAGCAGTTTGTTCCGGCATCGCAACTCTTGTGACATAACGCAACTACTAGAAGCATATACTGACGAAAGCACCACCTCGTAATTCGCAAAGAGACGAACACATTTTTAGAATGCTTTGTTTAATGAAAATGTTGGCTTTGTTTAATGAAAAAAGTTGACCTCGCTGCGCGTTATCATATGTATTTTTGCTCGTTTTCTAACGCGCGAAACTCCGGATTTCCGCTGCTTACACATGCGCGATGCGGAAACTTTATGCCCCCTCTTGGCAAGTGTCGCCTCGGGCGTGCGACTGTCTTTGAAATTGTGTACGAGGGCTTCAAAGAGAACGCGCCTGGAAAAGAAAATGTAGTTTTCCGATACAAAGGATTTTTCTCTCTTTTGTTGAGCAATATATATAACAGGCAGCCAGTTCTTACATCGTAAATATTTCACGCGTGTTATTTTTAGTCAGTTTCTTGAATTCTTTATAGAAAAGCTTAATCTTTTAATTGTCGAATTATAATTAAATTATCTCTATTTATAATTGTCAGTCTAATCTCTCTTTTCACAAGTTTGTTTTTATGCAGTTTTTGAAATTTTGTGACTATTATCTAGTTTTTTATATATTTCCTACTTTATATTTTTTTTAAATGACAGAAATTTGTTGCATACATGAATTAGTATACTTTACTTATCCTCGGCACGTATAATATTTATGTTTGAATTAGACCACCAGTAAAATGTAATGAAATTAGAAAGTTATAAACAAAAGATAAGTATTTCTTCTCTTGTGGCGTATACATATACTATAATTAATTTAATTATAAAATATGAACACGCAAGATTATGGCATTGTATAGTAAAATATAAATTTTATTTCCATTATTCTGTGTCAAAGAGCACGGTAGGGGGACGGAGAGAAAATAGAAATTAATTTCATTAACAAAGTAAACTTTACGTAATTACATTACTGGCATAAAAACTGTCATCAGTGAACAATGTTTATAATAATTCCAGAATGTATATTACGATATCGAGAGAAAAAAAAACAATATGACGAAAGAGAGTATTAGTTTGTAATAAATTTATCATAGATTTCTTGTTTTTACGTATCTATGTCTGCTGCATCGATTAGATATGAGCTTTTCTATGCGATCAAACTTCTATCTACAATTATGCTGCCAAGACTTAGAAGCAAATAGTCTCCTTTAGCACTAATATTAACATTATTAGCACTATTTTCGCGAACACAATCATTTTTAGCATTTAAAATATTATCTTCGCATATCAGAAGTTCCTTTTACGAGCGAGAAATAAATGGCTTTAATTAAAAGGCAAGAGAACCACGGCGCGCGAGTTCTACTTCACGCGTATGGTTAAATGTAAAATTAGAAGATGAAAATTGCTACTACGTTTTCAAAACAGAATTGTTTAATATTTTGATCGATTTTTTTTTGGCAAGATCTAAAAAATCTAACTAAGTATATATCTCAACTTTTATTCTATTCTGTGTAATTTAAAGTTTATGTTAAAATTTCTTTGTTTATGATATCATTAAATAGTATCCGTTAGAGAATTCGAGACAACAGCAGTCATTTGTCTTACATGATCGCTTAATGAGACCATCATAATTAATCCACGATCAATAATTTAAATTATATTATATAATAAATTCTCTTTAGAAATGTTAGTTTGTTTTATATATATTTGAGAAATTTGAAAAGTTGAATATTTTTCCATAATTTCATGATATGGCCACGATTTCGAAAAACCGCAGAAATCTTTTATAATTCATGGCGATAAAAATTGTTTAATATTCATAGTCGTAAATCAAAAAGTATTTTCTGCATATCTTTATATAAGCAGGGGTTTCCTCTCTTTTCAAAAATAAATACGCGATATGGAATGCGCGCACACAAACAGAAAAAGCTGGAAACATAATATATCATGCATTCTACCAAACAATACCAGATATAAGCTATAAAAGAGAAAAAAACATGAGCAGATAGTAAAGGAATTAAGTTCTGTCAAAACGGAGATAGTGTGTTCTAAGATCGGTAGTAACGAAGAAATCTTTTTGCTTTTTGTTTATTTCAATTACCATCGTATGAAAATTTTAACGCGCCGAAAGCTTTCATTCACTTAAGCATAATTTTGTATTTAGCATAATTTCAAAAAAAAGTCTTGGAAATTATGGAAGAAGTTAATAAAATGTAACTTTTACGAGAAATTTTTATACGCCAACAAAACTCTAATAAAACTAAGAAATTTAAAACTCAACATTTACGTCGTACGTTAACATATTACATAATTAAATGAAAAAATATCAAATAATTGTTATTTTGTTTTTTTAATATATGATAATTTGTATTATAAAGAAAGAATTTTGATAAACTTATAGCTTATAAAAAAAAGCGATAATAATAATTCTCCTTTGAAATCCAAATAATAAATATGAACATATGTGAAGTACGCAAAATAATATACATATAAGTAATCATTATTTATTATTATATATAAGCAATCAAAGAGAGAGAGAGAGAGAGAGAGAGAGAGAGAGAGAGAGAGAGAATATATATCTCTCTCTCACACTAAATAGATACGATTAGTAGTACCTACTGGTAGCGGAGCTTCTTAATCGAACAAACTCGTTTGAGGAAATTGCGAACTCAATTACAGCACGATTAAACGGTAAAAGAGACTGATGTAAACACGTTGCATTCGTGCGACTTTAGATATACAAACGGATTGGAAATTACTAATTAACGTGTCGGGTACACATGGAAACATTTTAGAATTAAATTATAACTTCTCGAATACACAAACACAATCGCTTCAAGAGAACTCCTATAATTTAGTCTCTCTCTCTCTCTCTCTCTCTCTCTCTCTCTCTTCTTTCTTTAAAAAAAGAATTTTGCAGAATGCAACGGAACCAATTTTGAGTAAGCATATGACTTTGAGTGGCTCTGAATTTAGCGCCAGGCCAGTTTTTTATGTCA